>NC_045158.1:935377-1305377 GCF_900700415.2 Clupea harengus | reverse complement strand
ATACCACATTTCATCATATTTGATAGAATGAAGGACCAATTAGTTGTGAATACTATCACCGAGTTTGATAGGTATTGGTCAGGTAATAGCCGAGTGACAGCTGATTTGCTTTCTGATTTGACAGTACTTCTTCGTGTTTTTTTCAGCGCCAGATAACCGAACAAAACTCTACTCACGCTTGCCTCACGGGTACAATACCACATTTCATCATATTTGATAGAATGGACAAATTAGTTGTGAATACTATCACAGAGTTTGAAAGGTATTGGTCAGGTAATAGCCGATTGAAAGCTGATTTGACAGTACTGCTGTGTGTTTTAAGCAAATAAAATGTGGAATGTCCTTATACGTGTTTAAGGAGGGGTTGTAAAGGTGCTCATATCTTCGGACTTCTTCTGTTATGTTTGTTCATAATCAACAAGAATAAGCTTGTGAGACAGTCTGCAGGATATTCATAAAAAAATGTGTCATTAGTATGAACAGTTGAGACAATTTAACGTCTCTTTCGACTTCCGGGTCACGACCTGGGAGGGAGGGATCTCAAGCATGCGCAAAGACGCAAAGTCCAGTTTCCTAATCCAATTCACCGTTTACATGCCGCGATGTCCGAATTATCAACCGGATCGGATCGAGTTTTCCAGGGGTGTTAATCGGATCGTTGTCGGACCGCAATTATTCAAACAAAGGTGTTTACATGAAACGGATAATTCGATTTCAGTCTGACAAAGCCAGTTAATCGAATGTATGTAACCACGGTCACTGTGAACTCTGGGCGGTGTCTATCTACACGTCTGCAGCACGGCTCCACATGGAAAAGAATTGCCAGCAGAATTGAAAAATCTTGTGTGTTTGTGAGACTTCACAAAGATGGAAAAGGATAGAGGAAGATCGGTGAGCAACTGGAAACCAGCCGAAACACAGCTGCAGCAGTAATCAGGAGGTATAGGATAGAACAGCACAGAAGAGCAGGTTACAACAACATGTCAATGAAACAATGTACAATGACAAATGCTCCATACACCTCCTGGAGAAGAACCGCTGGCCAGTCCTGTGAATTGTTTTGAGTGACGCCTTTGTCACAGGAATGTTGTATGTGCTGGGGAGTGTGCTTGTCTTTGGAAGCATGATAGAAATGGCCTTGTTGAAGGGGGCTGGACGGTTCTGTTCCTTCCCCAGCGTTCCAAAGCCACAATGTCGAGGCGCAGGGAGCCCCATTCCCAACCACACGCTCCCTCTCCTCCTTCTCCTCCTCCTGGAAAAAGCCAGTCAGTCCTGACTCTATGATGTCGTCCTCCGCTCCATGCAGCGCCACACCGCGCCACAAGGGGTGCCCAGCTGGAGCCCGCAGCCTGGATGGTGGAAACAAATAAATACAATGAGTCAGGACTTGATTGAGTGGCCTACAGGGTAAACAGTATGTGTGTGTGTACTTGTGTGTGTACTGCTGGTGCCATACTGTGCTCTCTCTCTCTCTCTCTCTCTCTCTCTCTCTTCCAACTTGGCATGCCTGCTCCTCCAACTCATCCATCTGTGCGGCCTTCTATTTACAGAACACACACACACACACACACACACACACACACACACACACACACAGGAGGGAGAATAGTACACATATCTACCGCTAAAATCCATGTCAAAGTCACTACTAAAATCTCACCCAACCTGTTAGAGAGGAAAAAGACTGATCCTACCTATGGTGGTGCATGAGTGTATGCTGTGTTCAAGCGTGATGAGTGCTGGCTGGGTGGCACAGTGTGTCTCAAGACACGGAGGGAGACATCTTCTCCAGGACGCTGGCTGGACACTTAAGGGCTTGTTCAAAACGCTTGGCTGCAATTCTATAACAACAAACAATAGCCACTATTTATTTTTCCTGTGGCTGACGCCAGTGCTCTCGATTTCAGCTGTTGTGCAGAGATTTCAGGCATGAGTGTGTGTGATTGCCCCGCAGCTCACGGCTGCATCAGGAGCCATTGTTTGGACACCACTCCGGTGGGAGAGGGGGGGGAAGAGAGCAGACAGGCTGGCTGTGTAAAAGGGCTGATGAGTCTGGACCAGCACTGTGTGTGTGTGTGTGTGTGTGTGTGTGTGTGTGAGAGAGAGAGTGTGTCCTGAGACCCAAGGTTGACCTTGTCCCAGCTGGGCTGTGCCTTCACTCACTGCTACTGAGTGGGCATGTGTTGGTTCGGCACGGCTGGGCTGTGGATTGACTCTCCACTTTTACTGTTGCATCACTTCATTCATCACAGGCTTCACATCGCCGTGGTAACACGGTTTGCCAACACCCGCTCCCTGTTGGGCAGCACTTAAATACACACACACACACACACACACACACACACACACACACACACACACACACACACACACACACACACACACACACACACACACACACACACACTCTTGGAGTGAGGCACTAAGATGAATCAAGTCTTATTGTGCTGTCCTAGATGCATGAAAGGCACTGTGTTGACTTTCTGGTGAGTCAGACTACTGATTAAGACAACAACAAAGCAGATTCCTCAAGACTAGAATCAAATTCTTAGTATTGTTTCTCATTTGTCTGCGCCATTTAATCACACTTATTTTGATAGTGTCTGCCTGGTTACAAGTAAAGAAATATGGCCCATTGGGCATAAAATAACAATATTAACAATAATAATAATAATAATAATAATAATAATAATAATAATCATTAGACACTTTTCTATTCAAATATCTGTGCTGGGGTCCCTTGGCACTGGGCACAACCATGTTTCCATGTCAACAGAAGAAGGCTGTCAATGTGCACCTTTTGACCTCTCCTCGATGGGACTGCTGTGTGTATAGAAACACAGCAGTCAGTGGAGAGAAGCATCCTGAGATTTCAGTGAGCTGTTCAAATACATTTCACAAAAAGATTTTCCCGCTTCTTTTCACGTGGCGTGGTTTTTTCGTTCTGATGCAGCAAGGCATTTCAATGAATAATTCTAAAACGAAAAAGCTTCAAACATGACAAAAATAGCACCGTTGTGTTCCAGACCCACAGCTTTATCCACATCTATCTTGAGATGGCGATCAAGACAGAGGGCCCTGCAGACTGTCCATTTCTTAGGGCTTATGGTTCAGAATCCAACCATTAGGCTTCTATACTAAACAGCCAAGTAGGCAACATTTCACAGTATAAATTAAATACACAAGCTGTTTCCTAATCCCACAATCTCACAATCCTAATTTCCTCAGGTTTACCGCGTACCATGACGTCACTGATCACACACACACATGGCTGTATGAGTGTGCATCACACAGCGTTCTAAGGTACACACTTTGAGAGCTGCGTGTCTGCTCTGCTGGAGCAGTTCAGCATGGTCCCTCTTGCGCTGCTGCCTCCGAGGCTCCATCTGCTCAGCCTGCTGGGTAACGCGGTCCTGCCTCCGGCTCCTTGTGTGCGTCTGTGTTTGTGCTCGTGAGGTTAGGGGGTGCATGTGGGGGGGGGTGGGGGGGTGGGTGTAAATTGGGCTAAGATGGCAGCTGTCTTCAGACGTGAGTGTTGGGTGTTAAATCTTGACAACAAGGTTGAACTCACAAGGCTCACTCTCTTTTTTTAACTGTGAGCTATTCCAGGTCAGAGGGGTAAAAGGAAAAAAGGAAAAACTGATAAAAAATGCAAATGCATGCATTGTTTTTATCACCCGACACGTGTGGGAGGTTAGCTTAATTAGCAGCATGTTACATCATCTGAACGGCACGCTTCCAAAGCTCTGTAGTCACAATATAGGTTAAGAGCTTCACCATGCCATACCTTCAGATGGATACCAACACGCTGGATGTCCCGTCTGACCAAAAGTGTCATCCTACCGTCAAAGAGTGTGAAGAGATGACAACCAGTTGATGAACAACATCAGAGCGTTAAGGGAGCCATGCTTCTAAAACAGCAGCTCCTCATGGTGTCATCATCGCTGTGGAGAGAGACGCCACATGTCCTGTGATGTTTCCCCGAATCCTCATCTCCTGATGAGGGCGGGTGAGACCTCCGGTTGGAGCTCTAGAGTCTAGACTGGAGCTGATGATTGCTGAGATTATGAGAGGCACTTGTGAAAGCTTGTGCCGGCATTGACACCTGCTAGACAAAAACACTGTTTAACACACAGTGGAGCAGTCAGATCAGAAAGCACTATATATCTGATATCAGAAGAGAAAGCATTATATATCTGAAGAGAAAGCACTATATATCTGATATCAGATCAGAAAGCACTATATATCTGATATCTGAAGAGAAAGCATTATATATCTGTTATCAGAAGAGAAAGCATTATATATCTGTTATCTGAAGAGAAAGCATTATATATCTGATATCAGAAGCACTACCATACAATAGGCCACCAAATGGCAAAAAACAGATCACGCATGACACTGAAAGTGAGAAAAAAAAGTCTTATTTATTTTTCTATACACAAAGAATGCACTCAACGTCAGGGTCTGAATACAAAATTATTAAAATACAAGAGCTGTTCAGAAGAACAATTCACATAATCATACAATAATTCATCAATTGTCTGTTTCTCCTGCTCAGCACACTGATAGCCCAGCCTCCAGTCCTTCCACTGGATGAAGGGGGCCGGGGAGGTGGGGAGGTGGGGAGGTGGCATCATGTGAGCGAGTCCAACTGACCTTGGATCATCTCCAGCTGCAAGAAAAAAAACAAAACAAAGAAGAAAACTGACAGTTTGTAACAAGAATAGAATCATGTCTTGGGCACATGAAACAAAACAGCAGCAGAGCGGGTAGTGACCTTGTGATAGAACTCCAGCAGCTGCTGATGGTTGAACTCCACGAGGACCTTCTCACGTTCCTGAAAGACAACAGGACAGGAGGGGAGATAATGAAACACTGTGCGGGTGTCGCTCCAACTCCCCTTCAGCTCCAGGCACAAGCACCCCCAGGGTTATCCCATGGCTCACCTTTCTACTCATGAGAAACAGAGATATCGAGAGAAAAGGTGAGACTTAAAATGTCTGCTGTTGAACGAGTCTCAACCCACAGGATTGTGAGCTCCATTTCAACATGGTGGAGCTGCCCATCATGTTATTCATTCAACCGAGTACTGCAGCACACATCACAACCCTTCGAATCTGAAGACATTATTCACAAAGGCAAATAGGCACAGAGCAAAGATTAGACTCTTAGTGAAGCTCGGAGGTGGAGAGTGGAGAGTGGCAACAGCCTTTCACAGAATCAGCGTCCAGCACTGGGGGTGGGGGGGGGGGGGGGGGGGGGGGGGGGGGGGGGGGTGGGGGGGCTGTGAAGGGATGTGAAGTGCCACAGGGAGAGATGGGGTGTCACAGCACATTAATGACATGGACATTAATTAGACCTTACATTATCATCATCCATAATTAAGAGCAAAAAAGGGGAAATGTTATCTTGGGCTGACCCCACGGGAGGCAGCCACACAAGAGGGAATCTGGGGCAGTTGACTGTTCACACAGCAACAACCATTTTGATATGGAAAAACCTCTCTCCGTAGATCAAGACTGTTCACACGGCAACAACCACGTTGATATGGAAAAACCTCTCTCCGTAAAACAAGGCTGTATTTCTGCCACGTTTGGACATGCTTACTGCATTAACAGCAGCAATGTGATAAATGAAATGAAATATGTTTTTAACATCGTGATGCTTTTCAGACACGAGCATATCAGCCCACATACAGACACACAGAGCACAAGGATGAAGTGGTTTGGGGAGCTAAACATCAAAGTCTTCACAACAACCCAATCCCATGACTTTCAGTGCAAAGACAGTGTGTGACTGAACCTAGGCGCTTCTGTGGTCATATCTCCCCCTGTCACACAGGACCACAGGCAAAAGTGCCTTCAAACTTGACTGTGGCCAAAGCAGCAGAGCAAAAGCCTAAGAGTACTCATGCGTCTCTCAGAACTGTCACAGTCAAACTGTGTCCTTGCATTAGTGTCATCCAGAGGGACATGCTGCGATGTGATGGATGGGCTTTCTGGAGGCTTTCTGTGTGTGTGTATGCGTGCGCATAGGAGGATGGGAATGTGCATGCCAAATGTCTAAATATGTGTGTACTGAAAATGCCCTACTATGCTATGCAAGTGTGAGTTTAAGTTCTTGCACATCTGTGACAGAAAGGGTATGTGTCCAAGCCAAGTTTTCAGGACGATTCATGTGAGTGTGTGATCTCTGTGTCTGTGGCTGTAGTCCCTTTTATACAGCCCATTCAAGGCAGAAAAGGTTGCACCTTTATTCCACCTCGCCATTCTGTATAAAAGGTACACACACAAAATGGGGGACCATTGTTGTTCTGCCTTTAATGCAGCAGCGGAGGTAGTCACAGAGCTGGATTAACGTCTGTGTAAAAGGGAGAGCCACCATGGCGGGGTAGGAGTGTGACGCAGCCTAGCAGCTAACCAAAATGCTGACACTAAGTGTATTGTTTTTGAAAGCAACAGGTAGGCTAGTTTATTCCGGAATTTGGAACGTCCAACGTGATATTTCCCAGCTCCGACTTTAATGTGTGTGAGCCAAAGGTAAACACAATAATGTGGTGATGACTCATCAGTGGATTCTCCTTCTATCTGCTGGGTACCAATAATTAGGTACGACATTTTTATTCTTCATTTTGCCACACTTCACCTATAAGCATCTTCTCACGCATTTACAAAAGTTTTGAACCTTTGATAGTTAAGGTCTCTGTTATAGTTATAGGTTCGTAGTCAAATTGATTAAATGTCGCACTTCACTGAAACCAGGGATATTTTTTTCTCCAAGTTTCGGAGTCACCGGTCTGTCTCAAGTGGCATTTCCAGTACAGTTTTCAGAGTTCAAAACATCCAAGTTCCAAGTGGTCTTGAACATGGCATCACAGATGCTGGGCCCTCATTTCAGGCAATGTGCAAAGCAACGAGCAAAGTCCATCACGCATGAACTACACATGTGCTTGCTCATGGTATTAAACTAGCTTTAGTTCATGTGCACTGGACTTTGCCCGTTGCTCTGCTCGATGCCCCTAATGTTAAACGGCACACTTCTGTTACTGGAACGCTGGCATGCTATCTCCAAACCCACACCTGGGCGGCAGAATGCCGGCATGCTATCTCCAAACCCACACCAGGGCAGCAGAATGCCGGCTTTGTGTGGTTCAGTGTTCAAACAAAGCCGGCATTCTTAGGATTGTTCTTAATGGCAATCTAACTGAATAACGGGGGGGTTGTCATAGTAACCTACATCTAGTAGGCCTAACTCACAAGGTGTCATCCTAGTAACCTATATCTAGTAGGCCTAACTCACAAGGTGTCGTCCTAGTAACCCACATCTAGTAGGCCTAACTCACAAGGTGTCGTCATAGTAACCTACATCTAGTAGGCCTAACTCACAAGGTGTCGTCATAGTAACCTACATCTAGTAGGCCTAACTCACAAGGTGTCGTCATAGTAACCTACATCTAGTAGGCCTAACTCACAAGGTGTCGTCATAGTAACCTACATCTAGAAGGCCTAACTCACAAGGAGCAGAAAGTGTGAAGGAGCGCTCTTGCTCACATAACAGCATGCGGCAAGTGACAAAGAGCTTGTGTGTCAGAAAGTGTCACACACGTCAGATTGTTTATATTTGTTCATACATTCGTTGTCACCCTGAGGAGTGATCAACGGTGACGTGTTCCTTTTAAGAGCCGAAAAAAACAATGCAACATCATACCCAGAATTACTAAGAGTTCAAAAATGCTGCTCTAAGAAAAGTGTTGCATGCATACGGCCCACACAATGCTGCCCATTAGTGATGGAATACCACTGGTCAGAATGCAGGAAGGATTCAGTTTTGGTGTTGGAAAGTTGAATGAGGATGCCATGAAAATATAAAGTACCAGCGAGTATCATAAGGGATTATTCTGATGCAGAGGAGAATGTGAAGGGTGCCCGTCCTGGCAACCGGCCTGCCATCATAAAATGTCTGCTCCACAATCTCTGAATTAAACATAGCGAGTTACAGTCGATTTTTCTCAGATGACATCTCTGTGCAAAGTATTCTCTCACAGACCGTCAATCCAGAGAGGGTGAGAAGAGAATGACATAAAAAGGCTCTTCTCATAAATTATTTGTCGTCGAGGGCAACAGTTTTCTGTATGTTTTTAAAATTTGCACACTTCCATGAAAGGAAAAAAAAAGTATACATGTCACTTGTCAGAGCAGCTTGTGGAATTGGCTAGAGAGAGAGAGAGAGAGAGAATAGCAGCAAGAGATGGAGAAAGAGAGAGGAGAGAAAGCTGGAGGAACAGACTTCACAGTGAATAAAGGGAAAGCAAGCTTGGATAGATCCACACATCAGAGCAGCCTTCAGAGATGCTCAGTGTGACAGAAACAGCAGCAACAGCAGCAACAGTAGCAGCATAATGGCCCAGAACACATCCATTTCCAGCGATGCTTTCCCACTTACACACACACAGCTTTAGGTACGGAACGGTTGGCCTGGAGATTTGAAATGTGCTGTTGGCTGGCATATGGTGAGTGCATCCAGAAAAAAAAACCACCACTTAGATCATTTCAGGGATTAAAAAGAGGTTCTGGCACACTTATCTTCTGTTTGGAGGGACAACTTCCTTTTAAAACCCAAATTACCATTAATAGCTGGAAAATGTAAAAAAACCAATCTATTTGATTTTGAAGTCCAACAATCAGCTTCTGGAGAGGACCTCTATCCATCAGTCCAACTGATATGTAAACTAGTAAAGACAGGACATCATGCCACCCACCTGATACAGGTATTGAAATCAGACACTGCCTGTTGTGGCCTACCTCTTAAAAGATGCCAATGCCAGCCTCTGATTCCCAACTCCCACTTCCTTCACCGGAGCATTACGATCTAAAAAGACAACTGTCACCTAACAGAACTGCAACACCTAGTATGTTTCAAACAGAGCACAGTTTTCTTTCTTATTTATTCACCATTAGGGAGGGGCTGTAATGTGTACTAGTGCAGATTCATAACCACATATACTCTCTCTTTGTATATGTATATAGATATGGTCATTCAGAACTGAATATCAGTACTGAAGCACTACAAAATAATGCTCAGGGAAAATGACAGCCCCTACAAGCCAATCCGACTTCTACTTAAAGAACAAAATAGCGTTGGGAAACAATGAAAACAAATGGGTTGTTTTGGACTCTCATGCAGATCAGGCTCCCAGCCTCGTGAGAGACTTAGGCATGTAAACTTTACTGACCTAAATCGTACTGCACATCAAGAAAGACGGACATGGAGTATGGAGACTACTGAGACACTCAAGAGCCAAGGCTGAAGCAGGAGGAGGCAACAGGAGGAACAGGCATGGTGTTTCTCTAAAACATGACAACAGAAAAGTATCAAACTGGAGGATTAGAGAGGATTTCTCTGGTAGACATGCCCTCTGTTGTGTGACATGCTGAATGCCATGGACATGGATGGTTCCTCGTAGACATGTCCAATGTGGGGTAGACAAGAGGCTGTTGTGGAATAGGCCGTCCCCCAGGCTGAAACCAGATTAGGAGGACACTGGGGTTCAAACCCTGTAGGCACCCTAAGGTGACACAACCAACCACACATGTGCTAGAGAAAAGGTGCCAGAGACTACAGCAAATAAAGCACACGATACACTGAAACCTTCCCACAACACAGCCTAATAATACCTCGCCAGCCTTAACAAACCACCACTTGTGAGCACTTAGTAGCACTTAGGGTTATGCTCTGGGCGTCTTCCTTCCTCTGTTTTGTTGAATTAGGCCAACGACACGACACCATGCATGGGGTGTTGTCTAGGGCCACTGGGTGCCCCAAGCACACGTCTGAGTATGAGCCCCCTAACTCTGACCCTCACCGTCTAGACATCTACAAAGGGTATCTGTCAAGTGAACCTTCGATTTTTAAAAGTACAGAATAAAGTGCATACTATATTTGATGTAGTGGCCAGCATGTTTTTGCATGTATACATCATGACCAGAATTGTAATTATTACAAATGTGTGTGTGTGGACACCTTAAACAGAAAAATGTAAGAAGATATTTTGTAAGGCAAGTCACTGTCATCTTCATATTGGGATGAACTGATCCAACCTTCTTTAGTAGGCCTACTTATTGCGATGCATTTAGAACCTTAAGAAAATAGTTGTATTTGGTCTGCTAGCTTTAAAAATAGAGAACTTTATTACATTGTTAATCCACAGCCTTGGCTACAACCTAGGCTATGTTAAAGCTTTGTACACAACCATATTATATACAATATCTGAATAATCTGACTATTAAATAAATAAGCACTTAACTCAATCGCGTTGATATAGCCATTGTGGAATAGAATGCACACATCTACATCCTGCAACAGTACCTCCACCTCTGCACCGGTGAAGTTAGATCTGCGTTTACTCGAGCGGTGCTCGCTTTCCGCTTTGACATGACTCGCTTTCGAGTTGCATTTGCGTGGATTCGGTCGATTCCGACTGTGCACGTCACTACGGTTGCGTGCCCTTATAAGGAGCTGGCGGGGCGTGTATGTATGCAAATCCAGCTGCACGAGAACGCGCTTTCAATTTAAGAAACCTCTTCCGGGGAGCACAGCTCAGAACACTTCATGAATCCAGCGGATATGTTTTTCTTACGTTGTTTTTCCGAAGTCCGTAAGAAACATTTCAGAAGAAACTTCAGAAAAAGTTTGAGAATGAGGTCCAATGTTGGCAAACCTTTCAGGACAAGAAGGCATCTGGACATCTGATCTGCGTGACAGATGTTGGCAGTCTGGAAGTACTTCATCATGTACAAATTGTGTTGCAGACTGTAGAATATGCTCTGTGAGTTAATCAAGATAACAAAGAGCAACCCAATTAAACATCTTAAATGACCATAGACATCACAAAAGCTGCCAGTAATAAATGCGTATCAGCATCGTTCACACAATTAACCCTCCAAACAATCCTGGGGAAAGATGATGCCTCAACCAAGAGATCAACCAAGATCACAGAAAACCAAGAAGGCCCAGGACTAGTACTCAATCCTGGAGAAAGATGATGCCTCAACCAAGATCACTGAAGACCAAGAAGGCCCAGGACTAGTACTCAATCCTGGAGAAAGATGATGCCTCAACCAAGATCACTGAAGACCAAGAAGGCCCAGGACTAGTACTCAATCCTGGAGAGAGATGATGCCTCAACCAAGAGATCAACCAAGATCACTGAAGACCAAGAAGGCCCAGGACTAGTACTCAATCCTGGAGAAAGATGATGCCTCAACCAAGATCACTGAAGACCAAGAAGGCCCAGGACTAGTACTCAATCCTGGAGAGAGATGATGCCTCAACCAAGATCACTGAAGACCAAGAAGGCCCAGGACTAGTACTCAATCCTGGAGAGAGATGATGCCTCAACCAAGAGATCAACCAAGATCACTGAAGACCAAGAAGGCCCAGGACTAGTACTCAATCCTGGAGAGAGATGATGCCTCAGTGCACCCTTAGATATTAGTATGTGAACAGTATGATATCTGCAGTCTATCACACCAATTGTCTTTATTAGATGTTTCCACACAACCAAATACAGTAATGCGTTTGAACAAGACATTCAGTTAGGTTAGCTTTAGGCAATAAGGCTTTTCCATAATAGTGATGACAACCACACAGTTACCAAGCTCACATTTCCTTCTACCAGCAAAACCTCAACATTTTAAGAGGAAAGAGGCACTTATGCACTGCCACGTGGTAAAGTTACAGTAATAGCATTTAAGTTAGAGTTTAAGTGCTTTTAAAACACAATCAGTGTTGGTTGTGTACATTAGAAAACCACACCAATCTTTCCTGGAAGAGCTCTTTATATTTAATATACAATATATCTTTATCTACTATATATAATACGTTTTGTGCAGATTTTAAACGGGAAGATATTTGATAGTCGAGTCTAAGCAGTTTTCTTTTATGCTAGACACTGATATGTACGCATATGTGCTGTACATTTTGTTTATATACACTAACCTCATAGGCTGGTTATCAGCTGGTTTGGCAACAGTTTGTCATTGCTTAGCAAAATTTCCAAAAGAATTTCCTTTTTCTGTTACTGTGTACACCTACAGATGTGGCTGTGCATATGTGTTAATATATTCGTACATATGCACACACAAGAGCTAAGTAGGCTTTGAGGTCAATATTTGCGGGGGGATGCGGACATTCCTGGTGCAGGGAAAGCTAAAGGAGGGTGCTACCGCTTCAGTGGTCTGCTCTTGATAGTGTTGATAGTGTTTTTTGCTTTATGCATATCTTCTTGATATGCATAAAATTCAGTATTTGTACATGTCTAAATTCCTCCCAGTGCTTGTGCTGACATATACACACACGCACACACACGCACGCACACACACACACACGGGTGGATACCCCAGAGAGACGACCACACTCACGGATGCAGACATGTAGGTTTTTCCGCCCTGGATGTCTACTCCTCCCCCAAACGGGGTTAATTATGAATAAATAAAAATTCCCCTCCATTCTTGGTTAAATGGTTTCCATGGACACCAGTCTTTGTCAGAACCTCTCCTCTCTTGCCATACACTGCTGTCTGTCAGTCGGATAAAATGTCAAGCTCCTTTTGTGCAAAGCTGGCTTTGTCGCTCTGACAAAATGTGCCCACAAGTTTTATTTTGTTGGTATGTGTGCGCTTTCTGTTGTCTTTGTGTGAGTCATTAGGGTGGGTGGATTTTTGGGGCGATCGAAAAAGAGCAATTGATATTCTGAACAATTGGGCAATGCAAACGCAGGGAGGCCAGCCAGCGCCTGTCATGCCAGATTAGGCTTCTGCCTGCACTCAGGTACAGGGGGGATGACTAATGCAGAGGAGCTAAGCTCCACAGTGTGCCTCTCTGAGCCTCCTTCACAATGAGCTGGGCTTCTCTCTGCCCTCTTCCCAAGGATCCTACGCCACTGACATGCAAGCAAGGTGTTGAGGCATGGCATTTGAGACCAAGACATACCAGGTCCTAATAAACAAAAGGCATATAAATACATAAACAACAAACTATTCAGACCAAAATAAACACACACACAGAGAAAATAATTAAATAAATGAAAACACCCAAACAACAGTGTTCCTCTGTGGAGATAAACAGAGAAGAATACATTCATACCGCTTTTAGAAGAGGACCAAACATATCAAACAATACCCGTCCCACGCACTGATGCTATTCACAGGAACGTCACTCCATAAGTATAAACACACACCCTGAAAAAATAAACACAAACCTGAGCTATCTGAGGTTGTGTGTTTGAGAAGTGTGTGTGTGTGTGTGTGTGGGGGGGGGGGGGTTGTTGACAGACAGACAGACAGACAGACAGACAGACAGACAGACAGACAGACCTGCACATGTCTGAGCCAAATGCCAGGGTATTTTGTTTTTGGCAAGAAGAGTGTAAACACAAAGAGAGCATGCTCCAACATCAGCTGCACGGAACAAAAGGAGACATTTTGAAACGGCAGCCGTGAACAGGAGGAAAAGATCACCCATGATTCCTCTTTTTTTTGTTTAACACTTCACACACACCTTCCCTTACACATGCGTGGTCACACACACAAGACGCTGGACTGAGGACCGTTACACATGCGTGGTCACACACACAAGTCGCTGGACTGAGGACCGTTCTTTAAACGCAGGGAGACGGGGGACAGAGAGGACTGGGTGAGGTTGAGGCGCTGTGGGTGTGGGGGGACAGAGAGGACTGGGTGAGGTTGAGGCGCTGCGGGTGTCGGGGGACAGAGAGGACTGAGTGAGGTTGAGGCGCTGTGGGTGTGGGGGACAGAGAGGACTGGGTGAGGTTGAGGCGCTGTGGGTGTGGGGGACAGAGAGGACTGGGTGAGGTTGAGGCGCTGTGGGTGTGGGGGACAGAGAGGACTGGGTGAGGTTGAGGCGCTGTGGGTGACGGGGGACAGAGCTGTGGGTGACGGGGGACAGAGAGGACTGGGTGAGGTTGAGGCGCTGTGGGTGTGGGTGGACAGAGAGGACTGGGTGAGATTAAGGCGCTGTGGGTGTGGGCGGTGGCTCAGAGACAGCTCTGATAATGTCCTCTTTATGTGACAGAGCAAGAGACACACACCACACACTCTCCATTGGTTTTAGGAGGACATAAAGCCAAACAGACAGAAACATGTTGGAGTGTCAATGTGTGCACTGATGTACAGGAAGCTGGGGACATCTTGGCCGTCACACCTTTTTCCTTAGTCACCAAAACCACCCTGATAAATGTGTGTGTGTGTGTGTGTGTGTGTGTGTGTGTGTGTGTGTGTGTGTGTGTGTGTGTGTGTGTGTGTGTGTGTGTGTGTGATGGGGGGGTACAAAACAATCAGATTGATGGTGTGACTTTTGTGGAGCTGAAATGCACAACATGGCAGGACATAGTTGCTATGGTACCTTGTCAGTGTAAAAATCCAAGGGCAGACAATATGCTATAGGACCTAACCCCACAGAGACACTTCTCTCATTCTCCAGTCATCTATGAGTTCATGAAATGGTTCCTCTCCCATATAACTGGTCTGTGCACCTGGACCAAACAAAGAGTCAACCTACAGTAGACTGAAGCAGACTCCGGCGCTGTTCTGGGACCAGACTCCACTGTAAGAGACAGAATCCTCATTGTGAGGGTAACTACACTGGAGGATAGAACACATGGCACAATTCATTCTGTTCATGGACTACTTTCTGGAAAATATAATCTTCTACTTTCAGTTCATGTTGGAAGTTTTCTGAAACAATATTGTTTCTCTGTGAAACTTTTTTATTTTATAATAAAAAGCTTTGGCCATCAATGCAAGATTCTTATATTCACGTTTAGAAGTTTAGTTGTAAGGTATAGACTGATCACTTTGGTTTCTAAACAACAATAGTTGAATAGTTGAAAATAGCAAAAAGCCTGTATCTACACATTAGACGTGTTACTGTTGTATACATTTTGCTGATATAGTCACATGTGTAAAGCATGTCTGGACAACTAGTTTGACAATTTGGATATTTATTTTGAGTTGTAGTGCCACCTACATAATTCAAATGTGTCAGTGTGTGTGTGTGTGTGTGTGTGTGAGAGAGAGTGTGAATTTCCATAACCGGCTTTAACAACACATAGTTCATGGACATGGTCAGCCATCACACAATGTGGTGCTTGATAACAAATTCTTTGTGTCTAAGGTGGGAGTCTGGGTGTGTGATGTGACAGTATAATCTATATGTATGCATGTGAAGAAATACAATGTGTGTGTGTGAGTAGAGGTCAAATTCACTCTCAATTTAGATTCATTTAAATAACAAGATCAGGGGTCTCATCAGGGGTCTGCAAGAGGCGAAACCCACACACACACACACACACACACACACACACGCACACAAAAACCCACACACGCACGCACATGCACACACACGCATGCCCAGACACAGCAACAACAGAAGGGACACGTTTCAGAAAATGTAACATAAATAAATCAAAAGTGAGCTTCAGCACTGAACATCAAGGTTTAACTTGGGCGGTCGACAGAAAGTGTCCTGCAGATTTAGCAACGTGTGCTCTTCTTCCAACTGCGGTGTTCACTGCCAGCACGTCTTTGTTAATTGTTCCGTGCCTGGCCCAGTCTGCTGTGTGCTCCAATGCTCTGAGCACTGTGACAACAGGTTCTTTGTGGAGGAGGAGAGCAGTCGAGTCGGCCCACACCTCATCATTTCTTTAATAAAACCGAACGGATGAAGTCATCAGCGGCTGACCTGGCCAACCCAGTGACCCTTACCCATGATGACAAACCACATCCTTCCCTGTGGTTTCTGTCAGAGTGGAGGGGAGAGAGAGAGAGAGGGAGCGAGGGGGGAGGAGAGAAGGAAAGAGAGAAGAGAGAGGTGAGAGTATACAAAAAGAGTGGAAGAGAAGATGTATGTGAGAATCACTCCGTCAGAGTCTACGCCAGCACTGACCTCCAACACAAACAACCCAACACATCGGAGTCCTGACCACAGCACAGACCTCCAACACAAACAACCCAACGCATCGGAGTCTACGCCAGCACAGACCTCCAACACAAACAACCCAACGCATCGGAGTCCTGACCACAGCACAGACCTCCAACACAAACAACCCAACACATCGGAGTCCTGACCACAGTCTACGCCAGCACAGACCTCCAACACAAACAACCCAACGCATCGGAGTCCTGACACAGTCTACGCCAGCACAGACCTCCAACACAAACAACCCAACGCATCGGAGTCCTGACACACGCTAGCACAGACCTCCAACACAAACAACCCAACACATCGGAGTCCTGACCACAGCACTGACCTCCAACACAAACAACCCAACGCATCGCAGTCCTGACACAGTCTACGCCAGCACAGACCTCCAACACAAACAACCCAACACATCGGAGTCCTGACCACAGCACTGACCTCCAACACAAACAACCCAACACATCGGAGTCCTGACCACAGCACTGACCTCCAACACAAACAACCCAACACATCGGAGTCTACGCCAGCACTGACCTCCAACACAAACAACCCAACACATCGGAGTCTACGCCAGCACTGACCTCCAACACAAACAACCCAACACATCGGAGTCCTGACCAGTGACACAGCAGCTGCAGACTGCTTTTTATGAACAAAGAAAAGGAAGAAAAGAAAAAGAGAAAATGATGAATACATTTCCCATGGTTCACTATGGTCCTGCATAGCTAGCTCCAGGAGCCTGGTGGGCAAGTGTCTATGTGTCTGGACACACAGAGGAAGAGGAGGGGCGGGGGGGGACGACTAATAATGAAAAAAGTGAGGAGAAGGAGGAGAAAGGAGGAGAAAGGAGACGCATGCTGATTTCATGTTGATTAGGCAAGCGCTTATCTTTCTACAACTTTTCAGCGCGATGGTCGGTCACGGGCTGAGAGGGAAAGTTCATGACAAAGATCTCAATTGTCTGTTCCCTGGCAGAGCAGCACAGAGAGCTCTTTCAACAGCCCCTAGAAGCCCAACGCAGGACACACATCCAAACATAGACCTCCAGATGCCCACACACACATTAACACATCAACATGAAGATTATCACACGAACAAATGATACCAACTGCCATAAATAATGATCACTCGTCAATACAAATTCAGTCCCTCACTCGCACAAACATGTTTACAGGAACACGGGTACAAATATTCAATCACTCTTGATACAGACAGAGTTAGCCAGCTCTACAGTCAGCTTGTAAAATAATGTTAAAGATAATAATAATTGAAAAAAAAAAAAAAAATCAGTCAAGAGATACAGGCTTTAAACACTCTCCTCACTGTCACCACTGTTAAACAACATTTGATGTTCCTGAATCCTGCACTGAGGCCAGAAATCAAGCCCAAAAAGACAAAGAGCAGACTGTTCTCTGAATCAGTGGTCCCGCATAAAAAAGATACTGGAACCGTCAGTCAAAACAGGCCTATGCACACACCTCGAAAAGATGTGTGGTAAACTCAGGACAAGGTTAACCCCTAGTAGGATGCTGGCCGCTAGACATGTGTATCATTTTATCAGCATGAGAGAACAAAATGGCCCCCTGTGGTACAGACTGCTTTTAATCAACAATCTGCAGTTTCCCTCTATGTTATGCTACGAGGCAGAAAGAAAGGAAGACGACTAAAAAACAAAGACTGAAGGAAAGAGCTTTAAGGGTTTGGCATGAATGAGGACAAACCAGATGCTGCACCAGTGCGCTGGCTCCAGGGCTCAGTGGCTCAGTCTATCTCTCCACCTCTCCCTCTCCCACTCCCACTCATACTGACTTGCCTTTACTGTAATCAGATTTGACACACTACCGTTAATTGGAGGAGGGGGGAAACATCTACACATTTGCATCTTCTCCACCAGTGACAAGTGAAGGATGGAGTGAGAGAAGACAAACAGATCAGATTGTGTGTACGCTCAAACACACACACACACACACACACACACACACTCACTCACTCACTCACTCACTCACTCACTCACTCACAACACACACATCTATTCCCAATGACAGTGGCCCTGCCCAGATCAGATTGTGTGTACACTCACACACACACACACACACACACACACACACACACACACACACACACTCACTCACTCACTCCAACACACACATCTATTCCCAATGACACTGGCCCTGCCCAGATCAGATTGTGTGTACACTCAAACACACACATAAACACACCCATAAACACACACATAAACACACACACACACACACACACACACACACACACACACACACACACACACACACACCTATTCCCAATGACACTGGCCCTGCCCATTCCGCATGAAGCACAAGAGACAAGCCATCGTGGTCAGCACATACAAGTCACACCTTCAACCGCCAAGAACACTTTCACACTTACTGTAATGTGCTTTTAAGACTCATCAATCGCCTCCAATCAGCTTTGATGAAGATATCCTCCCTTCCAGTAATTTGGAGTGAAAGTAGGTCAGTGTGTCACTGAGGTGCTGTGTTTACCTGCTGGTACAGGGCTGTGCTTTGTGTATATGCTCTACTACAACCTGCTGGTACAGGCCTGTGCTGTGTGTATCTACTACAACCTGCTGGTACAGGGCTGTGTGTGTATATGCTACCACAACCTGCTGGTACAGGCCTGTGCTGTGTGTATCTACTACAACCTGCTGGTACAGGGCTGTGTGTGTATATGCTACCACAACCTGCTGGTACAGGGCTGTGTGTGTGTATGTGCTCTACTACAACCTGCTGGTACAGGGCTGTGTGTGTGTATCTACTACAACCTGCTGGTACAGGGCTGTGTGTGTGTATCTACTACAACCTGCTGGTACAGGGCTGTGTGTGTGTATATGCTCTACTACAAACTGCTGGTACAGGGCTGTGGTGTGTGTGTATATGCTCTACTACAACCTGCTGGTACAGAGCTGTGCTTTGTGTGTGTATCTACTACAACCTGCTGGTACAGGGCTGTGTGTGTGTATATGCTCTACCACAACCTGCTGGTACAGGGCTGTGTGTGTGTATATGCTCTACTACAACCTGCTGGTACAGGGCTGTGTGTGTGTATATGCTCTACTACAACCTGCTGGTACAGGGTGGTGCAGAAAGGGCAGAAATGGCTCGACAGGAATAGTGATAAAGACAAGAAACTACTGAAATCGTTTATTATCTCTGTGCAATAACCACCAGATAGATTTATAAGGACATTCCAAAATTCCATAAAGGTACCAGATCTACAGATACAATTCAAATTAAATGCTGTGTGCTCCTTGCTAACTCCACTGATTTAATTTGTATTACATAAGAATGAATTGTTAAATACATCAGAAAATGCAATTAGCATGCAGCCCAGTGACTGCATGACATGGGTGTTTAATTAGACCATATGTGCAGTGCTGCTAGTCTAGCGAGGTTTAGAAATTAGCATCATCACAACTGGCTACACAGACCTACAAACTCATACATGCACATGTGCTGACATGCACCCACACCAACATCAACACACACACGCACGCACACACGCACACGCACACGCACACGCACACGCACACGCACACGCACACACAAACATCAACACACGCACACGCACACCCACACCCACATGAACACACACACACACACACGTAACATTTGTATTTTTAGATCCTTGCTTTCATACTCGTAGGCCAATCACTGTAGCTGGGTTTCGCCCACCTATTTCCCCCGGCTCGGTGTTCGATGGGATGCTGTTGGCTCCGCTGGCGGTCTAGGTGTTAGACACATTGTCAGTGGGTGCTTAAATTAGCTCCCAAAAACCGCCAGCTAGCTGACAGCTGAGCTGCTGACGGCTATGGTATCAGTAATGTTCGTTAGCTGACAGTAAACATGTCCCCCTCGTTACAACCAACAGCCATTGAGAGATAACAATGAAATGGAGTTAAACGGCTCACTAACTTTAACTGAAAAGGCATGTAGCAACTGGTTAAAGGCTGATCCATTCACTTATAGGCCACTTAGCCTTTCCCTTTCTCCTCTACCCCTCAACCCCTGCTTCTCTCTCTTCGTTTCTCTTTCCTCCTTTTTTCCCTCCCTCTCTCCCTTCCCATCCAACCTGCCCTTCACCATCTCCCATCATCATTTCTTCCCTCTCGACCTCCCCTACATAGGGTGGGCCATCCCCATTAGTGGCTCTCATTGCAGGATGAGATTAAGGGGTCGTTAGCATACAGGAGGGCCTTGTGCTAATTATTCCGCATTGCTAATTACTTCTCTGTGTGCTTGTGCGGGGCAGAAAGTGGGGCAGTGAGAATATGGGTCAGCAAACCAGAAGAACTCTGGGGAGACTGGTGTACGGGCCTCAGGTAAACGTGTAGACTCAGATACATTGGAGATCTATTTTCTAAACTTATACTTGGAGAGGGTCTTTGATATGGAGAACCCTAGGACTCCAACCCAATACTCCAGTGAACAACACCTTCTGGACAAACCAAGAGCAACAAATCTGGAATTATATTAAGTATAGCGTACATTACTGAACCTTACCTCTCCAAAAATCTTTAGGTTAACAAAAAACAAAGGAATAAACATTTCTAAATATTGCCTACGCCAGGCAACAGACAATATCAGTCACCATGTCTGGTTGAAGACAGCGACATAGCTGTGTGGTAGCCATAAGGTGGCAGACCTTTGAGAGTTCAACTCTGTCGAGGATCTCGCTTCTTCCAGGAAAAAGAAGGGAAAGATGCTGTTTCCACGGAGATCTCCTCCTCCTCGGAGGAGGACGGGAGGATGGTAAATGGAGGGGAGGGCGTTGGCTAGCCTTTCAGTCCACTTTAGCCCTGGAGTGGGCTCAGACATGCACTGCTTCACTGGCCCGGGATAATGCTCCTTAGAAAGTGGAGCAGGAGATAGTGTACGTTGGCCACGAAACAGCCCCATAGGTTGGGTTTGTTAATGATTCATGTGGCTCGCTGTCAATTATTTAGCATTGACTGTTGCTGGGCATCCTGCAAAATCATTTCAGGTCAATATAGGCAAGAAGACAGATTGGTCCAATTCTCCAAGGGTATGGGGAGGTTTCAGAGCAAAAGCAGAGAGGTGGAAGATGTTTTTAGACTTTAGTTTTTAAAGGCTTTTCCCTTTGCAAAATCTGGAATTTCTCCAATATGTGTCTTTGCTTTTTTCGACACGACAAGACAACGCGTTTGCTGAAGAAAGCTGAGGCTTAACATCACTCCGAAAGCCTTTAAGGGTGACTGCTGAAAGCAAACTAAAAGTGAAGAAGAAATGGCTTCCTTTGAAGAGATTTTTTTCCCTGCAGCACAACTGTGACTAAAAGGATTCTGGTGTGAGTTCACGCCAGGCTGGCACAGAAGAGCTCCTGGCCAGGATAATTACCAAGAGGAGAAGATTTCTCCTTTTCTCCTTCTTTCTCTTTTTGCCCTCTCTCACTCCAGTCACCCTTCTTTCTTGGTATACTCTCTCTTTTTTTCTTGTGAATCCTATCTCTTACTTCTGCCTACACACCAGTGAGCTCTTCTGCTGGCTGGGCTTCTGAGGCAGAGGCCTTATCAGAGCCTCACAGGACCCGGGGACGACTGACGGGCCACCGCTCCAATCCCTCTACTCATCATTAGCGAGCTGACACAGCCATATGGGCATCACATTCAAAAGCTCATTTAAGGAGACACATCCTGAAAGTCATGTTCCACAACTAAGACATCATGTGTCTGGAAACTCCAGAACCAGACAAACAAATTCAAGTCCATGAGAGAGAGGATGCAAATTGGTCCTGAGCCACAGTAGTGTTGTATGGGAGAGGCCCGAGTCCTGAGCCACAGTGGTGTTGTATGGGAGAGGCCCGAGTCCTGAGCCACAGTAGTGTTGTAGAGGAGAGGCCCGAGTCCTGAGCCAGAGTAGTGTTGTAGGGGAGAGGCCCGAGTCCTGAGCCACAGTAGTGTTGTATGGGAGAGGCCTGAGCCACAGTAGTGTTGTATGGGAGAGGCCCGAGTCCTGAGCCACAGTAGTGTTGTAGGGGAGAGGCCCGAGTCCTGAGCCACAGTAGTGTTGTATGGGAGAGGCCTGAGCCACAGTAGTGTTGTATGGGAGAGGCCTGAGCCACAGTAGTGTTGTATGGGAGAGGCCTGAGCCACAGTAGTGTTGTAGGGGAGAGGCCCGAGTCCTGAGCCACAGTAGTGTTGTATGGGAGAGGCCTGAGTCACATTAGTGTTGTATGGGAGAGGCCTGAGCCACAGTACTGTTGTATGGGAGAGGCCCTAGTCCTGAGCCACAGTAGTGTTGTATGGTAGAGGCCCGAGCCACAGTACTGTTGTTTGGGAGAGGCCCGAGCCACAGTACTGTTGTATGGGAGAGGCCTGAGCCACAGTAGTGTTGTATGGGAGAGGCCCGAGTCCTGAGCCACAGTAGTGTTGTATGGGAGAGGCCCGAGTCCTGAGCCACAGTAGTGTTGTATGGGAGAGGCCCGAGTCCTGAGCCACAGTAGTGTTGTATGGGAGAGGCCCGAGTCCTGAGCCACAGTAGTGTTGTATGGGAGAGGCCCGAGTCCTGAGCCACAGTAGTGTTGTAGGGGAGAGGCCCGAGTCCTGAGCCAGAGTAGTGTTGTAGGGGAGAGGCCCGAGTCCTGAGCCACAGTAGTGTTGTATGGGAGAGGCCTGAGCCACAGTAGTGTTGTATGGGAGAGGCCCGAGTCCTGAGCCACAGTAGTGTTGTAGGGGAGAGGCCCGAGTCCTGAGCCACAGTAGTGTTGTATGGGAGAGGCCTGAGCCACAGTAGTGTTGTATGGGAGAGGCCTGAGCCACAGTAGTGTTGTATGGGAGAGGCCTGAGCCACAGTAGTGTTGTAGGGGAGAGGCCCGAGTCCTGAGCCACAGTAGTGTTGTATGGGAGAGGCCTGAGTCACAGTAGTGTTGTATGGGAGAGGCCTGAGCCACAGTACTGTTGTATGGGAGAGGCCCTAGTCCTGAGCCACAGTAGTGTTGTATGGTAGAGGCCCGAGCCACAGTACTGTTGTTTGGGAGAGGCCCGAGCCACAGTACTGTTGTATGGGAGAGGCCTGAGCCACAGTAGTGTTGTATGGGAGAGGCCCGAGTCCTGAGCCACAGTAGTGTTGTATGGGAGAGGCCCGAGTCCTGAGCCACAGTAGTGTTGTATGGGAGAGGCCCGAGTCCTGAGCCACAGTAGTGTTGTATGGGAGAGGCCCGAGTCCTGAGCCACAGTAGTGTTGTAGGGGAGAGGCCCGAGTCCTGAGCCACAGTAGTGTTGTATGGGAGAGGCCTGAGCCACAGTAGTGTTGAATGGGAGAGGCCCGAGTCCTAAGCCACAGTAATGTTGTATGGAAGAGGCCAGAGTCCTGAGCCACAGTAGTGTAGCATGGGAGAGGCCCGAGTCTCCGTGACATCACTGCAAATAAAAATAGCGCCACCGAGGGGGTTTACATCTCCAAAGCTACAGACTACATTCAAATCAAGGAGGTGGGATACACAACATACAGCAGAACTATCACCTCCATGCTCGCCTCTCTGGACACAATCTACAGCAGGATGCCAAGAAGCGTCAAAAGACAAGGGAAATATCTGTGGCTGGACAAACAGGCAGGATTTGGAAACCCATGGCAGCACAGGAGTGAGTGAGTGCCTGTGCACCTTCTCTACATGATAGGCTTCTTCCTGCCCTACACTCAAAGTGTAAGCCTTGCTATAGAGGTGCGGTAGGATAGGTACGGTCACATGGTTGGGAAAGCACTGACTTACAGATGGAGCTTCCCTGATGTCACAACTTGTGGGTCATTGGTAAAAGCACACCTGCCCTGGCATCATGGCTCACACTTAGGCAAGGCCTTTCTGTCTCTTGCATTCGTTTGCCACGTGTGTGCCCATGGAATGGAGTGGCAGTTTTGGGGCTCTGCCAAGTTGACACACACACACACTAGTGTGTAGGACGTAGGACTAGCGGTTAGGTTTTTTCCTGTCCCGTTTGTTTTATTTACATTGTGGACTGCAGTTGGCTTTTAGTTTTAATTAACATTAGCTCTAGACAACAAGACATGGCCCTGTTGCTTTGCAACAGGTGGCAGGCAAAGAGACAAAGGAGATAACTACACATCAGATCCCTTGACTTCAAGGATCCCTTAATTAAATATATCAGTTAACAAATAAAACATAATGGTTTTTTTAATGTTAACAAATGCATTAAATAATGTAATCAAATGAGCTAACACGTTAACATATGTTATCATACTATAACGACATTCTAATACTATCCCCATAAGAGCGGCTGATTGTGGCCTCCCACAGTGTGCAGTGGCCTCATGCAGACATGCATCTCCGTGTGCATGAACGCAGAAGGCAGGACAAAAGAGCCGCTAGGAGCGCTGGGACTGAATGAACGGCGCTGTTGTCACTTGACCACGGCATCAGTGGAGCAGGAGCAGTCAGAGGGGGGCCCTGCTGCTGGTGGTGGCTATTGTGTGCTGCTGCAGTGGGAATTAGGGAGAGCCTCTTTCCACATTATCAACTGGAACTGAATGGTCGTCGGCACAGCGTGCACACACACAATTCTCCACTGTGGAAGCGGCCTTTTCAGGCACCTGAGTTGTGGGTTTGCGTGGAACCAACAATGTTTGTGATGTAATTACCAGCAATAATAATGGCACGACAGAATGGCCCACCCATGAACTGGCAGGATTCAAACAACAGAAGAAAATGCCAATGGCGCCCCTTTTGCCTTCTTTCCTCCCAGACAAACAGACAAACAGACAAACAGACTCCCAGTGGAAACCACAACATGTTGTTTGCACTATTCCTGTTTTTCACGGACTGAACCACATACACTGTTCAAATAAGGTTACTTCTCATACAACCATATGTTGTTTATACTCTACATACTTAACCAAATGTACTCTTTCCACTTCTCTGTCCAATATATACGTATTTAAAATATTTTAAAATATGTTGTAACGCTCCACAGTCCAGCACTGTACATGTAAACCATAGTATCACTTATGCTATAGTACTGTAATTTCACGACTACTAACCGCGGTTTATACATTCATTTTGTAAAAATTTCGCAGCCCTGCGGTTCATACTCGGATGCGGCCTATACATTCTACTGCATTTTTTCCGCCTGGTAGTTACGTGCACAGTAACTCTGCCAGGTAAAACGGAAATGGGTCTCTCAAATTTTCATTCACACTCAGTCTTCCAAAATGGAAATGCTACGGAACACGTATGGCTCCATCAGAGGTGTCTCATTCGACATGTCAACATGCAAGCTCTCATGAACTATCCTAGTGATCTCTAACCATCTTAACATTTGGTAGTTGCTAGCGTATGTAATATGAACTCATATTAATATACAGTGAAAGTTTTAAAGGAATAGTAACGCTCGCACCACAAATACAGGGCATTTAGTTTAACGTGACACAATTACGTAATATTGCATCAACTGCAGTTAATACATAGGTGCGGTCAATACACATATTTGTTTTATAAAATGACATAAAATTCTGCAATTCTGCAATGCCGTTTATATACGGTGCGGTTAATAGTCAGGAAAATACGGTACTTACCTTTCCTGCACTTCTGATTAAATGCTAAATACATTTCATTGTTTTTTTTACCCACACTCTGCACAATGACAATAAAAGCTAACCTAATCTAAAACAAATCATTTAGTTTATGAAAAATGCTGCATTTCCACAGAGAACCATCCATAGCTGCAGCAGAGACATTCAGTGCAGATAAAAAAAAAAAATGGAGGACACTGTAGGCCAGCTAGGAAGGAACACCTTGGAGTGTGTCTATATGTAGAGAGACCCTGAGCTGGATGGAACACCTTGGAGTGTGTCTATATGTACAGAGACCCTGAGCTGGATGATCATTTGAAACCCATTTTTACCACACGGCTCAGGAGGGAGTCTGGCAAACATGCAAACCTTCATTGCTTCACAGGTCTTATGTCTTTGCTCTACAATGGCAGGTATTTTTTCATTAAAATGCACCCTCTATAATTTGTTCCACCGTGAATGGTGATTTGACCAGTGAAATCCACCTGAGATCCAATTGTTCTCCTTGTGAGGGAGCTAGACAGGTGACGCCCAGCAGTCATGTGACCTTCAAAGCTCAGTTGCGCTATTAGAATTGTATCAGTCATTTCAGAGGAAGGATCAGACCCCCTTGTGTGTCGTCCAAAGAATCATTTGCACAATCTTTCGGTGACCTTACCAAAGACATCGTGCAGACACACAGCTATGAGAATTAAGTTTAGAATCTATGTTCTCACACAGATAGTCTGAGTTCTCACTGAGAAATACCACTAGTGATCCCAAGAGCCTTAATCTCTTTCACAGACGCTTAAGGGAAGAAAACAAAACTTCTGCGGCTTCCATATACCTTCGGGTCTTTTACTGTAAAATATTTAGCTAAGCAACTAATTGCGTTCCTCTATATACCATGTAGGTTATGGCTTTACTCATATTCCTGAATGTGGTTTGGCTGCGTTGGGTCTTGGACTGATTACCCAACTCCCTCTGCTCACGCTCATGAATAGAAGAAGACAAAGGGCAACTTAAAGCATCTTCTGATCAGCAAAATAGCTAATGGCTAATACATAAATGTTATGCATGATGAAAAGGTTAAGTCCATTACACCATGGTGAGTAAACTCTGGTCGCCTCTGGTGTCAGGACTTTGGTCTTGTGAGTCGTTAGCAGTATCTTAACCTGACTGGCTATCAGGATCAGCCAAATTATACCCTTGGCTACACTTACCAGGAGTGGTGTTGTGCTTTGCCAAAAGTGATCCATCTGCAATCAACACAAGTGCCTTGGAATGGCACATAGAGTGAATAAGATGCTTCTGCACGTGTGGCTCCGCTCTCCTCTGCCACGGAAGAGAGGATGCTTAACACAATAAGCGTGGATGTGCTGGGTAAGCAGTTATATGTTTGCCTCAGCTTGATTTATTACTGAGAGTGGATAGACCAGAGGGTGCCAAGGATGGCCGGGGTGCAGTCCTGCCTTTTGACTCGTACACATGAATGCAGAAACACTGCAAAGTTTTTAGGGGAGAACTAGAGAGCAAAATGACATCACATTACACCGAAGCACATTTCTGTACTTAAATGAGGAACCTATTCTGTAGTCTTTCACCCGAGAAACCATGGCATAAATGACTGGTGTGTAGCAACTGAGGATTTAATAAAGCCCAGTCAAACTTATTTAGTCACAATAATATTGGACAGTTCTCAGCAGGGTAGACACAGAATGCTCATATGAAACGAACAACATCCTGTCTATATTGTAGGCTGATGATAATGAAGTTACTGTTGTTGAAGGATGACTATTCACTGATACACTTAATGCACTGATACGTTTGTTTAACAAGCAGCTAACACCGTCATAGCAGCTGTGAAAGACCAAGTGGAGTGGTATGGTGTGTGTGTGAGTGGTATGGTGTGTGTGTGAGTGGTATGGTATGTGTGTGTGTGTGTGTGTGTGTGTGTGTGTGTGTGTGTGTGAGTGGTATGGTATGGTGTGGTGTGTGTGTGAGTGGTATGGTGTGGTGTGTGTGTGAGTGGTATGGTGTGTGTGTGTGTGAGTGGTGTGTTGTGTGTGTGTGAGTGGTATGGTGTGTGTGTGTGTGTGTGTGAGTGGTGTGTGTGTGTGTGTGTGAGTGGTATGGTGTGTGTGTGTGTGAGTGATATGGTGTGTGTGTGTGTGAGTGTGTGTGTGTGTGAGTGGTATGGTGTGTGTGTGAGTGGTATGGTGTGTGTGTGTGTGAGTGGTATGGTGTGTGTGTGTGTGTGAGTGAGTGGTATGGTGTGTGTGTGTGTGTGTGTGTGAGTGTGTGTGTGAGTGGTATGGTGTGTGTGTGTGTGTGAGTGGTATGGTGTGTGTGTGTGTGTGTGTGTGTGAGTGGTATGGTGTGTGTGTGAGTGTGTGTGAGTGGTATGGTGTGTGTGTGTGTGTGTGTGTGTGTGAGTGAGTGGTATGGCGTGTGTGTGTGTGTGTGAGTGGTGTGTGTGTGTGAGTGGTATGGTATGGTGTGTGTGTGAGAGTGGTATGGTGTGTGTGTGTGTGTGTGAGTGGTATGGTGTGTGTGTGTGAGTGGTATGGTGTGTGTGTGTGTGAGTGGTATGGTGTGTGTGTGTGTGTGTGAGTGGTATGGTGTGTGTGTGTGAGTGGTATGGTGTGTGTGTGAGTGGTGTGTGTGTGTGTGTGTGTGTGTGTGTGTGTGAGTGGTGTGTGTGTGTGTGAGTGGTGTGTGTGTGTGTGAGTGGTATGGTGTGTGTGTGAGTGGTATGGTGTGAGTGTGTGTGAGTGGTATGGTGTGTGTGTGTGTGTGAGTGGTATGGTGTGTGTGTGTGTGTGTGTGTGTGTGTGTGTGGTATGGTGTGTGTGTGTGAGTGGTATGGTGTGTGAGTGGTGTGTGTGTGTGAGTGGTATGGTGTGTGTGTGAGTGGTATGGTGTGTGTGTGAGTGGTATGGTGTGTGTGTGTGGTGTGTGTGTGTGTGTGTGGTGTGGTGTGTGTGTGTGTGTGTGTGTGAGTGGTATGGTGTGTGTGTGTGAGTGGTATGGTGTGGTGTGTGTGTGTGAGTGGTATGGTATGGTGTGTGTGTGTGAGTGTGAGTGGGATGGTGTGGTGTGTGTGTGAGTGGTGTGGTGTGTGTGTGTGTGTGTGAGAGTGTGTGTGTGTGTGTGTGTGTGTGAGTGGTATGGTGTGTGTGTGTGTGTGTGTGTGAGTGGTATGGTGTGTGTGTGTGTGTGTGTGAGTGGTATGGTGTGTGTGTGTGAGTGGTATGGTGTGTGTGTGTGTGTGTGTGTGTGTGTGTGTGAGTGGTGTGTGAGAGTGGTATGGTGTGTGTGTGTGTGAGTGGTATGGTGTGTGTGTGTGTGTGTGTGAGTGGTGTGTGTGTGTGTGTGAGTGGTATGGTGTGTGTGTGAGTGGTATGGTGTGTGTGTGTGAGTGGTATGGTGTGTGTGTGTGAGTGGTATGGTGTGTGTGTGTGTGTGTGTGTGGTATGGTGTGTGTGTGTGTGAGTGTGTGTGTGTGTGTGTGTGTGTGTGTGTGTGTGAGTGGTATGGTGTGTGTGTGTGAGTGGTATGGTGTGTGTGTGTGAGTGGTGTGTGTGAGTGGTATGGTGTGGTGTGTGTGTGTGTGTGTGTGGGAGTGGTATGGTGTGGTGTGTGTGTGTGAGTGGTATGGTGTGTTTGTGTGTGAGTGGTATGGTGTGTGTGTGAGTGGTATGGTGTGTTTGTGTGTGAGTGGTATGGTGTGTGTGTGAGTGGTATGGTGTGTGTGTGAGTGGTATGGTGTGTGTGTGTGTCAGTGGTATGGTGTGTTTGTGTGTGAGTGGTATCGTGTGGTGTGTGTGTGAGTGGTATGGTGTGTGTGTGTGTGTGAGTGGTATATGTGTGTGTGTGTGTGTGTGTGTGAGTGGTATGGTGTGTGTGTGTGTGTGTGAGTGGTATGGTGTGTTTGTGTGTGAGTGGTATGGTGTGTGTGTGTGTGAGTGGTATATGTGTGTGTGTGTGTGTGTGTGTGTGTGTGTGTGTGTGGTATGGTGTGTGTGTGTGTGAGTGGTATGGTGTGTGTGTGTGAGTGGTTTGTCCACAGCTCAGATTGGTTTCCAAAAAAAGTCCATTTTGTGGCACTAATTTTCTGGTGACCTCTACAAATACGCATAGCAATAGAGAAGATGGTGACTGATTGCTGCTTAGCTGCAGCCTAGAATCCTAACAGAGGCAGAGAGGAGGCAGACGCTCTCTGATAAAATGAAGATGAGTTCTGCTCATTTCGCAGGGTTTAACCACGGCTCCTCATGCAGCAGGGAAAGGAATCAGAGAGAGATTTTACGATAACCGTACCTGCTGACATCAAAGTGAAAATCTCCATGACGAAGAGAAAACTATAATTTTCAGAGCAAGGCCGCCATTTTAAAACTGCAAGGTGCTAGAGTTGGCTTGACAACAGCCAAGATTGTAAACTCCACTACAGTGGCAATATGTACAAAAATAAATATATTTAATATGCTATCAAAATTGAACAAAGCTAAGAATTAACAATTGCACCAATTAACAATTTACATTTTCTCTAAATGCTTTAGTGAGCCCAAGACCTGAACTCTCCAGAAATAGCACAAACTACGGTGGCTTACAAGGAAAACCTCCCTTGTAACAGGTCTGTAAAGACTCATCCTGTGATTGATAACTGTCTGTGCCTATGCTCCCTCTGCCTGTATTTCCTCACCATTCTCTTTCCCCTTACATATAGTAATACAGACATCCACAAAGACAAACTCTTCATTCCCATGACAATAGTTTTCAAGTTTTCAACTGTTCAGAAGAATTGCATGGGTTCTGTTCTCTGTATCTACAAACAGACTATACTTCAGCACAAATCTATTGAAAATATGACGCAACCGACCCTGTGACAAGCACGTTTGCTTTATGCACTTTAAGGTCCTGCACAAACTTCAAAACAGCAATCAACGTTTTCCTTTCTGCTTTCCCCATATCTTTTAGTCATTTAATGAACCTGCAGATTCCACTATCTGGACTTTGTGTATATCCACTTAACTGCAACAGCTTTGAGGAATAAGCAGTGAAAAAAAAGAATGGCTCCCTGCTACGGGTAACACTGTTCTATTCCAAGTAAGTATGCCATGTTTTCTACAGCTCTTTGAAGGATGTGAAGCACGCACACAAAAGCACAGATACATACACAATGTCAGACAGCACACACACACCGTCTCCTCACAGGTGTCTGACTGGAGGCGGCACCTGAGGTCATTCACACACGCGTGATGACAGTCAAGGACTGCTCCTGTGGAGAGAGACTCAAAGGCCTCCTGGTACTGAGGCTCGTGCTGCTGCTTCCTCCTCCTCCTCCTCCTCCTCCTCCTTTCATAATTCATCTTCCTGCACCAAAGCAGGTCAGGCCAGGGCTGGCACTAGAACATTCTGGGCAGATCTTAGCTGGAGCGGAGAAAGCTGTTCCTATATATGACCTTGCTTCTAAGTGAGGCTGGAATCTGAACATACTTCATCCCCCCTCCCTGTGCCAGGTTGAGACCTGCCTTGCTGATGTTCTGGACCATAGAATAATACATACATTTTCAGGGGCGGAATAGCACAATAGCTGAGTACGTTGAAATGTGAAAGATGGCCATGGCAACAAGCTGTTGCGGTTGGTTTGGGAGAGGGGATCGATCCATCTCTGGCTCACGGGGGGGATCTACTTGCAGTGTTTATTGGGTTAGGTGAAGGCTGGAAGTGGGCACAGGGGGGCTGTAATCCAGCCAGCTATCCACTGGGCATGTCTATACACACTGACAAATAAAATACAAGATTGAGAGACAGAGACAAAGAGAGAGAGACACACACACACAGACACAGACACACACACACACACACGGCTGCTAGGGCCTCCCATTTCCTACGCTCAACTGTCCCTGTCCACAAAGACAGAGCAGCGCTGGGGAGAGCAGAGAACCCATAATTATAATCCCGACATCTCCTAATGTGTGTGACCCTCGCAGAATCCCAAAGGGTTCCTCACATTACCTCAATTAAGACGTAGAACTCGTAGAAAGCTTTCTATTGGTGTCTTTCACCATCCTCAGAGAGAGGCACAGACATAATGTATGTTTTCTTTTTTCAGCAAACTAACTCAATAACTAAATGACATAATGAAAATAATGGGCTATGCTTTCTAATGCCTGCATGCATACGACATATTTATGTATGGCCCAGTGGCTAGTGAGCCAATGAAGGCAGAACATGCACAAAACAGTACACGTGTGGAGCTTTTTACACCTTTTATGGAAGACGTCAAGAGCACAAAAGGTGGCTTGACTTTGAAGCAGACTTTATTATCACGGACTTTTGGCTAGTTAACTTTGGCCATTTCCTTGTTCTTCTGGACAGATGGCCTTGTTCTGGGAGTGTCCTACAGTAAACTACGGCTTATTGAATGTCTGAGGGTTGAGTCTTTCCACTCTGCTGAAGACGCAGTGTAGTTGTTTGCACATTATTAATACATTTACAAAATAAATCGTGGGCTACAGAATCTTCTTTTGGGTTTAGGTCATTGAGAAATGGCCCATTGAAGCGTTTGTAGTTCACTGTCCTATTCTGAAAGCACCAACCTCAGTTTTTGGAGGGGACGAAGCACAAGAGAATCCTTCAGCTCTTTCCACTGCTTGTTATAGCCTGTTCTCTCTGTGCTATTATGTGGATAGATGGATGGATGGATGGCGAGAGTGTGTGTGTGTGTCTGTGTGTCTGTGTGTGTGAGAGAGTGTGTGTGTGTGTACACCTACGTTTGTATGGTGCTGTGGCATGCCACCCTCTTAACAGATCCAATCACTGCAGTCACCTAGAGAGTGCTGTGCCAGTGGCAGTTGTGCGTGAACCCCTAGCTAGTGTCGTTTCTATGGAAACCAGACAAAAGCTGGTTAATTTAAACACCAGCTAGCCCAAGCAAGTCCCAATCTCACCCCAACCCCACTCCAATTCCCTTTGATCCTACTGGGCCACCATAAAAGCCATGAGTAACAGTTCATTCCTCAGCTCCAGAGACAAACATCCCAACAAACATGACTTGAGCCTGATCTGCTGTGCTGTGGTCGAGTGGGTGTGCGTTCCTCGGAGCCAGGTTTGGAGCGAGCAGCGCTCTTGCCAAAACACTTCTGAACTACAAGGGGGTGGCCTGGAAACAACGCAGTGGGTTACATGACAAAACGCCACAGAGCGCCAGACTCCTGCTAACATGAAAGCTCACAGTCCTCCATTTTAAAATATAGTACTGCTTTTCTCTTTTTCTCGTCCTCTCCCTCTTTCATTCCCTCCTTTTCTTCCTGCCTGTGGAGTTGAGCAGTGAAGAAATGAAGGCTCAGGACAGCTATTCATAGGCAGAGAAGTGCTCTGTTGTGTGGTGACTTCAGCCATCGCCTAGGCAGCCCTTCAGGGCGCCTCTGGTATGTCGTCTGAACGGCCCTGGGAGCGGGAGGGTTGTGTCCTCGCCACCACATGCTTGTGGGAACGAGATGCCAGCGATGGCCAATCTCTCACCGCTGGCTCTATAAATAACAGCCATTTGTCTCAACGAGTGCTTAGCAAGAATGACCAGTGAAATGGGGTCTATAGGTTTTCAAGTTGAGACGGGAATACCACGGGTGAGAAAGAGACTTGCTTATTGCACATGAGTCGAGCCTCTGTGAAAAAGACAGTGCGAGACCAAGCTGTGCCCTGACGGATAAGAAGTTTATACTCAAATATGACAGTAAGCATACCTTCTGTCTCCAAATGTGATGATTAGTGACCTCATCAACATGCTGTCATCCTGGGCTCAACACAGGGCTGCTAGAGAATCTGGGCTCAGTGGAGTTCCATGAAGCCAAATGAATGGCTAGAGCGAGTGAATCAAGGCCACTCAACAGAGTTTATACTCAAAGATAATTAAGATGTTAACAAACTGTGGTGTGGTGTGGCGTGTTTCTCAAAAGTCTCTTTCCAAAGCTCAAAAGCAATGAACATAGTAACTAAGAAAAAAAAGGTGTCAGACCAACATTTCATGATGGTTGTTTCTGGGCAATACTTAAAAAAAAATCCCTCTTATAAAACAAAATGAGAGAGAGAGGGACAAAACGAACAAGTAACAACCTAACAAGAAAAGCAACAAGAATGAATAGAAAAGAGAAAGAAATGGCAAGTTAGAAAAAAGAAAAAAGATAGAGAATGAGCGAACACAAATGAAGGAAAAGGACTTTATCTGGCCTACGCATTGCTAATATGTGCACGTCTAGTCAGGGAGCGTCCTGGTTTGTTAATTGCTAACGTGCAGCACGGAGAGACAGAAGATGTGGGACTGAAAAGACTAGTCAAAGGACAAGGCCCAGTGATCAAGCGCACGGATGAAACGGTGACATCATCACCAGAATAACAACACAACTATGCCTGGGGAAATCACCTAGGGAACAGATCAGCCCTGAACAACAACCTAAACAGATTAAGCCAAAGACATGTCCACACACACACACACACACACACACACACACACACACACACACACACACACACACACACACACACACACACACACACACACACACACACACACACACACACACACACACACTTCACAATACTGTGAAGTTTTTTTTACAGTTACATGACCCAGTGCTACATGCTAGATGCACTAAATTTCATTTAGGCCACCTATATTCAGGGTTAGCACACACACCTGTCAGCCATTTTGAATGATTTCATGTAGATGTTGTTTGTTTTCAGCCATGTAGGCATTCACAAAGGAGCAGGATCAGAGGCACTTGTTTCACTTGTGAAGAGAGAAAAAGACAGAAGAGAAAAGAAGAGAAAAAAGAATGGGATCTTTAATTACAGGCTTTATCTCAGGGTAATAATAAATGAGGTCGCAGCCTTCAGTGGGAAAACTCTGACAAAGGCCTTCCGCTCCTCCGTGGCAGAGCCCAGAAAAACACATTAAGCATCAGCAGCCTTTCAAGTCGAGGCGCTTTGATAAAAAGTCATGAACAGATTTGAAGAGAGGAGAAAAAAAAAAAACTAAAAAAAACTGAGAATTAGTTCGCACTGCACACAACACTAAGGATGACACATCGGCATCCCATAATAATCAAGGCACATTCACCAATTAGCAGGTTTCTATGTGTGTCTCTTGATTTTCTCCCGCTTTTCTTTTTTTTTAAAAGCGTAGCGATGAGGAGGAACTTCCAAAGGTGATTGTGAATATGATCAAAGATCTAAGAGCAGCCGTTTAACAAGCCTGAAATCAGACACGACTCATACATCGTTGTGTTGCCCTCTCTTTACTGGGGTGAGTCTGAGGGGTGCAGGCGTAAGGGAGCCTCCCACCTCATCCAGGGCAGGGATCCAGAGGAGGCTTCAGTCCCTTCAGGGAGCACCTGACAATGGGGCTGAGAGCGTGCCGGGCCCCTGTCACCCCGTGAGCGCTCAGGCCTGGATGTTGGAAGGGGGGTGAAAGGATGCAGCTCATCTACTGCCCCAGCGTTCCACTCCATCCATCACCTAAACTACCCTGTCAGCTGGAGAGAGGGAGTGGGGTGGGAGTCTGGCTGCTTGATCTCAGGCAACGCGCTACACGTTAGCAACACGCTAACAACACGCTAACAGGATCAGTTCATGTTTTCATCCTTTTTTTAGTTATCTATGGCCCCTTTTTGGCAGATAGTGTACACATTTTTGTGTGCATGTGCTAAATCTCAACAACTGACAATGTCTATTGCCCACTGAATTCCAAATATTTCCAAGCTACTAACAGGGAAGCCCACACACCCTTTAAATACACTTGTACACGCACACATCCCCTTTAAATACACTTGTACACGCACACATCCCCTTTAAATACACTTGTACACGCACACATCCCCTTTAAATACACTTGTACACGCACACATCCCCTTTAAATACACTTGTACACGCACACCCATCACTTTCCCCCTCCGCTTGATCATGGAAGAACCGTCTGGGATGCATGTTTCAAGACCTGCTCTTCGTGACTGACATAATGAACCTCAGATATCTTGTGTTTATCACACTGGGGCCTGTTCCAGCAGCCTTGGGAGAGAATGTGGGAGATTAGTCTGTTGTCTGATTTGTGCTGCAACTCAGGGTTGCATGAAAATAAGATAGAAACAATGATATACAGATACACCTTATCAGTTAGCATGCTGCACACTGACACACACGCACACACAGATACGAAGGTACATTTTGACAGCTAAAACATAAACTCATCAGCTCATTGTCCATGACAAATGAGCCTGGATGACTATATCTCTCTATACTAAAACTGATATAAGCTACATTTGTGTTTATTTGGCATTTTCAGTCTTCTCGTAACTCTGAAGAAACAACTCTGGTAAAAAGATAGAGGAAGAAAGTCAGGCTCCCGGAAACTGCTAGAATTCATGTTTCTACTAGGGGTGTGCATCTTTCCCTTATAAGATGATCCAATACGTATCTAGACACATGGTCTACGACGTTTCAGGGACGATACATATTAATACAGAACAATCGGTGAGATTTGATGCGATGCAACACAATGCTATCTGATCCAGTTCTTAATATTTGTTTAATGTAGACACTCATTTTGCATGATAAATTAAAACAAGCCAATTATATAAGTGGCATTGCTTAATTCAAATAGATATATTTCATAAAAGACCAGGGAATCCCAAGTATTTCTGTTACTTTATGGCATGGGAAAAACTTAGACAGGACATTTCAGAACTGCATGCCATTGTGTTTATTTAATTTTCCATAGTTAGAGAAAAAAGACTTTTTGACATTATGAATATAAACTGAAGTCTCTCCGACACATGTGCCCTCACTTTAGCAGTTCATTAGGGAGAGAAATTAAAAAATATTATAAAAAAATCACAAGGGTCTTAGCTCTTCAGTACATTGCCATTCACAAACTTTGCAAAGGCCTTCTAGCACTGAAAACAAAATGAATATTATTATCCAACACCAACTATAGGCAAGTGATACCCTTCTTCTCATTCGCTGAGCTAAAGCCAATTAAAACAGTCCGTTGTTCTGTATAACCGTAGCCTCTGCTGCGTGCACACACTAGGCCTACACCTACATAGATAGATGTTTTTGAAGGGTTGGCAGAGTGACAGGAGGTGAAAGGAATCTATGATGGGCTGAGCAGGGGGTGGTCTGGAGGGGTGTGCGTCGTGACTTATACCTCCATAAACAAGTAGGCTTATAACACACGTTGTGAGATAACTCCATGTGGTTAGCGATCAACAAGGAGAGGTTTGTAATGTTAGCCTGGGTCCCCAGTTAACAGACACATAGCACACAGCTTAGGTTTTACTGTGTGTTGCTACATTAGCTGCTTCCTCTAGCATTACCTGTTGTATATGTATATGTAATGTTGTATACGTGTATGTTTGATGGTTAGCGTGCATAAACTGACTGAAGATATGACTACATCCAATATACTGCAATAACAAATGTACTACACACACACACACATTTTGTGCCCATATGTCCGTGTGGAGCAGCATGCATCAGTTCTGATAAGTCTGGATGAAATCAGTATCACACCGTGGCATCTTTTTTGGGATGCTAACAAAGCCAAAACATTGTTGCGTCTTGGTAGTGTCTGTTCCACTCAATCACCATAGTGCATGGATTTCCTGTAAACATTGACCATTGCAGTATATATTAGTGACAACGCTATAACGTTATTCTTGTAAAACATCAAGAAGCAGTGCAGCTGCATGAGCGAATGAGAGGCAGTCATTATTATTTTGAAGTTTACAAGACTTGCCATGTTAGGTCTTCTGCAGCAGCTTATACTAAAGCAGAATTAGCAGCAAAGCTTTAGTCCACGAATTCATAACTTTAGAATTGGGCCATATCGACTGGTTCATGGTAGGCCTTCATTTAGATTGATCCAGGGACCGCGTTCCACTGTAGTTGCATCTTTAACATTATAAGCGGTTTTCGATCCGTATCGGTGAATCATTATAGCCCTAGGTTCTACCACCATGAAATTGTCACCATTTCAAATGTATATTTTGAGCACCTAAGTGGCTGCCTTCCCAAGGAGCGTGAGGAAACACCTCAACTTTTTGAAAGCAGCTGCAATTGTCAGTTTATTGTCAATAAAACCAACCTGAAAAGACGTTACGAAGAGAAAAATTAGTTGAATAAAAATAACAGATAATGCCTTAAATATCATACATCGGTTAGGTGAAAGAATTGTCAAGGACTAAATATTTCTTCTGTACACACAAAGCAAATAAAAATCATTCACAAAACTCTGAGACAGGATAAGAGTGGTGCAAGTCTGAGAATTGCTCATACATTTTAAAACCTGCCAAGTTCTTCATGTAGCAACAGTGCCCCCTCCCTGAGAAAAAGAGGAATTGCCAACTCCAAGACCATAAACCCATCGTACCACTGTCTGTTCCAACCAAATGTGTACCATGTGACTATTGAATGATGCTGAACTATCCACTGATGTCCTGATTATTACAATGGATCTCCTCCTCTCCCTGCCATCAATGCCATGGCTTCAGACCAAGGACCACAATGAAGTCCACTTTTCACCTTTTGTCAACGGTAACACAATGGGGTGAGAACCTAAGGTCACTCTACGATCGCTCTACTGCCGTTGTCTAGGGATGTACGGATTCATCTGTGTCTGCCCTGTTCCGAACTAAACAACAACATCACGCATCTTTACATTTTGGTATGCCATCAACCATACTTTCCATTCTTCTGCTTTTAGAGCACAAATCCAAACACCCTCACCATGTCACCATGTCACCCTTTATATCACAAACACAAACACCCTCACCATGTCACCATCCACTGATATATCACAAACACAATCACCCTCACCATCCACTGATATATCACAAACACAAACACCCTCACCATGTCACCATCCACTGATATATCACAAACACCCTCACCATCCACTGATATATCACAAACACAAACACCCTCTCCATGACACCGATATATCACAAACACAAACACCCTCACCATCCACCGATATATCACAAACACAAACACCCTCACCATCCACCGATATATCACAAACACAAACACCCTCACCATCCACTGATATATCACAAACACAAACACCATACCACTGATATATCACAAACACAAACACCCTCACCATCCACTGATATATCACAAACACAAACACCCTCACCATCCACCGATATATCACAAACACAAACACCCTCACCATCCACTGATATATCACAAACACAAACACCCTCACCATCCACTGATATATCACAAACACAAACACCCTCACCATCCACTGATATATCACAAACACAAACACCCTCACCATCCACTGATATATCACAAACACAATCACCCTCACCATCCACTGATATATCACAAACACCCTCACCATCCACCGATATATCACAAATCCAAACACCCTCACCATGTCACCGATATATTACAAACACAAACACCCTCACCATCCACCGATATATCACAAATCCAAAAACTCTTTGCCACTACGCCACCAAGAACAGATGTTAAACCATTTCTAACCCGGTGAGCAAGTTCGGCATGGGGATTACAAATCAAATCTGCTGGGGAATTTTGCGACTAAGCAAAGAATAGGAGTCAAAGTAAGATAAGGCAATAGTTTATGGAATGAATACGAGGAGGGCATGTTTGTGTTCTGATGAGTGGATATGCACAAATGGATAAGGGTACATGACATCAAGAGAGTCTGTGTGTATGTGCAGTGCATGTGTAGAAGTATACGAACAGGGAGGTCAAGGGGACCCTCTGCATGTTGTGTGTGTTTACCTCTGTATCCTCATGTTGAAGTCCCAGCTCCAGCACCGCACGGGGGGCCTTGAGCTTGGCCTGGCCTGACTGGCCCATCTGCAGACTCATCTGCCAACCCACCTGCTCCAGCTGAGGACAGGCAGCAACACACAACAACACCAAACTCAGGCATTTGATTGAACAGCTGGACGGATGACACATTTCTTATCCATTACCAAAACACAGCCTACAAACTCGTACTGAACTGTGACTGAGAAAGCAGTCCTGGTGAAAAGGGCACTTGTGTGTATATCAGATATGCTTACCTGCATGTCAAGCATAAGATGTTAAGCATTAGAATGGTATTCCCAAATGAGCACAATGGGAACACTTAACATTCCAAAGAGCTCTACAGAAATAGTGCTCATTTTTTAATTCATAAAACATGGATTAAATATGGGGACATTTCAGATAGACGAACTCAACCCTGCTCGCTTGCTCACAGCTGTGCTCTGATCGTTCTCCAGCTCCTGTTCTAATCTAGTGCATTGAACAGCAGGGGGGAGAGAACACCTTGGATAGAAAGCTTTCATATCAATACCCAACAAAGCTGCTCTTCAGACAGGCATGCTGCTTCAGAAGCTCAATAGGTGCATGTCAATAACGGCCTCGACACCATTAGATCACAGCATTGACTGATGTATACGCCACAAATCGATCACGAATCTCTGTGATAAAACTCAAGAAAAAGTTCAGTTGCCTGGGAGTTCAAAAGGCTGTCTAGCTCAATCTTTATGAAGGCTGGTCGCTGCTGCAGCATTAAAAGTAAGCCCCTCCATTAGTGTTGGTGGGGGTCTATAGTCGCAGGTCTACTGTCAAACACTCCATCAACCTGCCCTTGGGGGATGAAACATTAGCGGGCAAGAGAGGAGCTGGTGATGAAGGGCAGATGGAGAGCAGTCTGATGGGGTGATAAATGGGGCTCTCTCTCTCTCTCTCTCTCTGAGGGGACAGAGCAAGACCACGGGTGAGGAGAGGATGCCGACGGCCAGATTGGGATTATGGACTAGAAGTGGACATCTTTGCAAGTCCCGTGTATGATTTCCCTTAACACTGGTACAAAACCATAGTATTTGGAAGGACACACTTTGTGTTTGCTGTGTCTTACAAAGTGAATTGCGCGAGTTGTGTTTTAGAAAAAGTGTTATTTTGGAAAAGTGTTTTAGAAAAAAAGTGTTATTTTGCAATGTGTACTTGAGTGTCACTGAGAGTTTGTGTTGATCTGCTTGCAGACTAGGTGCTGATTTTAAGGTTTTTGAGTGTCAGGTTTTAAAAACAGCTGTGAAAACCCTCCTATTATAATAGTGTACTCAAATATACAGTTGCAATCATGTTTCAATAATGATAATATAGACTGATTAAACAGTTAAAGAAAGTTCATACTACCTACAGTAAATATTTAAGAATATAAAATTAAATTTACAAACATATTTTAAAAATCTAAAAATATCCATATGCAAAATGATTCCTCAAAGCGTCTATTATATTTTATAACCAAAGGTGCTCACAAGCTTTTAACACATCTCTATTAGAATCTTAGCCCACTCTTCATGTGCAAAAGCTTCCAGTTCAGTGATACTCTTTGGCTTCCATGCAACCACTGTTTGTTTTGAACACCCTGTGAGAAGGTGAAATCCCCCCTTCTCACCGTGGCACCAAAATGGAGTTTGACTCATGTTGCCCTTCAAGAGACTTGGTCTCCCCCACGTCAATGTTTGGGTCCGGGCTCCCCCACGTCAATGGTTGGATTTAATTGGACCAATTTAGCCAAATGGGCTGTGGTATTTAAAGGGTGTCTCATTCAATGAGAAGAGAGAAGAGTGGAGAGGCATGAAACACTTTGTGCCAAGTGAAATGTGTATAGAGTTTGCCTAGTTCGCCTAGTTTTTGTAGCACAAGTGAATGTTAGAATGTGTTCTAATAAAGGTGTAAATAAATAGATATCTATTATTTTTTTTTTTAAGAAAGCCACCATCTCTTCCCAACTTCACCACCAACTCCAGTCGCCCACATCCCAAAACGTGGGGTGGCCGCCTTGGTCCCTCACACACCCATGTTCCCAGTTCAGAGAAAGCCTTTATTTGAAAGGTTATCAGTGTAAAGCCTGAGACACACCAGGGCAACGGTCCCCGGTTGGTGGGCGTCTGTGGCCATAGTTTTTGCAATGTGTCCCGCACCGTTGCCACTACTTGGACCCCTGTTAGAGTTTTATCGGCCGATTGGGCATGTTGAGGTGGAGCCAGTTGGTGAGAGAGATCACTCTGACTGGCTGTTCAGCGGTATTTTTTTAATGATTTCTCTCCAGCTCTCGACACAGGTTGGGGAAAGCCCCTTGAGCCTGTCGCTGTAGTAGGCCTGTCCATGATTGAACCCATTTAGGGTGCCATCACCTCAGCCTCTTCCTTTCTTTCTCCACAACCAAAGGACCAAGGGCTCACAATGTCAGTGCCATTTGCAACTTCTTATCAGATCTGACATATTCTCCATTAGAAGTAGCTATATTATGGAACCATCTGGAGTGAACGAGAGTGGTGTGAAAATGGTAAGCAAATGCTACTTTATTCATGGTTTAGTATGGAGTTACTTCCTCTCACGCAGGTGCAGGACGTATATGCTAGTTGGCCGTTGGCTGTAGTCTGTAGCGGTGTGTTCAAGTGCGACCCTTTGGTCCAGACACGGGTGACGTGAGACGAGCTAACAGGTCGCCGCCGCTAGTTCTTTGATGTCAGTTTGGTGTGTCTCTGGCTTAAGGTGTTAATAGTGGACCTTCATATTTAACTGTGTGGCTTTTATATGTGAAGGTGGATCTTTACCTTTTTGGGAGCGAATATTCCCTCCCTGATCCTCTCAATGACATCGGGGCCAGTGGTAGTCCAAGCTTGGCAGAGAGTGTCGGCCTTGTCTGGGTCCATCCCTAAGGCCTCCAGCTGTTGCTTCAGGGTGGCTGGCTTTGTGTTGTGGTACACGGCCTAAACGCAGAAGCACAGGAAAACATCAGAGGGTTCATACCTCTTCTTGGGGAAACGGATCCCCCTCCCTATTCGAAAGAGAATGTCAGTGTGCACAGGAAACATATAGTGTAGATAACACACTTACACCAATATCAGTATACACATGTCCTACGTATAGGATAACACACTTACACCAATATCAGTATACACATGTTCTACGTATAGGATAACACACTTACACCAATATCAGTATACACATATCCTACGTGTAGGATAACACGCTTAAACCAATATAAGTATGTCCTACAAACACATTGCAAAAGTTGTAAGCGACTGCTCCAATGTTTCTCTAGGATGTGAAAACTTTTGTAAAGATGAAATGATAGTACTGTTGGTGTGAAACATCTCTGACGATTAAGCTGTTCAGGGCAGCTTGTTAACGCTCCAATTTAAAGTTGCTGAAGTTCTGCACTCAAGTTCAAGCACAGCAAATAAGCTGACTTGGAATGATTGGGAAAGCCTCCATTACAAACCTGTTCCAAAATAAAAGAGATGGTCTCCAACACCAGAGTCAGGGCAGGCTTCTCCATGCCTAGAGCGCTCTGCAACTTCTCTTCCTCCTCCTCACTGAAAGGGCGTTCTGTCTGTGGAACACAGCAGTGAAACAGCTCACTACAATACAGTACAATAGGCTACAGTAGAGTGCTGAAGCTATGATCCATATGCATCTTCCAGTATAATCGGGCAGACTACAGTAGGCTTTCGAACAACTGCATACACGTGAGAACTGCATCCTAGTGGTTAGCACGGCATAATTACTTATTTGCAATCTGTAACTCCACGGCAAACAGAATAGGGCAATCATAATACACATAATTCACGTACCTTTAGATGTAGTTTCAGCAAGATACGCGAGAGTAGCCGAGAAAACTTGCTGATGTCAATTGTGTTAACGTGCATCATTGCCTCTTTAATACTAGAGAAGAGACATAGTGGTTTTAGATACAGCCTAAAAATATCAACCATGAACAAACACTGAAAGATACATCACAGCCAAAGGTGTTAAAGTGACAGACCTGCAGGCTAAAACACAATCCTGATTTGCAAACGGCTAACCAGCTAACTCTCTGCACACTTTACCCAGAAGATATAAAACCATAACATGCAGTAGTTGCATAACACATCTCCACACTTACCTTGGTGTTTCTTTGATAATCGTGGCCATTATAACCTATTTTTATTTTAACTGCCGGTTTCTAGAGAACATAGCACCTTCACATATCCAATTCTTCCTGTTGTTTAGTCATATGACATACGCTTCTGGCCGGCCCTCGCGAATGACGACACATTTGGACACACCCACAGAGGATGTCTTCGGAGTTTCCTAATGAAGGTTACTGATTCTTTCATCCGAATCAGCTATAGCAACCTTCCACTTCAACCATAGACGGTAAACGGGTTGAATTGATCAACATACTTATGTTGGCTAAATTAAAGACGTGTTTGCCTGATGAAAGTGTATACTGTTTCTTTATCCTGTGCAGTACAGGATAGGTCACCTGCGAGCTGTCATTTTGCGTGGTACAATAACAGTTAACCATCATGTAAATTATTTTTCAAAGAGGATGGGTAGCTAAAAGTAGTTAGTCGCTATCTTTAGGCTTACCCGAGTCTAACGCCTCAGACAAAACAGCTACCTGATGTCTTGAATGCATGTTTTCAGTAAATCATCGGTGTTATTTGATCCCCTCTACTCTAAGACTCTAGAAATGAGTCCATTCAAAACCTTTGGTAGGTCACAGTCGATGTGCTCAGGTAATGCACATGTCTTCAGCCCAAAATACAGTATATGTGTTCCTCACTGAAAGCATTCCGGCAGTAAGCTGGCAAGGAGTCAGTCAGACACCCTGTGGTGTTAATGCCCAGATCTTAATGTATTAAAAGTAACAGTAGATTATGGGTGACTGGTAAGAATAGCCTACCACTGCCAGAAGTATTAATGTGACCTTGATAGAGGGAGATTATCGATATGCCATTGCCTCTGGTCTACTGTTGTTTGGCCTAGGCCCAATTGTAAACCATTTGCTTCAATCCAATTGGTCCAAAATCAAGCCTGAGCTTAAGACAATATGTCTTATTTCTACAGCAAATTAGGCTTTTTTTTTATCACTCCCGTATCTTCAGACTAGAAAGCCACACACAGATAGCTGTTCCCCCTGGCTCTGTCAAACTTACCATTAGCATATAGCATTTTCTTCTGATCAGTGCATGGGTGAACTATGCATATACACACAACTTTGGCATCATTGACCAAAACCAGAAATATTTCGGATCTTTAGGCCTACCAAGTTTGACCATAACTGATATCCTTTTTAGTAACTCGTTTAGGTAAATGTACAGCAGAATTAATGAGACTTTGTTTATATTTGTATGATCAGATTTATCTATGTTGGTATTTAAATAGTTGTTGGTGATCATTTGTGCATATCAAAAGTATGGAAAGTTTGGTATACCTCTCCACCACACTATTTGAAATAATGTTACCTGTTACCTTTCACTTGTTTATAGCTTTCTGGAACTTGAGTGCAGAGTCCTAAATTAACCAAACTTCAAGTCATACAATGATTAAATATTTTATTGTGTTACAGAAAGAGGAAAAAACATCATAAGCCCCTTACATTCACATATTAAAAACAAAGTCCACTTGTAGTTTTATATGAAAAGATAATTTAAAATACTTCAGTACTACAGTAACTACAACTGAAGCAAATAGCATAATCTGATATATACAGTATTTATGTATGTTTGAGTCATTTGTTGTACAAAGAAATAAAACAATATGATTAGTCTTCAAATACTGTAGCAGCCAATACTTAAGGGCAAAGGCATATTTATAAAGGAACACTGAAGGTCATGTTTTGAAGGAGGCAAACTGAGAAATGCAACGACAGATGAAAAAAAAAAAAGAATTTAAACCAGAAGGTAACATTCAAAATATACACGAAAGACCAACACACTTACTCAGTACCTTCATTGTCTTTGATGTCATTTGATATTTGCTTCATTTTGGTAAACACACCATAATAAACATCCTTTGGAGCGCATGTATGCCACCGAGTCTCAGATTTCGCTATTTGAAAGAGGGCATATTTGGCACTTTAATGCTTATGTCTCCAATGTTGATGTTCTTGGGCATTTCAGGAAGATTCATATTCTTCACTGCCGATACAGCGCGAGCTGGGGCCCCAGCGATACCCGCCTACACACACACACACACACACACACACACACACACACACACACACACACAAAGTTAAAGTCAGTTAGTAGTGCCAATGAGCCACCCACACACACACACAGTGCACATACTCATACACGCAGGCATACAAACTCAGCACAGCACATTGTACAGATACGGTCAACCACCACACAGAATGCAAAAGCACCAACTCTTGACAGACGTGCACAAGTCTGCATAGGCGTTCCCAAAAGGCCCAAACTGTATGCACATGCACTGCTGGTTCAGACAGAAGAGAACACAACCTGCACCCCTTCTGACCAGCTCTGGGGGAGAGACGCACAGCTTCAGAGGGCCTGTATGGACACGCAAAGAGCAGAAGAGAAATCAAGAATCATCGCAAAGCTAGAGAGGAGAGCAGCATCGCATGGACCACTCTGGGGTGGAGAAGAAGAGCCAGAGGAGAGAATGAAACAGAGCGATGGGTAAAAGATGAGACATGAAAAGATGAGTGGACTAATCTGATAGATAGGAGGCCTTTTATTCAACAGATGGTTTTGGTTTATTATTATTAGAAGTATTATTATTTCATATTTGATTTATTAATGATGAAAAGGTCAAGAAAATGTGATACCTCAACATGTTGTCTTGCTCTGCTATATTATACTCAATTAACAAATTGCAACAATTACAAACTCTTGCAAGTACATTTAAATAACTTAAACAACACTATGAATAACAATAGTGTAGTTGTAGATGAGTAGAGGTTGCTGTATAGTCAATTCAGTTGAGTTTAGTAAAGAGTTTAGTTTATGTATATGTGAGCATGACTGTTCAAAGGTTACTGTGATGACTGATGGCCACACATACGATACTGACAGTCCAGAGGCTCTTTAAGCATCAGGCTGGCCAGCTTTGAACAGGACGCGTGTTGGAATGAATCCCTGGGCTGTGACGGGACAGGATACTGTTGGGGAAAGGTTTGAGAGACGGACCGTGGCTGAAGAACAAGCCATCTTTGAGGTGCAACAACACCATCTGTAGTATTGAAAGAGAAATACAGAGCCTTTGCAACAAATGGCTAACATGGGTAATATCTCATTAGCGTATGAATCACAAGTTAGGTTCTGAATTGTATTCATTTCAATATCACTCTATGAGATAAAAAGGAAATCTATTATAATGGCCAAGGGTACCATTTACTCTGAACAGCGTTCACTGTTCAGTTTCATTCATAGGCCATCCCACAATTGTAGGACGAATGAATTAATACATTCAAAATACTGAGTGTGTACATACAGAATACCACGAGGGAACAGAAAATATGAACATGAAGTATCTACAGTCAAAAGAAAAAGTTTGCAAACGTTTTGGACTGCCTTGCATTTTAGCTTGGCTTAATCCAATAAAATATGATGAGATCTTTAACAGAACAGAACAGAACTTTGACAGAAAAAGGCAATCTGGTTAGACTCACACTTGCTGGTTAAATCTTCAGTCCATGAAGGGAAAGGTATGTTAACCCTTAGATTTAGTACAAGAGACTCTTTGATTAAACTCCATTTCTTGTAGCTGCTGACAGAAGGGCTTTTGGCCAATTCTCATGTGAAGCAACCTCCAGTCACTGATAATACTGGAATGTCTTGTGTGAATGGCTGTTCAGTCTCTTTCACGTATGGAATCCACCACACAAGGTCAGATCAAAAACAATCCATAATCAATAACGAATCGCCAATCTCACTTAATCGTCAATCACAGCAAAATTCCATGTCTTCATTCCCTCATGAAACAGCAGGTCACATGCTAGTTAGCCTAGCTATCCTAGCTATCGGACTTAAGTTTAGGGAGCCATCTAACAGTTGGCAGTTGCTAGGATGTGTTAAAGCAGCAATAAGGAGTTCTGTTCCAAAACTAGCACGCCAACTACCTAAAAGGCATGCAAAAACCTTGCAAACACCACCAACAGCCCAGTTGACACTGATAGAAGCTTGCCAACACACTAACTGGTGTCTTTTGGCAGTATAGCTGGCAATGTCATGCTGTGAAAGCTTTTCTTCCATTTTTGCAAGGTGTTCCAGCCAGAACACAGAACTACATAGTGCATATCCTGGATGGCTAGTGGGAAAGACACAGGTGTGCATCTGTCCTTCACATGACCATATGCTATCAAGATGAATTTGAGGATGGTCCCAATACTAGTTGCCTATAAAACCATACCTCAAAAAGTATCAAATTGTTGCAAAGTGTTACTTTAGTATGAACTAATTAGCTGCTAAATTAAACGTATATACTTGGGGGCACCCTAAGTGTCTCTAACGTTTCCTATTATAATTTTAGAACAACTAGCCATCATTTGATGCAATTGTAACTTTGCCATTTAAACCGTTAAATGTTTCATTAGCTAGCAAGCTAGTTAGCTAGCATTGCAACCAGGCAAAACAGCCTGAAACTGTTTAAATTTCTTAAAATCAGAAAACACTTGGGTTCAAAGTGTTGACAACCACTTGCAGATGATGTGAAATGGCTTCACATAGACATGAAACAGTACTGAGAGAAATAATAGGACACCAGTGGGGCAAAATGTCTGACTTTGTTGTATCAACGACAATAGCTCCCATTCCCACTTGACCCCAGTACGGTTAATTAACATCAATTAAACGGCTTTCAATGTAAGTGGGAATTTGGCCTTTGGGTCATTCCATTTCTCAGTTGGGTTGTGGTTGGGTGGCATGTGGGTATGAAAAAATATTCTGCAAATATTTGGTGTAAATTCTATTCTGTCTGAGCCATTCAGCTGTTGATTCCTCCTGTGGAATTGAGGATTCCCTTGATTGTGCCTCAAACCAGAATGATCTCTCCAGTGTGTCTAAGGCACAGACAGTTAAGTCCAAGGTCTATGGAAGGATGTTGTATAGCTCTACTTGAACAACTATGGCCCACAACTTATAATACTTATAATGGGCTACTTGTGGACATAGGGGATAAAACGTGAATTAAATAAATGTAATTAAATGTGACCAAGAAAGTCATACATACAAGGCATACCAGAACTGTCAATGAATGTTTCAACACCTCGAGTCAACACGAGTCAGAAATACATTTTCGAATTCATCTTTATCTCTATTCCTGGAGTTCGAATGAAAATCTGAATAATAGGCATTGTGACTCTTGAGAAAGGGCCTCTGTGGTTTACATACGTTTTCCATCATGGACTGTGGTTGTTCAACAAAATCAAATAAAGGCATGAAGTAGTCCAACTGATAGTGTGTTCTTAGGGGAGGTATAAACACCAAAGTGCATGTTCTGTATAAGCAGTAGTCACATTGCAAAGACTGCCCTAGTTCAGTTGGACAGGGACCATCAGTAGGCTTGTAGTTATGCTACAACACCCTTTCTCTCACACAACATCCGAATCATGAAAACAATCTAGTCCACTAAAAACTATTCAGTCTAAAAATAAAAAATAGCCTTGTATTTAGGTTTTGCATGATTTCACCATGCACCCTTCGTTCCTTTAAATGGATTCTCTCAAACCAGCAAATAGCAAGCATTAGCAAGCAATCATCAAGTAGACACACAGAGTCGTTTTACTGAAACTACCTCAAACTCTTTGAACAGACTTTGGTAAGGTGCATGCTGCTGTCAACTTTATCAAGCAAAGCAGACACGTGTGACTGAAAGGAGACCAAACCACTGATTACTTTAGGAGGCAGGGGGTCACGTGACCTATTGATCACTCAAAATAAAACCACTACCCATCTCTGCCTGTTGGCACTGGAGATGATTTACACAAGACTTCACTTTTTTGTTGAATCCAAAGCTGAAGTGGACCAAAACTGTATCTGTACAATGTGTCTCTACTGGTAAAAATGACAGAAATGTTTAAAAGAAAAACACCGAACAGAGATATCGGTATAGCTCATTTAGGGAGGGACCTAAACACAAACAGGAACATAAAGACAGACTATGATAACTGATATTCCTGACATACAACACACTTACACTACTTACAAACACACTACACACAACACAGGGGCTACCAAGAGCTAACAATGGATTAAACATGTTGGCAAATAAATGATTCTGTCTTTCCTTATTCACAAAATACCTCAGCATCTCAGCTGATATATATATATATATATCCATCAATAAAATAAATAAAGTTAAACTGCACCAAATTAGCTGATTTGTCACAGCTAAGATAGCCCTAGACATAATCTTTAGTCTGATTTCTACTTTCTTGGATCACAAGCCAGAGAAAGCGTGTGCCGTTCTTTAATAAACAAAATTACAAGAGTTTTAAACAAGTTTTACCTAATGTATCAGTCAGAAGTGGATCAGCTCAAATACTAGAGCTAGTTCCTTAGTACTTAGTGCATATATTAGTACACAGCAAGGTGTGTCCTCGCACAGTTTTGAGTTTATATGCTCACAATTGACAATATGACAATTTGAGTCTATATGGGTCACCTGTCCATATTTAGCCTTCTGATCACCATATCTCAGACCATGAAATCCATTTCAGAGTGATACTGGATCTGGGCATCCATGATAAAAAACACAATTCTTTAAAAGGTCAATGTATCCATCAAAACACAATCATAACCAGTACTGGTATCCTTGTAGATGCTGGTGAACACTCCAAATGCAGTGTATTTGATCCAAACCGTCTAAGGGCAATGCCCAAGGGCAAACTGGCAGCTCAGTTCAGACCATACTAAAATGGAGCCCACAGTCTGATTAGAAATATTATTAGAGCTCATAGTAGCCCATCACAAATATTTATTTGGTTGCTATTAGACATGATGTGATGTGGGTAAAACTACTGGTTGGGTGGGAAGCAGTACCTGTGTCTACCTGTCTTGCCTGGGAGACTGAAAGATAAAGGTCTGAAAGAGAGAACGGAAAGAACTCGAGCAGGTTAGGAAAAGAATGAGGAATGTTAGATTAGATTAAGAGAGGCACAAAAAGTAGCAGAGTCATCAGAGTAACAGTGAAGGTGAGCACCATATACCACACACAGAAGGGCACTGAGTGGAAGTTCTACTTTGGATGACAGATTGTGTTATTGGGTTCATTATGGTCATGTGATTTCTTTTCTAAACAAACATGTATTACGTCTCTAGCACTCTTCTTGTGGCTGGTATAAGGTGATTCAGAGAGTAGGAGGGTCAGAGAGTGAAAGATTTCAATCAGGGTGAAGGTTGTATTTCGCACAGTTCAATAGATCAATCTGAGTCCTTAAACATCACAGGGTCATTTTAAAAGTTGTGTCCCTGCTTGACTTGGACAAAAACCTGCAGCCACACAAAAGAATGAGCAATTTCAGTTTAGAGGGAAGATCTGGGGTGATCTGACGCACAGCAGTCTACAGAACACTACAGAGGGGAGAACACCTGGGGCCTAATAATGCAGGGGCAGATATCATCCAACCCAGAGGGATTTAGGCCTAAAGCAGTATTCTTGGATTTTTAAAGCTATTCTATTAATTAATACTAAATTCTATTAAAAACTGCTACAACAGGCAATAATTCAGAGGCATATCTGTGTACTTAGAACAGACGTGAAGACATGCTGATGGAAAACAAAAGTAATAACACGACTAGAGTAGGCGAGAGTAAAGCATGTGGAAGAACTTACAATGCAAGACTATTTCAACCCTGCATCAAAATGACAAATCATTTCCCAAGAAATGAAGCTAGTGTCTTATTAAAGCTGTCCATGTGAAATTTCATTGGATTTCAATTCCAAGTTGGGAAAAAGCTAATTAAAAGTACATTTGGTTGGCTCTAAGGCTTTTATCAGTGTGCAGTTGATATGGGATAACCATAGTACAACCAGTTCTTCCCTCTAAAAGAGTCCTGTCATTTAGAACATCTAAAAGCACTCTTCTGATGAATACATGCAGGTACAGAAAGTACGATGGGTTTCTCGATTCTGTTTTTAAATTCATCAGTATATCTTCCGGGTTATCTTCCAGAGTGAGAATCTTTCGGTTATTTTATCAGACAGTGAAATGCACCTAAATCAATGTGCCTGTGTAGACTTCAAATACTGTGGTTTTCTGAAGATGATTAACTGTGGATTAATGTTACCTTAATCACATAAATGTAATATCTGTTCCAGGTAACCTCCCATCTTTTGTCTTTCGGAAAGTTAGAGAACATCTAGGACAAGGCCTCTCTGAGACATACCAAAAGGCCAGAATTGAGGTAGGTGTATCCATGGTACGATGATGTCAATTTAAGACTGACCGGATCTCCTGGTTTAGGTAAAAGACTCCAACACAGATGATAAGGTCACATTCGGACTACAGTGAGCCCAACTGCAAAATCCTTAAGTTGTGTTACAGAGTGCCTGTTGGGTTGTCATTTGTGTGAAGAAGGCCTTTCACACTTACTAATATGACTATAAACGTCATACTTTATGGCAACTGAAAACAAGTAGACCAACGCCATGTAAACAAATATCAAAATGAAACACTAGAGAGGCTCGATACATTTAGTTTCATCCTAAGACACAAAATAGACACTGGTCAATAGCCTTGATCTCAGCACACTTCTGATGTACTTTCAAACTAACCAACCCAACCTACTTTTTTTTCTCTCTCGGTCTCTCTCTGTCTCTCTCTGTCTCTCTCGGTCTCTCTCGGTCTCTCTCGGTCTCTCTCGGTCTCTCTCTCTCTCTGTCTCTCTCTCGGTCTCTCTCTCTCTGTCTCTCTCTCTCTGTCTCTCTCTCTGTGTCTCTCTCTCTGTGTCTCTCTCTCTGTGTCTCTCTCTCTCTGTGTCTCTCTCTCTCTCTGTCTCTCTCTCTCTCTCTGTCTCTCTCTCTCTCTCTCTGTCTCTCTCTCTCTCTCTCTGTCTCTCTCTCTCTCTCTCTGTCTCTCTCTCTCTCTCTCTCTGTGTCTCTCTCTGTGTCTCTCTCTGTCTCTCTCTCTGTCTCTCTCTCTCTCTCTCTCTCGGCACCGCCATCCTTTAGAATACTAGACACCTGACCTGTACTGCTCTAGATGAAAGTATTAGGTTAAGTGCTGAATTAATACCCGTTAACTGAAAAGGCAATGGGGAAGCAAGAGATGGAATTGGGTCAAAAGTATTTCACTTTGACAGCAGAGTGGAAAGTGATTATTTGAAATGTTCTCGTGTTGTCTGAAATCCCTCCCTGGAATGTAATAACTGAGAGTGATAGGACACCATGGGAAGGAAGGAAGGCAGATGGAGAAGACTGAAGGAAAATGGAAATGCTCTGCCCCCCAAAATGACAAGGTGTGGGTATGGACAAGGGAGAGTACATGGACTTGATCAAAATACAGGATGTTTCGGTTGTCCCCAGATCAGACACACACACCATCTCCCCTCCTCCTAGCTTCTCTAAGGTCCTATAGGTCTGATCAGCACACAGTCACGTCTGACTTCAATTAACAGCAATAGCTGAGGCAGACCACCCGGGGGCCTTTTCACCAAACGCTTAATGTGATGACAATGGCTATGGGCTCTGGGGTGTGGGGAACATAAACAGCATTCCATTCTCCTGCCTCGTCATCAATACACAAACAAACCAAAGATTTAATCAAATGAACCAAATGTATTACCATTTGAGGTTATTCAATTAAAAAAAAACATGAACAAAACTTAAATGACAGGGAGAGGGTCAAAGTAACAATAAGCCGACCAACAGAAAGACAAACTTTGAGTGGAAACACAAGTCCTCCATCTCTGTAGCTCCGACGGTGAACACTGACTGAGCATCCCTACCACCAGACACATCAAACAACCCAAACGACAGTGGTACGGGGGTAGAGAAGTCGTTTAGTAATCAGAAGGTTGCTAGTTCGATTCCCTGTCGAAGTGTCCTTGAGCAAGACACTGAACCCCTAATTGCTCCTGATGTGCAGTGTGCCATCAGTGTAAATGTAAAATGTGTATACATCCTTGTAAGTCGCTTTGGATAAAAGCGTTTGCTAAATGACTAAATGTAATGTAAATGTACAACCCCCACACTTGCTCTTCAATTCATCAACATGCATCAACATACCTCAATACAATGGAAAGTTGTGCATGGCAGGAAATATTGGTTGTTATGTGTATCTGCCATGCAAAAAAATGAATCTACTTCATTCTTAGATTCTGAGATCTGCTTGCAGCCATAGCAGTCACAGCCTCAATCACATGATTCTGAATTGTCTTAGACACAAACTTCTCTGAGACCCAAAAGAGGCATTCCTGGGGACCCACTTACAAAAATACATCATGAATTGCCATAACATCTACATCTAGAAGTTATCTACTGATAACTCACTTGTCACCACCAGTCTTGAGGGGTGTCCATTTTTTCTTAACCGTCATACCTTCCTGACATTTCACCGGGGTATACGGTATATGACGGTATTTATGTAAGAAAAATAAAAATGTTGCTGGTGATAGTCATTGTAGTACATAGCCTATGGCATTGTCTAGCATCCAATGCTGCGTGTCTTATATGCCAGTAGACACATCTTGCTGGGTTTGAACTGAATCATGCAGAAATAGGTTCCATAGATTCAGCAGACCTTGCTGGGGGATCCAATGACACTGCCGCAGCAGGTACCAACACATCAGCTGGGCTGAGCAGAGATGATGTGCAGGTGGCGGTGGCAGATTGGCAGTTGAATAAAATCATGTGGCTAATAAACTGCTTTTGTAGCTAGAAGTCATCTCAAGATAAAGCAATATTTTTATGATTCCATATCTAGTCATATTTACCCAAATTTCCCAACTATTAACCACGGTTTATATATTGATTTTGTAATTTTTAATTTTTTTATCTGCAGTTAATACTCTCATATATTGGATATAACGTATATATGCATTTTTTTCACCTGGAAAAAAAAGACCAGTAACTCTGCCAGGTAAAGAGTGATTGGCTCTCTCTCTCTCTCTCCACCTCTTTCACATACGAATCCCATTAATGTATCAGGTAAAAACAACATGGGATAGATAACAAATTTCCATCTTGCATAACTATGATGTAAGGGTGTCGTGTATTCTCACCGACTGTAGCCTATTTAACGGATTCTACAGAGTGCGAACTTCCGCGAGAGGTGAGTAACATGCAAGGTCTATCCTAACTATCTCTAGCTTAGGGAGCCATCTTAACAGTATGTAGTTGTTAGCGTGTGTAATATGAACGTATTTTAATATAAAGTGAAAATGAACTTGTGTTAATATGAAGCTGCGGAGGCACCAAGATGGCAGCTGCTAGCGTGTGTTAATATGAACTCATGTTAATTCAATTCAATTCAATTCAATAGTATCTATAAAGTGCCAAAACAAATGTAATTGTTTCACGGTGCTTTCCAGAGCCCCAGGCATGAACACCCTTAGAGCAAGCTTAATGGTGACAGCAACAAGGAAAAACTCCCTGTCAATCAGGAAGAAACCTTCGAAGCAAGGCTCATCTGCTTGAAGCCGGCCGGGTATATATAGAAAAGAGGGGGGGGGCTTGTGGCAGAAAGGGAAGGAAGGAGAAGGGGAGGGGAAACAGTCAGATGAAATCATACACGTATCAGGATGAGCATGCTAGCATACATGTGGTCAAAGTACACAGCATACATGTGGTAAATGTACACAATACATACAAACATAACATGATATATACATGATACATACAACATTGATAGAGGATAAGGTGGGGAGAGAGCATTCAAGTATTGTAAAACAGCTTAGTGGGTACACAGTGTGCTTGTAGGGTTGTAATGAAATATGAACTCATGTTAGTATAAAGTTGCACAGGCCTAATCCTATTCCAATTTTATAAGTAACATTGAGGAGACTGTAACTTCATCTAGATAACTAGCTCTCATTTGGAACTCTGCCATTTAAAAATGTTACATACAAGTTTCCTTAGCTAGCTAGCTAGTTCACTAGCATAGCAACTAGACAACCATAGCAACCAGGAATCACCCTTTGCTAGTTTAATTTCTCAAAATCAGCTCATCAATAAAAGGTTGTCTTGGGCTTATAGGGATCCCAATCACTTGTGGATGATGTTAAATGACTTCACATAGACATTAAACAATCCTGAGAGAAATAATTCAGTGGTTGTGATTCCCACTGCACGCATGTCAGAAGATTACCGTTTAAAGTACGAGGTAGTGTCGCCAGGGGATCGATTAATGATTCGACTAAAACATTTAGGGTCCATTCCCTCAGATATAACACAAAATAAACGCTCAATGAATGTGTTTTTTACTGTGAGTAGTAATAAGGTATTTCTGTGTGTGTGCGTGCGGGGAGGGGGTGTAGTATTCTTTCTTGAAATGCCCATTCTTACTTCATACGACTTTGAAATGGCTAGTAGCGCTCACACCACACCTACATGACATGTAGTTTTACCTGACACCATGAGCAATACACGGGTGCGGTCAATACACAGGTTCGTTTTATAAAATTTCATACAATATTGTGATGCGGTTTATATATGGTGGGGTTAACAGTCTGGAAAAACAGGCTAATTGATTTGCTTGGAGACCTATAGAGCCGAAATGACCTAATTTAAGCAAAACTGCATTAGCCATCTTACACTGTCAGAGTCCCAGTTAGCCATTCGTGGCTCTGGTTCAGAGTGAAGTCAGGTGTTGGTCAAACGCTACCCTCATGTTTAAACTATGCTTAAAGTGAACTTTTTCCTCGCAGCTCAGAGAACGTGAGGCTGCAAGGATCCTGTTGACCACATTAATGTTTGCTGAGAGCAAAGACATTGTCCAGATCTCACGTTTATCGTTGTAGTCGAGATCTGACGTTTATCGTTGTAGTCGAGATCTGACGTTTATCGTTGTAGTCGAGATCTGACGTTTATCGTTGTAGTCGAGATCTGACGTTTATCGTTGTAGTCGAGATCTGACGTTTATCGTTGTAGTCGAGATCTGACGTTTATCGTTGTAGTCGAGATCTGACGTTTATCGTTGTAGTCGCTCTCGCGTGGTTTGCCGCTTCAAAACCTGGGACAAAAGGTCAGCTGACCATAAACAAAAATGTGGCCTGTGGGGGCCACTGTTTGTACAGCTTACTTTGTCATTTTGTCTATGCAATACGCAGCAACACCAACACGTAATCAATTGGTAAATATGACACACAAGCAGTTTGAATCCATGAGTATCACTTTTCACCTTTGTGATTTGTATTAAGTATTGCTTCATCTGCTTAAAGGAATGAGGCTCCCCTGGTACAAGCATAGATTTTGAAAAGGTCATGTTGAGGAAGAGGAGCGTGCAACAGTGCGGAAACAACTGCTAGCAGACACCTCAAGCAAAGCACTACCACACACACATGATAGAAACAAGCAGAGGAGAGGAGAGAGAGGGAGAGGAACACAGACAGCCTTGCAACATTCCCAAGGTCAACAACAACATCCGTAGGAAAAAAAGAACAGTGAAGGAAACTGCGGTTACCTCTGACTTTTCCATCTTGTTCTGAGAATCCACCTGTGTGATGATCTCGTTCATGTTGGTCTCCAGCACCATGCCTCCCATCACCATCTCCCCCAGAATGTTGTGGACCTGTTGACCAAGACCTTAACAAGAGTCTACTCATGACACCAAAGTGAACTGTTTCCCTAGTAACGACCATGTGGAAATATACTGCACTAAGTGTATGTCACAGATAAGAACAGAGAGAAGGAGTATGTTGAGGTCAATCTCAACCTGACGGCAGCTACACACCAAATTCTAGCTTGCAGCATCCTTTTTCAAAGACTTTCTAAGCAGTAAATTGCCTTTACTTTACTTACTGGTTGGGTAACCCTACCCTTTTCCGTCAGTCCACATACTATATGAATGCATCAGAATATATATGTGTATATGCAGGGACTGCGCCTGATTTCTGTACACCTTACCTTATCAACGTGGAAAATCAAGTCAAGCTCACAGACATTCTCAAAACATTTGTCTAGGGTTTCCACGAAAACCTGTGGAGGAGAGATGCTGATGAGATTACAGGGGACCTGCTGCTTCGACCAATCACACAAGGACAGAGGGGTTTGGTAACAAAACACACACTGGGTACATAATCAAAGGATGTGTCAAACAGATGACATCTGCATCGATTGATGTAGAATTTAAAACGAGTAGGAAAATAAAAACTTACAAATGACAATCAAAGCCAAATTCACAACTTTTTGTGTCATAATTGAGGATGCACCTTTTAACAACAATGACCTGGGTCAGAACTTATTTGATGTAATGGTTGTGTTTAATCCATTAAAACCAAATCAGTCTATGCTGGTTATACCCAGGTTGTGGCAATTCAGATTGGACCTGGGATAACATACATTACACTTCTGCATTTTATTTTTTGTATCTTTCATAACATGGACCCACGGTTTTGTGAATGCATTCTTTTTCAATGTTACAATGGAGCTGATCTTCGCGTATTCAAGCCTATAGCTCAAAAATCAGAATCTACATGTCTTAGATATCTTTTCCCACTGTGACTCATAAGTGCTGTATGAAGACGCTCACACAGCTTTAAAACAATGCTTCATTTTGTATGATTAGCTTTTACAGTGCTTCTTCCAAGTAAACAACTCAACAATGCTTCATTTTGTATGATAAGCTTTTACGATGCTTCTTCCAAGTAAACAACTCAACAGAACACCCTTCCACTTACCTGTATTAAATCTAGTATCCCCAGTTCACTTTCTGATGAATCCACGCAGAAGACGAAGTACAGTGTGGCATAGTGCCTATAGATGAGCTTGTTGTCAGAGCCCCCTATTAAGCTGCCAGACACATAGAGGAAGAGTACTGCTTTAGTGTTGCATATATAGTGTCATCCACTTAGAGATGTAAGATGCAATTTGATTCATTTAATAATATACAAGGGTGCCATTTCAATTATTCAATGAAAAAAGGGCAGATTGTAGCTGATTGGATAATGGCAACACCTTGTAGTTGGCTAGACATGGAATACTGGAAAGCATTTGTCTAACTTAATGCTTTAGGGACATTTTGCAGTTACGGAAAATGTATCTTACATGAAAAGAATCTGCCAAATGCTACTAGATTAGCTGATGATAACAGAAATATTCTTTGAATGAAATTAGCAAACTTTAACCAGTATTTGAATTCATAGCAAGTGCTGATCCTAAATGACATTAAGATTCAGATTATTATACTCTATGATGAAGTGACAGTGAGGTCACAGTATGTGCTTCCTGACCCTTCAGATCCTAGTACTACAGCTGCCCTTATAGAGAGGTAGAAAAGATCTGGACCTCTGATCCCAGTACTACAGCTGCCCTTATAGAGAGATAGAAAATATCTGGACCTCTGTCATTCCGCTTGATGTGATTCACTAGGCCTTTACCAGGCTAATTACTGAGTATTTCAAACGCATATCCAACCTACCGCCTGACTGGCCAGACACACACACACACACACACACACACACACACACAAAGGCACAAAAGTATACAAAAGAGGGAACCGTGGTATACACTCACATTCCCCCCTCCAAGAAATTGCAGACATTCTCATCTCGTTTCGATACTAAGTGAAATGTCTCTCGGATGATCTGTTGTTCAGTATCTTCACTCTGAAGAAGGAAATAGAGAAAACAGGACATGAGATTAAAGCTAGATCAACCACAGTTAATGTGCTGCTCAATGTGCAGTCAGGCATCAGCTACTGACCACAGAGTCATTCATAATGACAAGGTTTGATTTATTTGTAAAAGCCTTTTACGCTTCAAGCACAGTGCATATGATATGGTGAGCATGGGGGCAAACTGCACTCTGGGCCATTTTGTGACATTAAAGCTTTTGAAATATTTGTTTAAACAGGATGAAACGTTTTCAGCCAACTGAAACAAAATTTCAGATTCAACCTCTGCAACAAAAAACCTGAACTGTAACAAAAGGATAAAACTGCAACAGGACTTGTTCACTCTTTCCCTCTTCCCATTAACCAACCAACCAACACAGCAGCTATTTGATATAACATAGGCCTCATCACTCAGACACAGAATAGGCTCTGATTGGAGAAATGCACGAGACCAGGTTGTGGTTGAAGTCAGTCAACCGATGACAACATTAACCAGTAGGCATGACAGGCTTGTACAAGACAATGGTGGCAAAACAGGTACACTTGAAGTCAGAAGTTTACACAGGTTGAAATCATTTCAATTCATTTTTTAACCACTCCACAGATTTCACGTTAACAAACTACAGTTTTAGCAAATTGGTTAGGTCATCTACTTTGTTCATGACTCAAGTCATTTTCCCAGCAATTTGAAATTGTTCACTACATCACAATTCCAGTGGGTCAGAAGTTTACACACCAAGTTGACTGTGCCTTTAAACAGCTTGGAAAATTCCAGAAGATGATCTCATGGCTTTAGAAGCTTCTGACAGGCTACCTGAGTTAATTGGAGGTGTACCTGTGGATGTATTTTAAGGCTTACCTTCAAACTCAGTACCTCTTTGCTTGACCCTCATGGGAAAGTTAAAAGAAATCAGCCAAGACATCAGAAAACAAGTCAAGGTGCATCCTTGGGAGTGATTTCGTTTAATGTCCTTTAACACCTTAAGGTACCACATCCATCTCTTCAAGCGATTATACACAAACAGAAACAGCATGGGAGCACACATGGAGTCACATGGCGCGGGAAGGAGATGCCATCTGTCTCCTTGACATGAACATACTTGGTGCAAAAAGTGAAAATTATACCCAGAACCACAGCAAACGACCTTGTGGAGATGCTGGAGGAAACCGGTCCAAAAGTATCTATAGTAATAGTCATAGTAATCATGACTCCATAGTCCATAGTAATCATGTCCTGTATCCATATGACCTGAAAGGGCACTCAGCAAGAGAAAGATACTGGTCCAAAAGCCAGACTCCAGTTTGCAGCGGTAGACGCCGGGGACAAGATCTTACCTTTTGGAGACATGTCCTCTGGTCTGATGACACAATAATCTAACCGTTTGGCCATAATGACATTCACTATGTCTGGAGGAAGAAGGGCAGCTTCATGTTTTTAAGGGTGCATTGCTGCAGGAGGAGTTGGAGCAGTTCACTAAATATATGGCATCACGAGGAAAGAAAATGATGTGGATATGTTGAAGCAATATCTTAAGACATCAGCCAGGAAGTTAAAGCTTGGGCACAAATGGGTCTTCCCAATGGGCGATGACCCCGAGCATACTTCCAAAATTGTGTCAAAATGGCTGAAGGACAACGGAGCCAAGGTATTGGAGTGGCCATCACAAAGCCCTGACCTCAATCCTTCCAAATATGTGTGGGCTGAACTGAAAAGGCTTGTGCAAAGGAGGAGGCCTACAAACCCAACTCAGTTACACCAGTTCTGTCTGGAGGAATGGGCAAAAATTCCAGCACCTTATTGTGAAAAGCTTGCAGAGGGCTACCCGAAATGTTGGACCCAGGTTCAACAATTAAAAGGCAATGCTATCAAATACGAACCACGTATGTAAACTTCTGACCCAATGAGAATGTGATGAAAAAGGTAATAGCTTAAATAAATCATAAATAAATAAATCATTATCTCTAGTGTTATTCTGACATTTCACTTTGAAGCCAACTACCCAATAACCTAACTATGAAAAGAGATCACAACAATAAAGCTCAGTAAATAAACCAAATCAGTATGTATCCCACTCCCACCCCCCAAGTCTATGTTACATTAACACACATTACATTGCTCATTCACATTACACTCCTGTTTTGCATCTTGCACTCTACTTTTCCACTTTACTTTTTTATATTCATTGTTTATATATTTGTATCATATATATTGTGTTTTTTGGTTCTTACGTGTAGTATTTTTCTTATGTGTAGTACTTATTTGTGTTTTTATGTTTTATGTTATGTGTAATACTTATTGTGTTTGTGTGTTTTTATGTTTACTGTATGCACCTTCACACCAGAAAAAATTCCAAGTAGGTGTAAACCTACTTGGCAATAAATCCAATTCTGATTCTGATGTACATTTGCAATCCGATGCTTCGCTGTGTACACTGTTATGCTATGCTACCTATGCCCAGTTACCGCTTCCTGAGTGTCAGTTGGAGGCCAACTCAGGAATATGTAGATTACACACATCAATGTTGGAGAACATCATCTCTCCATTGATCCTTTATAATTACTCCATTATCTTCAAATATTCTGTCTAAAAAACCCACTGGCATCTTTCAATAATTTCCAGGCTTCATCTAACATGTCATGTTCAAGTGAATGGCAAACAGTAGCGCCACAGCTAGCACTGGCATCAAGCTATCCATCACTTTTTCTCTAGAATGTGTCCATGTGTCCCTTCTATGTGTATCAATCTTTCAGGTGTGTGTTAGTTTATTATAAAACTGAAGCACCATATTTCGTTCCCTTTAGGAATTAATGTTCCCCCTTGTCTTTTCGGAGAACCTATAGACGCAAGACATGCAACTGGATGTACAGAAAGCAAAATGGGCCAAAAGTGTTTCTGCTAGCAAAGATTTTAGAGTACTATCCGCCTGAATCCTCCCTGTGACTAGATTGGAATCTCTTGGTCACACATACATTAGCATAATAGGCCTACACATAGTAGGTTGTCTACGGTTCTTTTAATGTTCAGTTTAATTTCCCCGTTTTCTTCTTTTTTTTTTGCTTTGTTTTTTTGCAGTGGTCAAACATCGCAATTAGGCCTTCACCTAATAGCTAGCCTATGTCTAAGACTGAGACTGTGAAGTTATTGCTTTTATAAGCTTTTATCCAAACATACATCACCATTGTGGTTGAATTACGCTAGTCTATTTCTGTAAAAAAGACTTAATAAATTAACGTTGTGAATCCACTTTCAGTCGTCAGAGGTTTCAAAGTTGCAGTTGTAAGAAAATTCTTCTTGAACATTCCCTTTCCTTACGTACAATTGAGCTTCTCACATTGTGAATATACGGAAACCTGTATATATACCTGTACATGTATATATGTATATGGTCTGAATAGTAACCCTTTGCACTTCAGGGACAGTCCATTTCAGTCGGTAATGACAACTTTCATTAGTTTCATCCACAAGCAGTTGGAGTACTCCCCATTGAGGCTGAATACACAGCTACTCTACCCAAGCTCAACCATAATTTCAGAAACAGAATGCCGTCTTTACTGCCGATAATAGGCACGAGTCGATCACAAGGCGAGTCACGCTGGACAGCGAAGCCAGCCATGTTGCATCTCATCGACATACTTGCGTAAATAATGCAAACGCACTCGTGACCTTTTGCTAAAGCCACCTTCTCAGTGACACAATGCTATTACCGTTCTGTAAATACTTAATGACCTTATCCAGGTGCCATAGCCTATTAAATATCTGGTGAGGAAATACGACCTGTTCCACAGCCAGCAGATGAGAAGTTGATAACATTAATCTATGAAGTGGGGCGGGGCCACTGGCGATATATTATTAAAATGATTAGCAATAGCGGTATCTGCTCGAGACGTTTATCATCTGACACTGATTATAACACACTAAGATAGAGGCACAACTTTTAAGCAGCCGCTGAACGGTTTCTGGTGGGGTTTCTAGCAAACGTTTACAACTGATACCGCGTGAGACCTCAGCATCCAGGAAATGCTACGGTTAAAATGTCGATGGAATCAATTAACGTCAGTAGAGTTCACCCATTTTTACAGCCAATGAACTCCAACACTAATTGAGTACATGTGAAACTGCCTTGCTGGTCGCGTGACATCCTTTAAAAGTTATAAAGTCTTATCATAGAACAGTTCCCTGTTTAGTTGTCCCAAGTCGTAGTATAACCTCATCTAGTGCAAGTAAGTTGACGTTAGGGATGCTATGCCCGTGGAAAACGAATCGCTAGCTACCTAGCTCACTCGCTAGTTTCCTAACAAGCAGCATCTGATGCAGTCAAGGACAGTCTCGGGAGTAAAAAAATCGGCTGCCTAAGGCAAGTTATATTGCTGTTATGCAGCACAAATACATAGATGGAAATCTAACTGTACAGAAACTTCTGTAACTTGACGCTCTGCCGAAGTAAATTAATTTCACTATCATTTGAGCTTGACAGTCTATTTAAAGGTCAGATATCTGTAAATGCTAATGTTTATGTAGCTAACTCTGACTTCAATGGCAAGTCTTCTCATTTGCGTTAACGTTAGCTAGCTAGCATACTCGCATAACTAACTTACCAACAAATCACCTCAGCTATCCTAGCTTGCTAACGTTAGCATTAGTTACCCATGGTTACAATTTCGGAAGTCCGTACTCACATAGTGTTCGTAGAATTTCGACAGTCTGGGTTTTCCATGATTGTTGAATATTAATATTGCTTTTATCATTTTCAAAATTATACAGCCTAGTCAACGTAGATACAAAGTACTGTAATTTAGACACCTTTACACCTCCTGATTCCAGTCTACCTGACTGGAAAGCTGTGTCAAATTACCACTCAATTGCATATCAAGGCACACGTCAAGACACTAAAGAGGGGAGATGTCCAGTGACTTCAGAAAAGAGCAGTCAAATGACACGTCTCCAACTACGGATACCGAAACGGATCAAACGACACATTAAGCGCGTGTATTGGACAATGCGTGTGCTGTGACACCACGTTTGATGCGCCTCCTTTCCTAATGTTCTCATGGCTGTAGTAACATTTAACATCTGAAGCTGTTTCACCTCGCCTCGAATATTCTTCCTTAATTGTGGTTTAGCTTTTAACTGACAAAATTACCCCTGCAATCAATTTAAATTCGGAAATGTACCACATGATGAATTTAACCTATAGATGGCAGCATAACATAGCCCTAATTGCTCCATCAAAAAAGGGCCCCGAATGAAGAGCCCCTTTTGTTTTCTGTTGACAGTTTAAATGCCCGATGTAAATACACAGTCCCTGATTTGGTTTAGATAAAGGTTGTTGAGAGTTACACCCATAGACATAACAAAACTAAATGCTAAATAATATTCCCATACACCTACCCAGGCAGCCTTTCTCTCCCTCTCATTTTATAACACATTGCTAATGTCTATATTATTACTGATAAAATGGCCATATTGCCTACTGTTAATTGACTACCTTAAAGTATCTCCTTATCTGTTCCCCAAATTGATGTCTACTAACAAAAATGTTTTCTCTCCCTTATAGTATGATCCAATTGCTGATGGATGTGGAAACAAAAGTCAAGTCAAAGTAGCTTTATTGTCAATTACAGCAGACAGGCACAGAGCCTGGTCGTGGGGGGGGGGGAGTTTTCTGTGGGCTTGTGTAATTTCTTGCCTCGAACCGTGCAAAGAAGCATTGCTCCTCACCACCACTACTCCTCATCTACGCATATGGACAGCCAAACTCTACCCACTCACTCTGTCTTTTTTACTCTCCTAGTCTAGACTATATTCGCTATGGGACGCTGCTGTAGTCTCTCCACCCGATCTACCTGTAGAAACCCTCGGCCCACATGCACCCATCGCCCCCGCACTGCCGTACACTTACTCTACCCCATACCCTATGTTTTTTTGTTCCTACTTTCCTTACCTCCATAAAAGTAACCCCATTTGCACACTGTATACCCACTAAGCTGTTTTTGTATGTATCATGTATATATCATATGATGTTTGTATATATATATTATGTACATCTACCAAATGCATGCTGTGTACAACACTTGTTGTTTCCCTTCCCCTTCTGCCACACAACCCTCCCCCACCCCCCCTTCCTATCTCCTCCCGGCCGACCTCAAGCAGATGGGTCCCCCCTTATGTGCCGTGGTTCTGCTTAAGGTACCTTACTGATTAACAGGGAGTTTTTCATTGCCCCGGTTGCCATTGTGCTTGCTCTAAGGGGGTCCAGGCTCTGGGCTCTGTAAAGCGCTTTGAGACAATGTATTGTTCTGGCGCTATATAAATACAATTGAATTGAATTTGATGCACCTCCTTTCCTAATGTTCTCATGGCTGTAGTAACATTTAACATCTGAAGCTGTTTCACCTCGCCTCGAATATTCTTATAAAGTACTGTAATTTAGACACCTTTACACCTCCTGATTCCACATGACATTTACCACATGATGAATTTAACCTCTAGATGGCAGCATAACATAGCCCTAACTGCTCCATCTAAAAAGGGCCCCTAATGAAGAGCCCCTTTTGTTTTCTGTTGACAGTGTAAATGCCCGATGTAAAGACGCAGTCCCTTATTTGGTTTAGCTAAAGGTTGTTGACACTTACACCCCTCCTTTCCATGCTCCTAAGGCACTGTGTTGATTGGCGGGGATTGTTTATGGCTCGGTCCGAGCCACTAGAATGTTTCTTTCCCATTTACAGAGGCAGGACGAGGTAGCCTACAAACAACGGAGTTGTTTTGATGTTGTTGTTTGGAAGGTGGGGGGGCACAAAAAGTGAACGGACAGCCAGTGGATAGTCTGGAGCAATTCGCTGTGAAATTGACTGAAAGTGTTCGGGATTAGTATTGCGGACTCTCCAGTAAATTCTTCGAAGTGTAATTTGTTATACAAGCCGGTACACGTGTATAGTAACTTGCACTTAGCATACGTTTGACAAATGAACAGTTGACAAATTATTATATTTTATTATTATATTATATATTATATTTATTTATTTTTATCCTAAACTGTTGTGTTATACTGCATATTTTCAGTTTAAGTACATTGAGAGCAACTAAACCCAGAACAAATTCCTTGTATATGAAAATGTACTTGGCCAATAAACATGATTCTGATTTGTTCTTCAGTTCATTTCACTTCAGTTCATATTCTAGAAATATGAATATTAAGTATACGTGTTATAAATAATTATAATATATGAATTATAAAATATAAATGACCCTTCCCGTATACGTTTTTCATATTAAAGATGTTAAAGAGCATGTTGAATCAGCATCAGTTAGATCCCACATACAACCAATTTGTGGGATTTGCCTAGTTGTAAGGAGGACAAAACGTAGTCAATGCAAAATTAAACCAGAGGTCTGTGTTAAAATGTCGAAGTATCCTAAAGGTTGTAAAGGGTAGGCTACACGAGGCAGTTCAATAATATTCAAATGTAGCCAATCGTATCTTCACACTAGGTGAGCTACCCTAAAGAGGTTCTGTATTGATAGCCTTCAAACGGGGTAGGCCTATGTTGATTTTTCGAATAGGTCTAAACCACTTCGGCGTCTTTTAGTTAGGACTAAATTCAGTTCGCAAACCTAAAAAATGCTGCGAAATCTAACGTTAGCCTGTTTCACTCCATGTATACATAGCATTGTTTTGTTCCAATCCTTCTGAATGAAATAAAATAAGGCGTGTAGGGTTGATCCAAACATAGATAGTTACATTATAACATAGGTCTAAGCCTGGTATGTGTTCTTCAACTGAATGTGTGTATGCACATTTCTACGTTTAATGCTACATTCTTCTATTGTGTTATTTTTCAAATTCAGTGTACCGGTATATTTACAAAAACAATATTGTGCTTTTAAATCTGGCTACCCTGCTGTGTCTCTGAGTGGTACAGTCCAGCTACAAGTCCAACCCAAATATATAAATGCTGTGACGAACGTTTGTTTTCACTCACTTGGTCCATACACGAGGAATTCAGCTGGCATTATGGAGAGAACTGAAGTAATCAAACCACAAACGCTAGATGATCTTATCAAAATTTTGCACAAGATCTTTGAAAGCGACAAAGTTAATATCGAGGAGGTGCAGGACATCATGGAGGCATATGAAAGCAATCCTCAAGAATGGAGCAAATTCGCGAAATTTGATCAGCACAGGCAAGTTATCATATATCAATTCTAAATATCGATCATTGTGATAGCCTAGATACATTTTTTTTATTAGCTAGGCGTATGTCATTTACGTCCATTGCATTTTTGCAGGTTGCGTGTGCAGGATTTGCTTTGTAAGTTGTCTTTTAAAATAAAGGAAAAAACTGACATTTTGTAAAATGTAACGTGGCTGTTCATTTCGAACTGGCCTGTTTTTTTTTTTTTTTTTTTAATCAAACTGACAAAGTCGCGAGGCAGTCTTTAGATACTTTAGATACCTAGGCCTTGTTCAGATGAAAACTAACTGAGCTCTGTCAACAATTATGTCGCCAAAAATCCGTGTTAATACTTCTATTCTAAATAAATGTATGAATGTTTTTGCTTTGCCAATTAAGTGCCTCTAAGAATAGCCTATATCAAGGTGAACCATACAACGGTTTCGCCGTTTTATGTCCCCGTGTTTTTGTGACTTTTCATGTTTAAGAACTGTTGTAAATGCTGTAAAAGGTGAGGTTATGAAGGGTGGGGACGAGTTCACCAATCAGATTCAAGACTGAACCCACACCCGCTTGGCCACGAAACGCCCGTGCTCGCGGGACCATCACAGGCGATGCATGGTTGCAAAAATGAATACCTCCGAGCCCAATCACGTGGCTGCTTCGTCTCCCAGTGCGAAATGCTACCTCACACACACATAGCCTCAGCAGTTTTTAGTCGTTTTATTCGTTTATTCGTTTATTTTTTCTTCTTAAAGAAAATTACCTCAGTTGTGGGAAACCTAGGATCCCCACCCTATCGTTTCCCTCAGCTGCAAAATGAGATAAACACTAGTGTCAGTGCATCATCATGGTGACATGATTTCATGATTCATTGCCCCTCTCTTCTCCATTGTAGGTACACCAGGAACCTGGTAGATGAGGGGAATGGGAAGTTCAACCTGATGATCCTGTGTTGGGGAGAGGGTCATGGCAGGTAAGACAAACAGGACAATTCTGGATGATATTCCCTTAAAGCTAATTTATGATTTTATCAGAGTAGGCATCGGGCATGTTCTGCCTGAATGGCCTTAATGAGGCCGTTATGAGCAAGAGGTCAGAGAAGTCACTTTTGGAATCTGAACGGGCTGACATTATTTTATGCTGTAATAATAGCAATGCATGATTTAATTTTTGCCTTGATTTGGAGGCAGTAAGTGCTGTTTTAAGTGTTATTTTGTGATTTTACAAAAGAAAACAAGCTCACTGATGATCATCAGAAGCTCAGAACTACAGAATGGTCCTGTAGATTTGATATTAAAAGTGAAATCGGTATTGATAAGTGATTGATATCATGATCCAGTATTTACATCTCATAGCATTCTGTCATTCTGTAGGTTTAGAACAAGTTCAACTTTAGGTCCAATTTATGTACGCGTATAGGCCTAATTAGTAGAACTGAGAGATTAATCTTTAATCGCGTTTCTTTTAACTAGCTTGTTCCTGTTACATGTGTGTATCTGAAACACAATCACATCATTTGCAATGTATTCCATTTGGGAATTCAGACCTTTGTGATAGATCAAACAAACCAAAGACTTGCACCCTGTCCTATGGAAGGCAGTAGTTGAAAGATCAAACCAGTTGCCACTGGTGTTGTTTTGAAATGCCAGTGATGGTCTTCAAATTAGCAACAATCAAAATTGATCTTAAACTTGGTGAAATAGTGTTTCTGTTTTGCCACGTTGCTGAACACATTTGATCTTGGTTCATTGACCTGCTGAAATTAGATCCACTTAAACGCTGAATTAACACTTAGTCACTTTATATGGCTCTAGATACTGGAGTCCAATGTTCTTGGTATGGAGGAGTTGCACAAGACATATAAAAAGAGATAAAACATTGATAACAGTGTTCATATTTTAGACTATGATGTAGATAAATACATAAAGGTCACCTTATGTGACTTCTGATCCACTTGGACAAATGTTTTTGATATGATCTTGACTATGTCTGGTCTTAACCAAAATCCCCACAGTCAAAAAGGATTCATAATCAGTCTTAACTGGTATTAAGTGAATTTATGAGGCTTTTTTTTCAGATTTTTATTTACATTTAGTCATTTAGCAGACGCTTTTGTCCAAAGCGACGTACAAGGGAGAGAACAGTCAAGCTACGAGCATTAGAACCCTGGTGTAACAATAAATACTACTTTACATAAGAAATGTTCTTAAGGAAATGCTGTTCATAAATCAAAAAAGTTTATTCCAATGTATTAACATCGTAATTACTCAAGTCATTGTTTCATATTCTTTTTGAAAACTTCTACAGTGCCACTGCCGTTGAGTACGTTACTACAGTACTATTGTTAGTTAATACCACTATTGTTAATAGTCATGCTGCTAGTTCTGTGTTCTTTTTCATTACTGGTACTGCTGCTACTGTTACTACTGCTACAAACCACTACCAGCAGGCAAATAAACAAGTGGTTCTTGTATGTGTCCTTCTGATGCTTGACGGATACTGTCTGCAGCAGTCTGACATTGCTTTTGTGCTTGGCACTCTTTGCAGTAGTATCCACGACCACACAGACTCCCATTGCTTCATGAAGCTGCTTCAGGGCCAGTTGAAAGAGACACTGTTTCAGTGGCCAGAACAAGAGTCCCACGGTGATATGGTTCAGAAGTCCCAGAGGATCTTAGTGGAGAACCAATGTGCCTACATCAATGGTAAGCATTTTTGTAATGTTCTTGTCGTTTGCTTGACATATGCTAAGCTAAACCGGAATGGCTCTGTGAAATGTATCGAATTGCTGAGATTTCCGTGTCCGAGAAGCCTCGGGTTACGTCCTATTTAATTTTTATGGCAATGAGTAGCAGCTGATTAAGTTACAACGAGTACAAAATTACATAAATCTTGGATCTGTGTTATCTGTGTTATCACAGTCCCTCATACTTTGGCTTGCAGTGATAGTTATATAACGTCGTCACACAGCTTACCTTGGGAGAACAGATAGAGCAGAATATTGTTTTATGTTCTAGAGAAATTCAGGTTTCAGACAGAATAGTTTCTCAAATAATTCCTAAGGGGCTTCAGCTGCATTGATGTTATAGCAGACATCTTGCCCTGGGCATTGAACGGTTAAAATGGAACAGACACTTCAGACTTGCTGTTGTACTTGTGGCACAAGATAGAGCCATGTGGCATGGAAACTTTCCCTTGTTTCATTAAAAAACCTGTAAAAAAAAAACAGTTGAGTGAGCCAGCGAGAGAAACTGAGAGAGAGACTGTCGTTTGACATGAATGTTTACGCACTTCATTTACCTCACAAAAGTCTATTTTGTTGTGTGTGTGTGTGTGTGTGTGTGTGTGTGTGTGTGTGTGTTTGTGTGTGTGTGTGTGTGTGTGTGTGTAGATTCCATAGGCCTTCACAGAGTGGAGAATGTAAGTCACACAGAGGTTGCTGCGAGTTTGCATCTGTACAGCCCACCCTTCAAGCAATGTCAGACCTTCGACCAGCGAACAGGACACAGAAACTCAGTCAAGATGACGTTCTGGAGCAAATTTGGAGAGAGAACTCCATTTGTAAGTTCTCATCACATAGTTAGGCTTAGGTGTCATTGTAAAGCTTGAAATGTGAGTTTTTGTTTACCTGTTAAACCTTTTTGTGTGTAGCCCCTGCCACTGCTCCTGCCCCTGCTCCTGCCCCTGCTTAAGAAGTGAAATTAAAAGATTGTGTGTCAGGGTAATCTCTCACTTCCACAATGGAGTCAGGAAAGTTAATGTTTAGTCCCCAGAAGATAGTGAGACTACATTCATATCATTATTTCACGAAAAACATGCTGTGAGCACAACATGTACATTCTTCATGTGAGAGGTGCAACCTGGCTATTTTCTAACTGAAGAGAGTGAGGACCAATACAGTCATTTGTAGAGCTGGCACCATGTCTGTGTTTCCTGGCACAAAGCGCCGCTGATTGGTCTGTGGGTGGACTGCCCGCCAAGTTCTGGATGTTAGAGGTTTTTTCCATTCACCCTGCAGGAGGTGTAGTCTGATGAGTTCAACATGTGGAATGGCCTTTTTTCTTTTTTTGGTTTATCTCTAACGGAAGGGTTGCATAAGTTACACTGTTGTCTGGCTCAGGGTATTACAACATCTGATAAGATTAGATAATTTAGGCATGCGCCTTTTATCACCTTTCTACTGTGTTTTTACTAAGTTCTCCACGTTCTGCACCCTCCATCTCTGAATCTGTCTTCTTAAATTGTTCAGCGAGACGTCATGACTTTCCAACACTCACTATCGGACATGTTTTCATTCACTCACTATCGTACATGTTGTCATTCACTCACTATCGTACATGTTGTCATTCACTCACTATCGTACATGTTGTCATTCACTCACTATCGTACATGTTTTCATTCACTCACTATCGTACATGTTGTCATTCACTCACTATCGTACATGTTGTCATTCACTCACTATCGTACATGTTTTCATTCACTCACTATCGTACATGTTTTCATTCACTCACTATCGTACATGTTGTCATTCACTCACTATCGTACATGTTGTCATTCACTCACTATCGTACATGTTTTCATTCACTCACTATCGTACATGTTTTCATTCACTCACTATCGTACATGTTGTCATTCACTCACTATCGTACATGTTTTCATTCACTCACTATCGTACATGTTTTCATTCACTCACTATCGTACATGTTGTCATTCACTCGCTATCGTACATGTTTTCATTCACTCACTATCGTACATGTTTTCATTCACTCACTATCGTACATGTTTTCATTCACTCACTATCGTACATGTTTTCATTCACTCACTATTGTACATGTTTTCATTCACTCACTATCGTACATGTTTTCATTCACTCACTATTTTACATGTTGTCATTCATTGCTTACGTTTGACTAACTCAGCCATTTATTGTATCTTTGTCTTTCCCTTCACAGGCAGCTACATTATCACAGGAGAACAACTGAGATGCCCAGAGAGAGTTGAGGTAGAACTGCGTTTGGAGAGCCTCTCAGACCAATAAACGAAAACAAAACAGGCACAACACATGAGCAAAGAAGCTAAAAGCTAAAGTAAAGAATTTAAATCAAATGAAATAAATGGACTGAACAGAACAACCCCTTTTGTTAGAAAAAGATTCGCAGAAAAGAGAGGGTAGTTGGAAAGGCCAGGGCAGCAATTAACTAGGCTTTACCATCAGCCAGTGTGAGCCTGGCCCGTGAGGCAGAGCACTGGCCGAGCAGGGTGAATAGTGGCATTAGCTTGGGCTGCAGAATGAAGCTGCTCTTTGTCTGATATGTTTGAGAAGAGACCCCCACCCCTCCCCAACTCCCCCCTCCACCATCCAACAGCAGCATTCCGATGGGTCTGGGACCTGCTGGGAGGGACCCGCATTGGGAGTGTTACAGGGCTCCGCATGTTGGCCGGGCCGTGTGAGAAATCAGAGATGTTTGGAAGAGAAAAAAACAGAACTACAAATGCCCCCAAATGATCAATATCCAGCTGGTACTTGTGTATAGATGACCGGGTGCACTTTGTGTCCGACACTTGTTGATTTCTATGTTCAAATGTATGTGAGAACCACATGTTGAGGGCTTATGTGATGAGTTGAGTCTGTCCATTTCTGGAATTTTTGTAATTGACATGAGTGAAGTTCAAAAGTGTACACAGTAGACCTACATGTGTTTTATAAATTGCAATGCCAAATGACAATCTGCGATGTTTTAGTGTTAATTTGGTCTTGTTGTTTTAGTGTTAATTTGGTCTTGTTGTTTTAGTGTCAATGTGAATGTGTATTTAAAGTAGAATTGCAGTTTTTAGTTTTACGGTAGACTCGAAGCGCTTAATAGATGAGGTGTTATTTTCTCTCAGGATTTGGCCTGTTGGTATAAACTGTAGTATTTATAGTAAGCGATGTTGAAAAATAGACCTTTCAGTTTTAAATAATTGTCTAGAGAAAACTTTGATCACAATAAAGAATTACTGCTTTGAATGTAGGTCATTAAATATAATCTGTGAAATGCCAATTTTGACTGGTCTTATCTTTTCTTTGGTTCTTTTACATCACTCTTCACTAGCAATATCATTTGATGTCATGTGTCAGTTTTGTCTGCAGTCATTGTAGTAGGAAGGGAAATCCATAATGAGTTGTGTCCTAAATCCATCTCATATGCCGTTCCTATGCTACTGGGAAACTAGTGTCAAACATAAGTGTTTGTATCCCCCCCCCATTTCCTTCTGTGAAGCGCATTGTGTTGCCTCTTGGTATGAAATGCGCTATATAAATAAAGTTCGATTTGATTTGATTTGATTACATATTATCTTGGAAGAGTTAAAGCCACGTTAATGTTAAGTGGCAAGTCTTCAAATTGTCTGGAATGTTTACACATTCTATTTTTATTAGAAAGTACCCAAATGAACACATTTGCATTAGTAGTGTAAAGCACATCATGGCAAAAACAAGTCCATTTCCAATGTTCTTTAAGGCACACAATCTGAGCCACTGAATGTGCCCTCCAGGACATTCTGATTTCACCATCTGGTTATCTACTCTAAAGCGCCAGGACAGTTGCCTTCCTCTCTTTCTAGATCACTTTCACTCTTCTGGAAAAATGACATAACAAGTGCAAACTGTACTTACAATTTTAGAACATGACGTGCTCTTTTAGCAAATGTGTGGCCCAAAGCCAAGTTGCGCAACCAATCTCAGACAGGTTTTATCACGCTAGATGACCTGTTTTATTGGTGCAGAGCAATATTAACACTGTGCCAACTGATTTGCTACCATCATCTAGGACCTTGAGACCTAATTACAATATTGGTTTTGGCTGGCATGACATGTGACGCCTTTGTGGACTGTTCCTTTAGGCCAGGCGGGCACAGAGAGCCAAGCTTAGCAGTATTTCTTAAAGAGACATGCACATATGTAATGTGAGCCTTATGCCATCTGTGGACATAGTGTACAATGGAACTTGGGATTTTTGTAGCGTTCTTTCATCTCCATGCCACGTGGCTCTCTCTTGTGCCACAAGCACTCTGCAGCAACTCTGAAGTGCCTGTTTCATTTGAACTGTTCAATGGCCGCTGTCAGGATGTCAGCTATATATACACCAGAGCAGCTGAAGCCCCTTCAGAATTCTGTGAGAAACTATTCTGTCTGACACCTGAATTTGTTGAAGAGAGTCAATTAACAAACATATTTACAAACTATTTTACAAAAGATACAGAGGCAAAAAAAAATCACGTTGTTGCCTACAAAGGCGATTCAGGCGTCAATATCTATATATTTCCTTAAAGTACTTGTTTTCATTTCACCCCCATATCCAGGATACACAATGTGTTGTTTTCACAGCCACACAATTTGAAGTTCAGCAGGAACCTACAAAGGGATTTGGGCGTCAATATCTATACTTTTCCTTTAAGTACTTGTTATAAAGATGTCCTTTCAGCCCCATATCCAGGATGCACCATTTGTTGTTGCCATGTTTGCACTACTATGTTGCTAAATGAACGATTTGGAATGTTTTGGAAAGTAGTGTCTGACGTCTCCCCTTGTTTTTAACGTCTGATTCCCTGTATAGTGAACTTAGTGAGTGAGTGAGTGAGTGAGTGGACAAGTGGAGAATCCCAACACAGCTTTATTGTACGAACAGTCATTGTCTACAGTTACTGAATCCCAAAGTTTCCGTTGAATTACTCAAGCACAGAGGTAGTATATTGAGAGACCATTAAACCATTTGAACTTCATAAACATTTTGAATGTCATATTCATGCACTGCTATAAAAAAAGAAGTCTTCCCTGGACATTCTGGTCTCCCCATTCTGCTACATCAACCACAAAACATAATGAGACTATGTTACACTGTCTTACTACGGTCAGTGTGTTTACATGATGGTATAATTCGAATCTTTGCTTAGTCGGACTATGCTTTCTTTCGAGGGTAGGTGCTATTATCCCAATGTACATGGCAGTGAATAAATCGAATCATTGGCCGAAAGCATGTCATATCCGATACGATAGGTGGCGCTGTTTTTATTACAACTAGTGGTGATACAGCCCTTTCCGCTTGACCTCTTCACCACTACCAATAACAACAACAGTTGATTGAGCATGAATCGCGTCTGTTCATCGGTCCAGAAATGCGTGTTGCCTCTTGGGTTGTTTGTTTGTTTGTTTGTTTGTTTCTGCCAGGCCGATGTGTTTATAAGTTACATTATTCAAAGGTGAAAGATAAAAGGCGAGAGAAACGCATGCACATTCACACACACACACGCGCGCAAATAATGGGTTACAGCCAAAACGCATTGCCCTTCTGCCAGTTGCATCAAATTGTTTAAGTACTTCTTCGCTGTCGATTTCCAAATCTGTGTGAATATTCATAAGAGCAAGTCCAGTCAGTCTTTTGTCAGTCATCGTACTTCGTAAGATATGTCTTAAGACGCCCCATTGTACTGAATGACCGCTCAGCAGACGCTGTGGAAACGGGCAAATGTGCCGAACTTTCCAGGGCTTGATAAAGCTCACTGCATTTGGGCTGTAGGTCATTTAGCTGTTTCCAGCTCTATATCTGCATCGTCAACGCTAGGCATTAGTTGTCCGTACTCCGATTTTATAGTTTCCCCATCGTAATAAATATGCATTCATGATATTTTTCTATGACCGAGTTTGACAGGTATTGGTCAGGTAATAGTCGAGTGACAGCTGATTTCACAAGCATTAACTTTAAACCAGAATATTATAACGTGTCGGCATAGTCGCCCCGTAATGCCGTGCAGCGGGCGCATACTGTTATACTTTATGTTATGCATGACGTTCCCTAGGCTATATGTTCCTTACCGTTCTAATTACATGTCGTTGTTCTGTGTTGGGACAGAGCTTATACAGGTGGGTGACGGTAGCACAGTCTGTTCGTGGGCATAAAGCCCGTGCCATTGTGACAGTGTGTTGTGTTTAATAAAAAGCCATAACAAATATACCACGCTTCCGTGATTTGTTACAATATAATGGTCTTGCTTCTATAATGTATAAACACGTAGGTTACAGGGTGGGTGTGGCAGAGAGAGAGAGGGAGAGCGATGATGCACACGGATATATCAGATTTAGCGACCGGAGCAAAGTTATGTTGCTGTAACGTTGAACTCTTTGCAATCAATAAATACAGTACTTAATAGGCTAATTGATACAATATCTCCTCGTTTGAGTGTGGTTGTTTGAGTGCAATGGGAGTGTATGATCGTTATTGTCTATAAAGCAGTGTTTCTCAAACTTTTTCAGACCAAGGACCACTTAGCCAATAAAAATTCGCGGACCATTTAACTAAATATCCCCGGAACAACATGCCTCCTACCCAAGACCTGGCGCCAGACAATTGTTAGCGCACACATGATTTTCGCGGGCTCTCCTTTTGTACGTACCAGTAGGCTAGTTATAGATATGACAATGCGCAAGGCAAAGCATCTGGAACCCTGCTCCATGTCGCAATAATGTCGTAGAAATGTCGCAATAATTTACTTGTGGCCGTCGCGGACCACACTTCATCATATTTGATAGAATGAAGAACAAATTAGTTGTGAATACTATCACCGAGTTTGAAAGGTATTTGGTCAGGTAACAGCCCTTTAACAGCTGATTTGCTTTCTGATTTGACAGTACTGCTGTGTGTTTTAAGCAAATAAAATGTGGACTGTTTACAAGCGGGCACCTGCTATCGTTGATTATACAGTAAATACGTTGTGAAATGAAACAAAAACACATCACAGTTAAAGATGTATTAGTATTGATTGATTCACATCGATATGAATGGATGACATGACTAACAAGTGGTGGGAAATTAATATGAAAGTATTTGTTCGGTGAATTAGCGCGCTCTGTCCAAACAGTCAACGTTTTTGTCAACACTGGCACCACATAAGTATCGTAATTTGAACGTCCTTATACGTTTTTAAGGAGGGGTTGTAAAGGTACTCATATCTTCGGACCTCTTCTGTTATGTTTGTTCATAGTCAACAAGAATAAGCTTGTGAGACAGTCTGCAGGATATTCATAAATAAACGTGTCATTAGTATGAACAGCTGAGACAACGTATCGTCTCTTTCGTCTTCCGGGTCACGACCTGGCAGGGAGGGAGGGAGGATGGCGGCGGGATCTCAAGCATGCGCAAAGACGCAAAGTCCAGTTCCTTATCCAATTCACCGTTACATGCCGCAATAGTCGAACTATCAACTGGATCGGATCGAGTTATCCAGGGGTGTTAGTCCGACTATGTGCGGTCCGACTACGATCCGACTAAGGTGCTTACATGAAACGGATAATGCGATTTCAGTCCGACTAAGGCAGTTATTCGAATCCATGTAACCACGGTGAGTGCTACTACTGCTGCTGCTAAGGACATTTAATGCCATGGGTAAGTAGTGGTAGTACTCATGGTTAGGCACTATGTTGAGCTAGCTGTTACCTAAAATACCTAGCTAGGTGTTAGCAATCACTGCATGGGCACTGGGACATTGTTACAGACAACAACTTCTGTTAACAACTTCTGTCACAAAGCAACAACTGTCTGACTGATGAACATTATTAAGGATTATTGAACTCTTCAATTCAGTTCAGGTCCTTTCATCCATTCATCACTCTGATTTGACATTCTTTACTTTGTTATATCACTCAAATATAGTCGAAACATACACATCTATATGTTATATCACTTAAATATTGGCGAAACATACACATTTATATGTTATATCACTCAAACATAGGCGAAACATACACATTTATATGTTATATCACTCAAACATAGGCGAAACATACACATCTATATGTCATATCACTCAAACATAGGCGAAACATACACATTTATATGTTATATCACTCAAACATAGGTGAAACATACACATTTATATGTTATATCACTCAAACATAGGCGAAACATACACATCTATATGTCATATCACTCAAACATAGGCGAAACATACACATCTATATGTCATATCACTCAAACATAGGCGAAACATACACATTTATATGTTATATCACTCAAACATAGGTGAAACATACACATTTATATGTTATATCACTTAAACATAGGCGAAACATACACATTTATATGTTATATCACTCAAACATAGGCGAAACATACACATTTATATGTTATATCACTTAAACATAGGCGAAACATCTATGTGCTGCTGGCGCAACAGAGGATCTGTAAACTTAAGACTCCAAAGGATATGTCATGGCCCTGGCAATATAATTCTATATATTTCCAACATAATAGTGTAATAGGTATTTTCAATATTAAAATACTACTGATAATAGGTATTTTCAATATTTTCATTAGACAGGCTCCTCTTACACAAGCCTGTGATTTGTTCTGACCCTGTATTCTCCCATATTGGACACATTATCTTATTTGCACAAAATGTCACGGTTTCATTGGCAGATGCCAAGAGCCGTCGCTGTTTTCCAAAAGAACATATTGTTCTGCGAGGATGGAGAACTGGCTTCCCGATGGCTTACTCTCCTCAGCTTACCTTACCCTATCTTACCCCTCCAATCAGGCTGGAAACAAGGTGACAGTTAATGGATGCGATACAAACACCAGAGCAAGAATGAACCAAATAAACTCCCTCAGGCATTATCATACTGGCATGACGTAAATAGCTGAGGCATGCAAGGTGGTCTGATGAGGAATGGGGGAATAGTTAAGGCGTGAGTCACTGGACAGAAAGTCTGTATAACTACAGCACGTGCTTGCAAACACTTAGCCCAAGCACTGAGAATAATGTGAACAAAAGTATGGCATATTGAATATTGTACACGGACAATGTAGATGTTCGTAACACCACCCAAAACCATTTATATGACATGAGAGAGACTTAAGAGTTTTCTGGGAAATCCCAGTGGTGTGTTCTCATCTTTCACAACCCATTCTTGTTCGTGGAAAGAGAAGAGAAAGTCAAAGTGTATGAAGTCCATTCCAGTTCAAATAACTATATCAATTCAGGGTTACATCCGGTAAAGCCACTAAATCAGATCATTGCGTTGAAGACAGCATCCTCATGGATTAGTGCTAAAAAGGGTGTAGGAATGTGTATGAATCTACTTCTACACAGCTGTGGGTTAAGACTGTATGAATCTGTATCTACACAGCTGTGGGTTAAGACTGTGTATGAATCTGTATCTACACAGCAGTGGGTTAAGACTGTGTATGAATCTGTATCTACACAGCAGTGGGTTAAGACTGTGTATGAATCTACATTGGTGCTGTGGGTTAAGACTGTGTATGAATCTACATTGGAGCTGTGGGTTAAGACTGTGTATGAATCTGTATCTACACAGCTGGGGGTTAAGACTGTGTATGAATCTACATTGGTGCTGTGGGTTAAGACTGTGTATGAATCTGTATCTACACAGCTGGGGGTTAAGACTGTGTATGAATGAATCTGTATCTACACAGCTGGGGGTTAAGACTGTGTATGAATGAATCTGTATCTACACAGCTGGGGGTTAAGACTGTGTATGAATCTGTATCTACAGAGCTGTGGGTTAAGACTGTGTCTGAATCTGTATCTACACAGCTGGGGGTTAAGACTGTGTATGAATCTACATTGGTACTGGGGGTTAAGACTGTGTATGAATCTACATTGGTGCTGGGGGTTAAGACTGTGCACATGATGCGTTGTAGCTGCAGCTGTTTTGACCTGACTGTGAAATAAGCACATAGGAAGGGCAAAGAGCAGAAGTTGTGTGAGATATGGATCTGCTCTCCCACGCTCAGGATTGGTTGCTAACGGCTCCACCAGAGAGACGACTTCACAAGCAGAATTCATGTTTTTTGGGTTTGTTTACTGTGACACTCACTGACATGTCCCTGACACTCCCTCGTAACTCTGAATGGGATTGGCTGAAGCCTATTCAGGCGGTCCAGTGCCAAGGTGTGTGTGTGTTTTGTTTGGCTCGATTGCTTCAGAATACTCCTATGAACAGAACACTTTCAAATGTATTCAAGCACGTGCTTTGTTACTTTTACTGCAGATTACATTCTTAGACGAAAACATAGCATCTGAATACCGTCCTCCACAACGTGAACAAAGTGTGGCACATTTAAAATTGTACATATTCAATGTAAACCCAAAACTTTCTACACAATTACCTTTTTGTAATACCAACCAATTGTATTGTTGACTTAAAATGGTTTATTGAAAAGTAGGCTTTCCATTTGTAAAGGGGATTGGTGAAGCACTGGCCATTCATAGTACAGCATTTCAAAGTACGTTAAGAGAAAGGCACAAGGAGGAAAATAAGAACAAGGAATACAAAGAATTACTATGAGTCATCCACTCTATTCTTCTTTTCTTACCTGTATGTTAAAATGATGTTAAGTTGGGGCAAAAACCTTCAGCCTCTGATTCCAAGTACTTGTACTGAAGAATAAGTAGCCAGGCTTCAAATCCCAAGAGAGCAGGACTGCCAGCTGACTGACTGACAACAGACAGAGGAATGTGCTATGAGGAGTCCATCTGGAGGCTACATCAGTAGGGTTGCACCGGTACAGTGGACCCACGGGCCGGGATGTAGAACGATTTTTTTGGGCCACAGTAACGGTATGGTTTCAGTATCTTTATATTTAAGAAAAGAAATGACATCACCCTTTAAACAATGAACTATTTTGCCTATAGACAAAGAAAATGGCAGCATGACTGACTGGGTCTGGTTTCTGCCTCTACTACAGTGAGGTAGCTTTCCCTTGCTCTGGAGATCCAACTATCAGTGGACTTGAATTGGTTTTCAATTTCTCTCTGTGATGTGTCATACAGCTTTGCTGCTAAAATGTGTGCGGGAGGGGACATTGTGAAGTGGTTCATTTCCTTCCATCAGGTGACATAATCCTGAGTCAATAACTGCCGCATACGGCTGCAAATCTTTGGCCACGAATACTCTCACTGCTTTTGTCATCACCTCTGCCAAGGAGGCTATGTTTTGGTACGGTTTGTTTGCTAGTTTGTTTGTAAGATTGTTGATCTGTAAGGAGGACACTTTGAGATCAGGGCCTAGGTCTGGAATAAGACATTCCATTGTGTCTGTGCTGTCCAAGTGCCCTTCTTTGGCACAAATTGTTGTTGGAGGGCAACAGCAAGGTATTTCTGTGTGTTTGCTAATGAGAGGACTCTCCATGCTCCGACTGGGATATGGATATGGCCGTGTGATGGTGACGTAAAGGACACAGTCTCAGACACCATGTCAGAAGTGTTTCCACTCGAGTAGCCAACAGTGGCAAAACAATGATGGCAGACTGTACTTTGTTTGTTTACGGTCTTCGTACCCTCGTCATTGTATTTAACGCTGAATCCAAAATGTCCCCACACAGTGGATTTGAAAGATGATGGTGCCTCTTCAAATGTTCTTCTTTTCTGTCTAGCTAGCATCTCCAGCTAGTACTCCAGCTCCTATTTGCATACGGATTGCTGATAGGCTCCAGAGAAGTTCTGATAGGCTCCAGAGAAGTTCTGATAGGCTCTAGAGATGTTCTGATAGGCTCCAGGGAAGTTCTGATAGGCTCCAGAGAAGTTCTGATAGGCTCCAGAGATGTTCTGATAGGCTCCAGGGAAGTTCTGATAGGCTCCAGGGAAGTTCTGATAGGCTCCAGAGAAGTTCTGATAGGCTCCAGGGAAGTTCTGATAGGCTCTAGAGATGTTCTGTAGATCTGAATGTATAACGTGTATAACACAATAAGCAAGTTTCGGAAATGAAATTAAAATGACAGGCCTTTCGTAGTAATGCGGTTCACATGTGTGCGTATTGAACTGTAGGGGGCGTACTGAATGGTTTGTCATAATGCCGTGTAGCGCTGCATCCCTAGTAGAAGTGTCTGCTAAATGTAAATGTTAATGTAAATGTAGAAGAGACAGTTGGTGTACAGATTTACAGTAGTGTGTATCTACTGTAAAGTACACGCACTCATTCAATTAAAGTGTCCTTTCAGCTGAGGCATATATGGTTGATTGTAGAGGTCGCAACATACAGTTGCAGACATCATTGCAAAGAAAGAGGTATAAATCTAACAACAAACCTGTGAAAACAATATATTTTCTTACACATTGATCCAGGGGCATGAGACAGAAATGCCCCATCAGCTTTATTCCTTTGAAAAAAAGATTGGTTGAAAAAGCTCTAGCTCTGATTTTGTTTTAGGTTGCTGGCAGCATGAGAGAGACTTAACATTTTGCTGGGAAATTACTCAACTGTGTTCTAATTTAGTACAAACCATTCCTGTTAGTGAACAAAACTGAAAGTAAAAGTGAAGTCCATTCCTGTGCAACATCATTTACTGGAAAACCTCTCTGTGGCCCTCTTGGCCCCTCTTGCTCCTATTCAACATAAAAAGATCCACATCCACAAAGGTCTACAGGCCCCTTCCTATGTTTGACAGTGAAAATGTATGGAAGGTTCGTCTTTATTCAGAAGATTCAGGGACATTGTCATTCAGAAGATATCCATGTCCGTTCAAAGACATAGACAGTTCATGTAAACTTTGTTTACAACTATATGCTGAATATGCAATGAGATAGAAGCTGCATATAAATGACAAGTGAATTGCATTGTAAGATTAAGTGAATTGTAGGGAATATGAGTCAATTATAAGACAGAAAGATCCATTCAGTTGATGTAAAGGGCAGCTTCAGGGCCCAGAATGCCCAGAGGGAAGATGGATATGAGTAGTGCATGTTTGTAGATTACGCACGCCCTCTAGTGGACAACATTGGAACTAGATTTTTCTGTTTATTGGTTAATGTTGCAAAATGTGGAATGTATTAATTTGTCTCTATCTGTGTTTCTACAGTGTCTTCAAAAGGTTTTTATGATGGATTATTTCTCATTTTGCAGTGTTAAATTGAAATTGTGAAAATGTGATTTTTTTTTAGTAATACATAGTAATGTAGTCATCAGTTTATTCCTTTGAAAAAAAGATTGGTTGAAACCCAGTACCTACCTCTACCTCTGATTTTTTTTAGGTTGCTGGCAGCATGAGAGAGACTTAACATCTTGCTATGAAATTACTCAACTGTGTTCTAATTTTGTACTGCCCATTCCCGTAAGTGGAGGAGAACTGAAAGTAAAAGTGAAGTCCATTCCTGTGCAACATCATTTACTGGAAAACCTCTCTGTGGCCCTCTTGGCCCCTCTTTCTCCTATTCAACATAAAAAGCTCCACATCCACAAAGGTCTACAGGCCCCTTCCTATGTTTGACAGCGAAAATGTATGGACTGTTCGTCTTTATTCAGAAGATTCAGGGACATTATCATTCAGAAGATATCCATGTTTGTTCAAAGACATAAACTGTTCATGTAAACTTTGTTCACAACTATATGCTGAATATGCAATGAGATAGAAGCTGCATCTAAATTATAAGTGAATTGCATTGTAAGATTAAGTGAATTGTGGGGAATACGAGTACATTATAAGACAGAAAGATGTTCATCCATTCAGCTGGTGTCAAGGGCAGCTTCAGGGCCCAGAATGCCCAGAGGGAAGATGGATATGAGTGGTGCATGTTTGTGGATTACGCACGCCCTCTAGTGGACTACATTGGAACTCGATTTTTCTGTTTATTGGTTAATGTTGCAAAATCATTGGAATTTGTGGTATTGAACAGGTGTTATTGACTGAATAGTTATTCTTGGCACTTCTAAAGCGTTGAATGACTGAATCTAGCCAAGTCAGTGGCAGCCAATCAAGGTGAAGTACGTCCAGCCTTCCCAAATGATCAAAAGACAACTAAGGAGTATAAACAGTGAGTATTATAAAGCCTCAACATTAAAATAAAAAACAGGTCAGTTATTTATTGTGCTCCCGGGCTGAAGGCGCTTTGATGCTGATCTGATATGACCGTTTTGTTGTTGTTGCTATGCTTAATCGACATATGATTGGTAGTTGATTTGAATGTGTCAGTCTTAAGTTTGTCACTTTACAGCCTCGGTGTCTAGACAAATAAGACCGCGTAACTTTTGCACTACTGTAGACTCGACTTATGCGAGCGAGCAACCCACCGCATGTATATTATTTTGAGCGCACAAAACAGCTTTTAATAAGGTAACACACACTGCGGGGGGATAACGGGAGCTCACAAGATGATAAACTGTGCGCCGGTAGCAGAAGATCGGGTAGTGGCATGTCTGACTAGCACAATGTCTTTGTGGTGGTGCTACGTAGCCAGGAAGCACATTTACTTCCGTTATCCGGGCCACTGGATTTGAGGTGAGTTGAATCGCCGGATTGTACTATTTTTGCGCTGAACACTGAATAAGGGTTATTTGTGAGCCATATAACATTCTAGACTCAATTTACGTTGCAGTATGTTTGGTTAAAATATGCAGGTTTGCCACTAGGATGTACGGAGTTTTTAGAATCGTTGATCGGTTGTAACGTTACTGGCCCACCAGTTAATGTTAGATGAGCAGGCTAGGATAGCATAGACGGCTGGGTTGTTGTATGGCTCGTGCTGTGAAATTTCACAATGTTTCCGAAATTGGTGTTATTCGTGGTGCTCGGCGTATTTATCTCCTCGACGCACCATCTGTTTGAATTTCAGGTTCCTCAACCAGATCGTAATCCTCGCTGGGAACGGCTTAAATACTAGCTGGAAACAGCTGAGATGATGGGCGATTCTCGTCGTATCAGGGTGTTGGTACAGGTGCTCTGTGTTCATTTACTTTGTGGATGGGTGCTTACTTCGGAGCTCACATTCGAGCTTCCCGACAATGCAAAGCAGTGTTTCTATGAGGACATCGTCGTTGGCACCAAATGTACTTTGGAGTTTCAGGTAAGTAAGACTAATTAATTAGGTTTTCAAGCTTAACATGGGGTTGGGAGGAATATTACACATTCTCAAACCAGCTAAGTAGCTGTTAGCTAGTTCTTATAGCTTATTTCCTGCCCTAAATAAATAAATAAAGGTCATTTTGATGAGCACTTAAAAGCACGAGTGGCATTTTAAACTGTAGTCAAGTAACTTTGTTAGACACTTGCAACTGCTTTTTCTTGTAACCGAGTAAATGGTCTCACTGTTGGTCCATTCATGTGCTTACTGAAACACGAACGTCATATTTAGGTCGTCACTGGGGGACATTACGATGTCGACTGCCGCCTGGAGGACCCTGACGGAACTGTGCTTTACAAGGAGATGAAAAAGCAGTATGACAGCTTCACATTCACAGCCGCAAAGAACGGCACCTTCAAGTTTTGTTTCAGCAACGAATTCTCCACCTTCACTCACAAGACTGTCTACTTTGACTTTCAAGTCGGAGACGACCCACCTCTCTTCCCTAACGAAAACAGAGTCACCGCCCTCACACAGGTGCGTAGGCAGATGAGTATCTGGAATACTGATGATGCGTTTTTGTCGCTCTCCTAAACTGGTTGCTGAGTTGCAACTGTGTCCAGAGGTTTTTGTATAATCTGACCAAAAATAGTGACATTATTTCTATTACATGATTATTAAATGTTGCAGGAATCACAATCTCAGTGGAATAGTTATATATCCATTACCATGGTTGCAACATGTACATGGTTTGGTTCAAATTAGTATAATACAATTTTTACATTTGGTCCATTTGACGTTGCTTCCACTAAGTGCGCTGATGGTGTAACTCCTTACTGAACTAACATAAAGGTCAATACTCACTTGAAGTAATTTGATGCTAACATAGCATTGTATTGGTCTGTCCTGCTCTGATTGTCCACCCTACTTAAGAAAAAAAAATTAACATGGAAGACATTTGAGTTTAGTTTTTTTAACATGCATTGAAAAACCATGGGTGAGTTATATGAACAATACATTTGACCGAGGATGCTAGCAAAAAAGTTTGAGAAATACGTTTTTAACTCGTCCCTCAGTGTTGTCCCCCAGAACAGCGTGCACTGATCAAGCACAAATCTGATATGAAATTAAAATAAAGAGACCGCTTATTATTACAATGATTTGAATTAATCTACCTTTGTGGGTGCCTCGTTGAAGCAAATGATTGTAAACTATTTTAAGAGTTGAACTGACACAAAAGGTTAATTCTCCAGAAACCTAACAAAGCATAGTAGAATGCTTATTTTGAAAGCCTTTATGTCCATCAGATTTCATTCATTACCACAGAGACATGTACATATAACTTTCTTAAGGCTACAGCCCAAAAGATGTAATGAACAGACCCTTAGTCTCATGAACGACTATCTCTATTCCCTATTTGGTAACTAGGCCTTAAGTCACATATTAGAGAGGATGACTCCTGCATTGGAAAACTAACCTAGCAAAAAGCAATGTGTAGCATATTTTATGTTTTATAAATGTGTCTTGATGAAGCTCTAAGCTGTATCATATTTTATGTTTTATAAATGTGTCTTGAAGCTCTAAGCTGTATCATATTTGATGTTTTATAAATGTGTCTTTATGAAGCTCTAATCTGTATCATATTTGATGTTTTATAAATGTGTCGAAGCTCTAAGCTGTATTATATTTTATGTTTTATAAATGTGTCTTGATGAAGCTCTAAGCTGTATCATTTATTACAATGTCACATCAGTTGTCACAAAAAATGTCGCTGAGGTTCGACCTGTCGTTGAGGAATCGCCCCTATAAAGACACCCATGCACCATAGAGCAGCACTTAACATTCTGACATGACACTGCTGTTAACATTCTGACATGACACTGCTGTTAACATTCTGACATGATACTGCTGTAAACATTCTGACATGACACTGCTGTAAACAAAGCCCTCTCCTTTCTCCCTGTCTTCCTAGATGGAGTCCGCATGCGTATCCATCCACGAGGCACTGAAGTCAGTGATTGACTACCAGACGCATTTCCGTTTGCGGGAGGCTCAGGGCCGCAGCAGGGCCGAGGACCTCAACACCAGAGTGGCCTTCTGGTCGATCGGCGAGGCTATTATTCTGTTAGTGGTTAGCATCAGTCAGGTGGTGCTGCTGAGGAGCTTTTTCTCTGACCGCAAAACCACCACTACCCGCGTCGGCTCTTAGTACCGCTTCCTCAGCCCACAGCGTTGTCTGGCCCCCTTCCCACCACTCCCATGATAACTGCTCATCATTATGGAGACTTCCTAAGCTAGGCCCTGATCCAGAACTCAGTGGCCTAGAGGGTTTTTGTTTTTTTGAGTGCTTTTGTTTTGTATGTTTCTGTTTTGTTTTTAGAGCTACATTTAAAGGAGTAAATATGTGACTGTGATCACAGGTTGTGAAGCACCCAGTGTAGGTTTCTTTTTTTTTTTTTTTTTTTTTTTAAACAGCCAAAACAATATTTGAACACTGAGGTGAAAGACCTAATGGCGTAACTTATTTTGTGGATGTAATATAATTTTTTATGTTTATCTGAATGTAAAAAAAAAAAAAAAAAGAAGAATTCAGACAGAGCCAGACCCATTGCTGAATCTGCATGGTATGAAATAGCTTGACTTCCTGCATTCAGACTGCAGCCACACCTATCTCTTGTGTCACATTCTAGTATTGGCCTCCTCCAAAAGTGAGCCAGCTTTTACAAAATGTCTGTCACTGTAAATTGACCCTCAGACTAGGATGCATGATTGTAATCAGCTCATCTCATCAGAATTTTATATTGCAACACAAGTTTCTGATATTAAACATAAACAGACCTGGCTTTCAATATGATCTCTTGAATCAAAACAATTCTCAGTAGAATGAGTTAACCACTATTGTGCTTAAATTAGGAGATGTTCTAACAAAGAACACCATTGTTGATCTGGCCTACAGGAATGAATTTTATTTTTACTAGTAATTATTTAGCTTTATTTTCTAGGCTGTTGAAATGATTTCTTTAAGTTATGTGTATTGAACGTAAGCACTGATGTGAGAACGGGAAGCAGGTTAATTCTATTTTCTTCTAGATGTGTCTTGGTAATGGGGGTACAGGTTTGATTTGTGTTGGATGGTTTCGGCCTGATGTGGAGCTGTTTTAGAACAGCTTATCTGCTGTTATCCAGTAACATGTCTGAATTATTTTTATGTTTGTGTCATCCAGCAATAAACTCCCCACAGATCAGTTTCCCAACCTCAGATCACTTCACTATGAAACCTGAAGGCTGATAATTCTGTAGAGTGGTCTACTGTCTTTATATACTTCAAGCGTAGCTGTTCAGCAGTACATTGGGGTTTCATTTCACTGGACTTACTCTGCATGGATTCTGGGAGCACTGGTGGGATAAGGAGAGAGAAACTGTCAGTTAGAGCTGCCCCTTGGATGGATCACTCCTAATCTGATTGCACACATTCATAGGTGGTTGAGTAAGTAGTTTGGGGCCAGTGCGTCAAATGTACATTCCTTGTCGGGTCCATGTACTGAACATGCTCAGTTAGAGGAGTGTTGATCTGAGTATAGCAGTCCTCAAATATTTAGGCTCAGGAGAGGAAAGTTTACGCTTTAGGCTCCTAATCAAAAATGTCCTGAAGAAACTACAGTTAAGAATCAACACAGGTACATGGGTAGTTCAATATTAGCCAGCTGATTAGCGAATACTACCTCACCCTGACCCACTTGACATGTAATTCCTCTTAAGAAGACCCATATACACTTAAGACAACACACAGCACAAATTCCTGAGCAAATCCCAGAGCAATCTATTTGTAGTTATACACAGGAAAAGAGGTTACATTCCTTGTGCTATTGGTTTGGGACTTCCCACATTAGCATTTCCTCTCACTGTCACATGCAAGTACTCATGTGTACCCAACAACCTAACCTAGCCAATAGAACAACGGCCTAACCATAGATCCAGAGCAGCAGGATACAACAACACAACATGCTGCATGTTATACCTAGGATTCGTGAAGGCTCTCCACAGTACATGCGCTGTCTGTAGCACACAACTGCTAAACACAACAACATGCTCATCCACAGAACCTGAGCAGCAGGATATAACAACAACAAAGCTGCCTTTGTGAGCATTTCATTTGATTTTCAATCAGGCACCTTCCTTCATCAGTGTTCAGTTGAATTAGGCCCACGGCACATCCAGAAGGCTCAACAGAGCCATCCCCTCCATACTCATGATGTGTCAGGGCCACTACCAGAGACAACAACAGATACACCTCGTTAGTTCAGGTAATTATATTACTATTACTGTGACAAAGTCATATCCAGACTGGTCTTAGCACATTTGACCTCCTCCACCAAGCTGGTCATTGGTAACTCCAAGGAAGATGTGAAATGAAAACATACAAGTTCAGTTATATACTCTTAACCTCTTTCTCAGTCCCTCTCAAAGCGAATACTGCAGGTTACACATTGTCCTTCTCAAGCTCTGAAGAATAAAGTCAGTGCATGACTGAGTGTTTTTCTCATGCGTCAGTCTCAGAGACCCTTCAGCCCGTTCTGGTGTCATACCCCTTTCTCTCTCCATCATCTGCTCTGCTCTTGCTGTGCATGTTCATAAGTAAATATTCCTTGCATGATCAGAAAATGTTTTTATTATTTGTGTTGAAATTGTCCACAAGGTTCTGAATTCTGATTTTATCTGTTGCTGTGAGAAGTTTTGAAAAAATAATACTGCTTGTAAAATGCACTAAAACAAAAATCAACTACTTCATAAAGGTCTCGAAATCAACCACTTCCATCACAATACAAGCCGCTTGTCTCTCCAAATAACACTCATTCACAACAAAAAGACCTACCAACCAAAGATACTAACCAAATAACATGATACATTGTTAATGATTACTTTACTCAGGAATTTGACTTTTCCCCCACACAGTGTAAACCAATATTTGTTACAATACACGAAGCTTACCACATTACTGTTTAGAATATGTTACTTCAATAAATTGAGGAAGGCGACGATTGCATAAAAGAGTTTTTTTGATGTTTGGAAAAGCTAATAATATGAACAAAATCCAATAGTTTGAGAACTTGTTTAATAATCAGTCGCTCGTTTTATTTATTTGTTCATTCATTGATTTCACTTAAGGGGTAACGTCTGTAAACTAAGTAGTAAGGGTGTATATATGAAGGGGTTTCCCTGAAAAAGGCTTTCCTCGTGTTTACCCTGTATTTTCGTCGTAAATACGTAGGAAAAATACAGCTCTGCGATTGGATCAAATCTTTGTCCATTCAAATCAGCTGCATCCTAAAGCAGAAGTGCGTCCAATATCGCTTGAGGTGTCTCCGGCAATCCGGAGGGGATATGTTGCTGCTCTGCCTCGTTTGCTTCCATGTGAAGTCTGGACAGTCTTAATACTTGAGACATTTTAAAAGTCGCTTTTTTATGTTTACGGAGTCGGAGTATAGTTAGATCAAAATACTTTGGTTAATGATAGCTTGGACTAGCCACAGCGTACCCCGTGGCGATAGTACGTAATTTAATACAGGAAACGAGACAAGCGGGGGTGGAAAACCTATCATAGCCAGCAACTAGCGATCCTAGCTAGTATAACGCAGGTTCTTTTCCTCTGTCCCAGATATTTTTCATCGAACTGGATATATATTTACAGCTCTCAACAACAAGTACTTTCATGACATACAACGCACAAATGGTATTTTAAGAAAATGAAATGTCTAGATACATGCGATCGGGTTGGATTGTTCGATGGATCTGAAAACGACATTAGAGACACGGTTGACAAAGGTTGGCTAAAATTGGTATGCTAGCCAGCTAGCTTAACAAGCACCTTCATGGATGGGAGAACTGCCTTGACACTCATTTACACTTGGTAACGTAAACTAACAACGCCATCAAGGCTAGCTAACTAGTTGTTGTGCTTTGTATACGAACATTTTGGTGGGGTTTTATACACGGTTTGGTGCAGGATATCTGACGTTGAGTCAGAAAACGCCAAATTGGCTACATCGTTCTTGGACAGACGAGTTAGCCAAACTAGCTACCGTTAGCTTATTCTATCTCATGACTGCTGTCAAAGGTAACGATAGCTAATCATTGAGCTGTGAAGGAACTATAACTCGCTTAACGTTACTTAACTTAAATGTTTAGTATTTGACTCATTTCAGACAGTTTTCGGGTGCATTTTTTTGGTTTCGGTTGCAAGGCCACTTGATTGATGTCAGTTAATCTTGTCGTGATGCTCTCAGCTGGCTACCGTTAGGCAATTTGTCACATTTGGAGATACAGATGAAACAGTCTAGTCATTTTTAACATTATTTAAACAACAGGTGAAAATGCAAAACGTCATACATCTAGCTTTCTGGTGAACAGTTGAAAGAATCCCCGTTTAACTGTTTCCTGTCAAGGTAACATACTTTTCTCCATGCAATGGATTTAAAAACGGCTGTATTCAACGCTGCCAGAGATGGGAAACTCCGGCTGCTCCAAAAACTATTGGAAAACAAAAGTGACCCCGAGGTCACGAAACTTACGTCTGAAAAAACAAACGGGGCAACCCCACTACTTATGGCTTCGAGATACGGACACCTTGAGCTGGTGGAATACCTTTTGGAATGTTGTTCAGCCCCAGTCGAGGTTGGGGGATCTGTCAATTTTGACGGCGAGACAATAGAAGGGGCTCCACCGTTATGGGCTGCTTCGGCCGCTGGACACCTAAAAGTGGTACAGTCGTTGGTAGGCCATGGCGCTTCCGTAAACAACACCACCCTTACTAACTCAACGCCCCTCAGAGCCGCTTGTTTTGACGGACATCTCGACATTGTTAAATACCTGGTGGAACATAAAGCAGACCTTGAAGTGGCTAACAGACATGGCCATACATGCCTCATGATTTCCTGTTACAAGGGCCACAAGGAAATTGCTCAATACCTCCTGGAAAAGGGGGCAGATGTCAACAGAAAAAGCGTGAAAGGTAAGACACACCCAGAAAGACAGAATCAATTTTCTGCCTTAGGATTCATCATTATGTTATGCTAATTAACTAATTTATAAGCACTGAATGCATCACATGTTAGATACTTTTTGGGTTAGGCTGGAAGGTCAAACACATCATTTTAATCTGTTCCTTTGTAATGTGGCGATGTGTCTGAACCATCCCCATCTCTGCCTCAGACAGAAAGGTGGATACATCATGTCCAAAATAGCTTTTAGCACAGTTACACTATATTTGGGCTAAGGACCACAGAGATTCTACAAAGCCAAGGCTCAACAGGGATATGGAACTAACGCCTGGGCTTTGCCATTAGCTGCGATCCATTTAGAGCGAGTAACGGCAGTTTGTCCTGTACGATAAGAAAGAAGTAATTCTACAAATAATTCAGTTTCAGGCTGCATGTGATTTGGTTCCTAAACTATTCCAGCAACATGACAGTTTTAAGAAATGGAGTCTGACGAGTCTGTTTAACTTATGATGTATAATCTTTATTGGAACGTTAACTGTACACTCCACAAAGCAAAGATCAGAAACTTCGGTTTCCATTATATTCCTTTTCTTAATTTATTCTGCTGTAGGTCCTAGGCATCCAGACATTATGGTATGATATCTCAACTCCAATATTAGAAAACTCAGCTGATGACAACCATCTCGGCTTTGTCTGAGTTTAGTTGAAGAAAACTCTGACATCCTGTTTTCTCAGCATACCAGGATTCAATTCAATTTTCAATGAAATTGTATTTATGTAGCGCCAAAACAATACAACTGTCTCAAGGCGCTTTACAGAGCCCAGGGCCTGAACCCCCTTAGAGCAAGCACAATGGCGACAGGGGCAAGAAAAACTCCCTGTTAACCAGGAAGAAACCTTAAACAGAATCACTGCACATAAGGGGGGGCCATCTGCTTGAGGCCAGCCGGGTAGATCTGATGGTCTAACAGGCAAATAAAGCTGCATTTCGTCAGCATAAAAATGCATGAATAAACAAAATAAAATTGGTCCCAAAACAGACCCTTCTGGCACACTATATTTATCAAAAGAAATTGCAGAGACATAATTGTTTACAGAGACACAGAACCTCCCATTCAATAGATATGATGACCATTGTAAGGCCATACCAGATATCTCCACCCAATACCTCAGTCTGTCAACAGAATGGTGTGATTTGATCATATCAAAGGCTGCGCTAAGATCCCGGGCTAAAACGACTGAGCACATGCCACATGCCTGCTCTTAAAAGGTGGTTGGTTACCTGAAGCAGTGCTGTCTCATAGCTGTGATATTTCTGGAAACCTGATTGAAATTATTTTATTTTCCAAGGTTTGATATAAAATGTATGTATGTGTCTAGCTAGCGTTTTAGTCACTGTTAGAGCTGAGATCATTTTGTTTTTAGTTTCTCCTCTCTTCTCCAGCTCCTATTTGCATACAGAGCACTGATAGGCTCCAGGGAAGTTCTAACAAGCTCCAGAGATGTTCTGTGGATCTGAATGTACAACATCCGTGTAGGCAGCAGCAAGCAAGTTTTAAAAATTATAGGAAATTGCCAGGTGTATCATAATACCGCGGTTCACATGTGCGTATTGAACTGTAGGGGGGCGTACCGAACGGTTCAACACTATATATCGTGTACCGTCGCATCCCTAGTTGAAACAATCATAGCGTGGAAGACACAGTTCAACAAGCCGACTATGATCGGACAAAATAAAGTAATTTACAGTTACTTACTGGATAGAGTTCTTGCATTGAAGAGTACCTTTTTAAGTGTAGGCCTATTTGTGTTAGGACTTTATGTGGCAAGTATCAAGTGATCCCGTGGACGCTAAACTTTCAACCACTGGGACAGTCTGTAGGTCGATGAGATTATTTTGATTCGCTCCTCTTCTGCTGGATGGCTTCGGAGAGCCGAGAGCAGACCAGCCTCTCTGAGGAAGCCTCTCTGTGCTGTCAACAGTCACCATGTACAGGCAACGTGCGGAATAGATCTTACCCAGCCCAAGGGTGCCCCTACCCAGCCCTGGCAAAGAGCCATTGAGAGTTCTCCTCACATGGAACAAGAGAAGGGGGTTTTCAAACCCGGTGTCTTACCCATTACCAATATCAATGCCAATGCTGTGATCATTTCATTTCAGAAGAAATTGTTAAATGGATACATATATTTGGTATTTACTTTATTTACAAGGGTCTGATGTAGTCTTTAGGTTTAAGTCAATAATACCATTTAGAACTCTTTTCATTGATGGAAACATTCCAGCCACCACTGGCCACTATGCTGTCTTAGAGGGTTGCGCGGAGAGTGTGATAGTAATATTTTATACAATATATTTGGAGACTCAGCCTGAGATATGATCAGTTCAGGAAACAGGTTTAATCTTGTACAATGGTGCGCAGCAGGGGAGTAAGAGCGAAGTTCACTCATACAAAGCTCAACCTAAGAATCTTCTAAAAAGCCATTGTAACATTTCAGTTATCTGCCCTCTGAGTATAAGGGGGTCACCCTCTATTCATGAGGCCTTGGGGACACAAGTCTCTGAGCCATTTGCTGAAACCTTTCACACCTCCCTCAGGACAATCTCTCTCTAACAGAAGATTCAACCAGAAATGCTTACATTCTAGCCTAAGTCCAAATAAAAGCACAATTACAACTAGATATAGGATGCATTGAATTACTGACTGGTATTACTTTGAACATTTAATTCTGATTCCTTCAAGTGTGATGGAAAAGATGAGAGGAACTGGCAGCTTTATGGAAGAAACGAGTTATGTAACGCAACCTCAAACTATATCAGTACAAACGATATCGTCATCCTATATCACCTTTGACTTAACCCCCCGATACCGTCTCCTCAATTTAACTTATAAAATTAAAATTTTCGCTGCCTGGCCCCAAATACATTTTCACTTGGCAGATAATTGATTGAACATACCATAGTACCTGTCCATAAGCTGGTTCCCTTAGCTAAAGTTAGTTAGCTAGGATACCTCAGTCAACTAAACATGAGACCCTTACTGACTGTGCCATGGATGAATGCTCTCTTTTAGTCACTGAAACTGGGACTGTACTGGAAATCGTGATGACTGCCTCGCGTCTCGCGGAGGTTCAGTGCTCAAAGATGCTGTTTCATGTGGTGAATGAATATGAGAGACACAGAACTGCTGTGATTGACGGCTAAATGGGAATGGAAGGTTGTTATCTATTTCAGATTGTTTTCATCTGGCCTTGTTACGAATTTCGTACGTGAAAGGGGCATTTGAAACAAAAAAATGCTGTTTCTCTGTTGTACAAGGCATTTAGAGATTTGACCTTCTAACATTCCCATGACTCTCTTGACTCTCAAACCTCTGCTTTTCTTTCCAGGTAATACAGCCCTGCATGACTGTGCCGAGTCAGGCAGCCTGGAGATCCTTCGCCTGCTGTTGGATTATGGTGCTCGAATGGAACGCGACGGTTATGGCATGACACCGTTGCTGTCGGCCAGTGTGACGGGCCATGCCAACATCGTGGACTTCCTGGTCCAACTCCCACTCACGCCCCCTCCTGAGCGAGCGGATGCGCTGGAGCTGCTGGGTGCCACGTTCGTGGACAAGAAGCGTGACCTCCTGGGGGCCCTGCAACACTGGCGCCAGGGCCTGGAGCTGCGGCACACGGACCCCGTCAGCCTCCTACCCAAGGCTCCGCATGAACAACTCGTGGCAGCGTATGACTTTGCAGTGGAAGTGACCAGTGAGGAGGAGCTCGATGCGCTTATCTCCGATCCCGACGGCATGCGCATGCAGGCCCTGCTGATCCGTGAGCGTGTCCTCGGGCCTGCCCACCCAGACACCTCGTACTATATCCGCTACCGTGGTGCCGTCTACGCCGACTCTGGCAACTTTGAGCGCTGTGTGGCGCTGTGGAGCTATGCCCTGGACATGCAACAGCGCCACCTTGAGCCTCTGAGCCCCATGACGGCGAGCAGTCTGCTATCCTTTGCCGAACTCTTCTCCTTCATGTTGCAGGACCGTGCAAAAGGCCTTCTTGGCACTTCTGTTTCCTTCCATGACCTTATGGCCATTTTGGGCAAGAGTGTGCTGGAGATTGAGCGTGCGATTAAACAGAAGTCTGATGGCGCAGGCTCAGTAACGACCGCGGCAGCCACTCCCGTCCCAGACCCAGCCCAGCTGAGTAAAGCACTCTCCATCATCCTGCACTTGATCTGCTTGCTGGAAAAAGTGCCCTGTACGCTGGAACAAGACCACCTAAAGAAGGAGACCATCTACCGTTTCCTGAAACTTCGGCCGTGCGGCAAGAACGGCTCAAGCCCACTGCACCTGGCAGCTGACCGGGCCACCACGTGCGTGGGCCGCTACCCTGTGTGCCGTTTCCCCTCTCTGCAGGTGGCGGCGGTGCTCCTTGAGTGTGGGGCTGACGTCAACTGCCGCGACGCACAAGACAATTCTCCCCTCCACGTGGCTGCCTCCAATCAACAGCCTGAGTTGATGCGGCTGCTGATTGATCGGGGCACACACTTCGACAGCACCAACGCAATGCGACAAACTGCCTGTGACCTGTTGGGCCAGAAGGAGCTGGCACGCAGTCTCATCCAACCAGTCAACCACACCACACTGCAGTGCCTGGCCGCCCGTGCCATCATCCACCATGGCTTGGTCTACCAAGGCAACATACCGCAGCGCCTGGAGGACTTTGTGCTCCTGCACAGATAGTAGAGACTTTTGAACCAACCGAGGAACAAAACCAGGAGAGATGTCTGAGGGACTGAGAGGAATGACATTCGTAATATCTTTGTCCTTCCCCCACTGGCTTAGTTTTTTTTAAATTTATTTATTTTTTCCAATTACTCTTCCCCTTTTCTTCTTAAAAGCATGGTCCAGTTGCCAAGGGCAACTAAGTGAGCTAGGGTAAACCCTGCTCTCACTCATACACCATGTGTCCTATATTTTCCCCTGTATTTTGTCTCCACCTCTATGCACTTCCCCCTTCACTGACAGCAGACATCTATGGCTCTTTTCCTCAGCAGAACCTTACCTTTGAGAAGCTTTATAATGTGTTTTGAGGTTTGCACATGCCATAAGTGCTTTAATCCTCCTATGCACAGGCTAGGATACTCTTCTGTGTTACAATACAGTCAAGCCTAAGGTTTTGTTTTCATGTCACAGCCTTTGTGATTTTGAAAATCTTGATCTCCCTATTCTATGGTTGGAGCCATCAAACTGTAGAGGGCTTTTTTTTCATGGTCTTCAATGGAGTATGAATGATCTAGTGAATTCGTTATTGGCAGATTGATTGGCTGATGTTCTCTTACAGCTCTTTACTTTTCTAGTTTTCTGCAGTCATTTTTGTGAACGTTGAGTTCAAAGGCAAGCTGTAAACAACATGAAAACAAATGTCCGGGGTGATGCAATTACCATTAAACTTCACTACTGCACATTAATCAACGCTGAACACCTCAGTGGTCTGTTGATCTAAGATTTGCTTTTTTTGTTGCTATTCTTTTTTTTCAAGTAATTGTACTAGAAAAAGGAGGCCTTGCATGGGACGGGTTTGTTGTGAATTAACACTTGCACATTGAACTGCAGTTGCTTTCTTGTTTTTGGTGTCTCTTTGGGGGTAGGGGCAGGGGCAAAATGTCTACATTTGTTAAGCTTATCCAACTGTTTGAGGCATTTTGTGTAATTTGGGTTAATGGTTTAATTGGGATACTGACTTTTTCTTAAGCCATGGACGTTCAAGAGTCAACACGGGCCTACACGATCAACACTGTTCAACACACATGTTCAAACGGTTACTTCATGGTTTTGTATAACTTCAGGGTCAGGTTCATTTGGCTGTGTATGTGTCATTATTTTGTCCTCAATTTCAACCTTCTCTCCTTCTGTCTCTTCTTCCTCATGTTGTCTTTTGCTACTTTCTTCATTGTCCTCCAGCTGTTCCTCTGCAATCCAAATCTTTGATAAAAGTACTCTAAAATTGACTGTTCCCAGGCCTGTTTCCTGCATGTGAGGGCTACACGTTGCAAAAAGATTCAGATTTGCAAAGGAGGAGGAAGGAAGGAGGGAAGGAAGGGTTTTGATTTGGTTTACAAGAAAGACTATTTCCAAATAGACTGTTTCCATGCATCATTTCTCGTTGAGTCTAAATGGTTCTTATATGTGCTTCAGTGCGTTTAAATGTCCACATCTTTTATTTGATTCGGGGGGGTGTTGAAGGATTCTAACGTCCTTCTAACTATTAAACAGTGATACGTTTAGGACTCATGCCATCATCACTGACACTTAACACTGACCTACAGTAATGTGTGTGACACACCTAAATTTCCTAGTTTAATCTCGCATCTCTCTGGAGTGAGCCAACTTTACAAGCTGAACTAGCTCAGCTAGTTACTTGGCCTAAAGTTTTGTTTTATGGAAGCTGTGGTAGCTATCAATGTATGGTATGACATTGGATTAAACTTGCCTTGGGTGTTATGACGCTTGTAGGACTACCAGACTGAATCAAATATAAAACGTTTTGGCGTGGCGAGACTGGGCTAGTTTGGTGTCCCTAGCCAACGGGAGGCACAACGCTAATGTTAGCTAACAGTTTAGCTGCACAGTGCAATGCAAATTTAGAATACCGTAGCTGCAAATATGCTCTGCTCATATCATGTTCACTTAACTTGGAGCTCATTCCTGGCTCAACATGAGTGGATGTGTGAGCCTCGGCCCTGCGCTCCCCTAAACTAGGAACAAATCCAGTGACCTGCCTCACACTGACTGACTGACTGTCCATTTGACCTATGCGATGGCATTTGATCTAACCAAATCAATGGAACAATTGATTGACACCAGTCAGCCTATAAGACATATTTCCACGTATTTTCCTGTAAACCCTCTCGTGACTGATTTTGCCTCGGTTCATTGAAGATAACATACAACGCTACAACAGTCTTCTTTTAATGACGTTCAATTATGTAGTGACCGAGCGGGAGTTTGTTTGTTTGTTTGTATATGTTTGTTTGTATTTCCCTCAGGGGGTGGGAGTGGGTGGATGGGGGTTCCTATGAAGCTGGGGGGTGGGGGCGTATCCCCCCGCCATCTGCTCCTGCTTTTAGATGATGTGAAAACAAGGGCTTTCATGGTTTTCTAGGAAACCCATCTCGTCACTGAGAGAACGCAAACACACCATGCCAGCAGGGGCACATGCACTTTATTATTTTGAAGTCTTGAGTATTTCATTTTATTACTTTGAAGTCTTGAGTATTTCATTTTATTACTTTGATGTCTTGAGTATTTCATATTTCAGAGATATAAATGCTTGTTTGATGTCTCAACAGCATATTTGACAATAAACCCATTGCTATTGTCTGTAGCGTCCTGGTGTGTTTGCATGTACCTGTCTTTAGTAATGGCTTGTGAGTTGTTCAGCAGAGATGTGTATTGGTGAACTGACCCTGAGGCATTGCCTTGGACACAGATTATCATGTGCCCTTGTCTCTCTTGTTCAGAAGATTCATAGATTTGTGTTTTCTTAGATACTAAAGGGTATGTGTGCATTTAATAGCTTGTAAAGCAAAGCTAGGGAGGCAGCAGTATGGACTGGGTTTTGAGATTGATACCTTTTTGACTGCTATCTCCATGGCACATTTACACAGTAAAAAACATTTAAACCTTTATCAGTAAATTCAAATCCTTCATATTCTTCTTCTTAGTCTCAACTTCGATCCACTACCTAGACTGACATTCAAGTGGGCTTGTATATTCCTGCGTGTTTCGCTTTAGTCTTCAACATGTGGTGTTCACTCTACTTCTGCCACTGCTTAAAATAACCCTGAATAGTTCTCCCACTGAGAGTGTGGCCTATATTCAAAAGGCAATGGGGCATCTCTACCCTGGCACTGGGGACGGGGGACTGGGCACATGTTACACAGGAGCAAGGGTTTGTGGAAGCACTTCACAGAAAGACTCGATCTCATCTCGGAGCTATTCTGAGAAGTAGACCCCGGGGGTGCCCAGAAATGTTCCTCCTTGATATATGCTGTCTCATCACCATGGCTCTCCTCCCTCTCCTCTGCTTGCACTCCTGCAACATGCTCCAGTCTATACTCAACAGGCAGGGAGTTGAGCAGGCTGTGGAACTACCATGATTCAAATCATTCAGTTTCAAGATCTTTTCAAAAATCTGAGGCTTAACTTCTCCCCCATTTAGATTATTTTTTATTTCTGTCAGGTGTAACATTGTTCCTCTAGACTCTAGAGTCTAGAGAACTTCCATTGTGAAAAATGATCAGTTTTTGCTTGATAACTAAATTAAGTATTCATTCGGTGGAACTTTAAAGGAGCTATATGTACTACATCTTTATTTTGGGTAAACACACTTCAGAGAAACAAACAAACAAACGTCATTATGAAGTCAGTCATAAACTAGTGTAAAGTCATTGTCACCAACATTAGGAAGCAACATTTTTATCATTGTTGGTTGAGCCAACAACTAAGAAACATGCCTTTAACATCCATATGAAAGCCATTAAGAATTGTCTTTATCACAGTTAAGACTGTGCTACCGGTGGTGTACACCCGTGGCCTTTTTCCACTGAAGATTGGGGCCAGCCCAGGGCTTAAGCAGCGCTGAATAACCTTGGTCTTCTGTTTCCTTTAGGAGTTGTAATCAAAGATCCTTTTGCAAAGTTCTGATGTATCCATCTTTACAAATGCAAGCTAAAGGCCAATTCACACCAAAGATTCCTGAGATCGGCTCGAATTTCTGCATGGATGAGGGATTGACACTAAAACTGCATGAAACTTGGGTGTTATAATTGATGACCAACTTCATTTCTCTGAGCATGTACCTTCTGTCTCGAGGTCTCGTCTATTTACACTCTATAATATCCAGAAGATCACTGGCTCCCTGTAGCTGCTGGAATTGAATTGAAATCCTTCACTCTGGCCTGTAGGACAGCCACTGGTTTGGCCCCAGCCAATTAAAAAGCTATAGATCAGCGCTATCTACTCTCTCTGCCATTTCACTCCTCTGATGAGTGTCTGTTGTCTTTGCATTGCCTCAGCAGCAACAGATTACAGTCAAGACTCTTTTCATTCGTGGAGCCTCGGTGGTGGAATGACCTACCTACTGTAGTGCTGTTCCGTTACAGTGACAGCCTTGCTACATTTAAAAAGCATTTTAAAACTCACCTTTTTAGACATCGTCTGTCTAATTCTTTATTTAGTTTGAGGCCAACTTTGTTGCTTTGTTGCAACAAGTTGCTGGTTTGAAGTTGTAACTCGTGTTCTCATGAATCTTTGGTCTGAACTAGCCTTAAGCAGAGACATTATGAGGGAGGGGACAAATCACTGATCACTGAGAAAATGAAAGGGGATTCAGGGTGATCTGAATATGGCGGATTTTTAATTGGAAGTCCTGCCCTGTATTATAAAGAGTCAATCACATTGTTGGCAATGGCATAACTGACGTTTTGCCTCACCTGAACGTTCTGTTTATTTCCACCCTTACCATAGCAACAGCTGCCCTTGTGCATGCGCATTGAGCAAGTCAACTTTAGCCTTATTGGAGCAGATGGGGGAAGCAATGTTTACACCGTTTGTCAGATTTAAACGCGGAATTCACGTGATGTACCTTTAATGAGCATCCTATGTGGAGTTACGGATCTCTCCCCATTCATTTAGATAGGAGCCTGATCTTTCCTCATTCATTTAGATAGGAGCCTGATCTCTCCCCATTCATTTAGATAGGAGCCTGATCTCTCCCATTCATTTAGACAGCAGCCTGATCTTGTGCCTTAAACAGCAGCCTGATCGCTCCCAATCATTTAGATAGGAGCCTGATCTCTCCCCATTCATTTAGATAGGAGCCTGATCTCTCCCCATTAATTTAGATAGGAGCCTGATCTCTCCCATTCATTTAGATAGGAGCCTGATCTCTCCCATTCATTTAGATAGGAGCCTGATCTCTCCCATTCATTTAGATAGAAGCCTGATCTCTCCCATTCATTTAGATAGGAGCCTGATCTCTCCCATTCATTTAGATAGGAGCCTGATCTCTCCCATTCATTTAGATAGGAGCCTGATCTCTCCCATTCATTTAGATAGGAGCCTGATCTTGTTTGCCAGAAATAACTGCCTGGAGACGTAGCCAAGATGGCTGCTGATTGCTTATAAGGACTTTGCCATAAGTCATTTTTGTTGCAAAGCAAGTCAAGCTAACACTACCTATTTGTTTTAATGTAATGTATCCTGTTTTATTGTTGTGTTGCATTCCTTTCCAAAAGTCCTGCCTAAACATGCCTTTGAAAAAAATCCTGCAATAAATAAATCAGGCAATATATATATATATTTAACATTTTATCCAAAGCAACATGCAAAGGATATAATATGATATATATATATTTATTGTAGGATTTGCAAGATTTATTTCAGACACACACACACACACATATACAGTACATATATGTATAGTATATATATACGGCTATGAGATAAATCCTGAAAATAAATGAGTACATTTTTTTTTTTTTCTTTAATGCCACATTTATTTACCAACTATTTTTTCTATTTGTTATATTCAAATTAATGGTGCATGGTTATCTCACAGATTCCGACCAAATAAACACCAAACGTCAATGTAAATATTTCCAGAGGGTTCTTAAAAGTGATAAACACGTCTGTGAAACATGCTATGTTAACTGGCTATAAGTTCCTTTCAGAACCCGTCATAGGCAAATTAAACTACAGGTAAGTTTTGCTGACATGAATAATAAAATGAAACCTATGACTTTCACTAGGCTAAAGGCTCTGTGTCTGTTTCTGGAGGTATTAACACTTGTATTTCCACTGATCTGGATCATTTATGGCCGTATCCTGTCCAAACTGGTAGACACTACACGTTTATGCGGATTATGCGGCTACTGCAAATATTTCCCCTTATATCTGTCATGTCCTACCTATAATGCTGTCTCTCATAGGAGTTCATTTATTGTTGATGACTGAACGGGTTTTATAGCTAATGTAGTATGGCATAACATACCATACAATGTAGCTAATGTTAGCATAGCTCTGATGATTTCCACATGTAGCACTGTACATGTGGTCGTTCTGCTTAATTGTAAAAAACATGATGCACAGGTTAGTCTGCAAAGTCTTTCCATAGTTTTTGGTCAGCTCATATAACAACAGCTGTGGCTCTTAGTAGGCTTGTCTGGTGTCCTATGTGATGCATGTGTGGGAGCTTATTGTGTAACAGGTGTTGATGCTGCTTCTAAAAAGAGAGAGCCACAATGGCCGTGTTGGCTTCTACATCAACACCTGGTTCAGCTGTTGGAGTCCTGGGCCCACAAAGCATTTGATCTTGCCACTAAGAGTACTTGTAAGTCGCATTAAAGGCTGTCTCCTAAATCCTATTAAAAGTTTCTGAGAGTGTTCTTCTCTTAGCTGCTGAGGAACGAGCGTCTCAATCTAACTTCTATCCCTCAGTCTTTCTACCGCTGGATGACAGGGGACAATGCTCTGAACTCTTTACTTCAGGTGGCTTACAAAAAATCCCTGGAAAAAGCTCTATCTTTCTGTCCTCTCATCTCGTTCCCTCCCTCAGCGCCCCGCCCCGCCCCCCTCCTAACTAACCAACCAACTAAGGCGCCTCCCCCCAGTAACCTAGGTGAACTGTATGAGGGTAATGCCTGTGTGGGGTATGTGTATGTGAGGGTTGGGTTAGGGTTAGGGTTAGGTAACCTAGGTGAACTGTATGAGGGTAATGCATGTGTGGGTATGTGTATGTGAGGGTTGCTACAATACAGTAACACGCTACCAGGCAGGCTACATAATACATTTTTGGAGAAATTCACAAAAGCTGAAATTCGAAACAATTTACACTTGCGACCTAGATCAAAGCCTGAGGAAGTTGTGGCTATTCAGAAGGTTAATGTTTTGGCATAGAGCTAATTAGATCCGCCCCCAGTAATTACAATAAGTAACCAGTATCAATGTCTCACATTTATAACAGACCAAATTTCATGCAAATTGGTTCAGAATTAAGCGGGTAACAATGGATCTCATTACACATTGTATTTGTTTCCTAGCGGATCTTGACCACTCTTAGATGGCGACCACGCAGACGCACGGCAAAACGCAAACCGGGGATCTACATTTCTCTCTCTATGAGTTAGGAGCTACTTTAAGCCATAAGATACGTTGTGTATACGTGTGTGTGTGTGTGTGGGGGGGGGGGGGGGGGACGGGACTGTTAAATAACTTCATCTTTCAACAATATCCATCCATCAGTTAACCGATTACATTTACTCAGTTTGCCATCATTTGGGACAAAGTAAATAAAAATGCATTTCCCAAAGAATCTGTTTTATTTTGTCCATGAAGTTTCTGTTTAGGACCATTTGTTAACTGTTTTGAAATCATGGCATCACTTAGGAATAATCAAGCTACTGAGAAATCCAACAAAAAATATTTGACTACTTCCGATTAATTATTGATTGTCTTCAATATTCTTGTCTCAGAATGAATGCATCGTTTGGAGAATGTCAGTAGGGGGTGGTAGTGGTGGGCATGAAGGGATCAGTGTTATGTGTCTGTGTGGCCTTGGACTACAGCGAGAGATTGGGACATGACACCACAGCTGCTCAGTCCTTTGGCCTGTAACGCTTTTACTTCCCTCATCTGGCAAGGACATGGGACAAACCAACAACACTACCCCCCATGGGACAAACCAACAACACAACCCCCCATGTCTTCCCATATGCCCTTCGAGTTCTGTGCTTGTGCTTGTTATAAGTCATGTAGCTATCATAAGCAAGACGGAATTCAATGAGTTTACCGTTTTCATAGATTTAATTTTTGTATGTTCCTTATTGTTTATTTTCATAAACTACTCTCTCTCTCTACTCCAACATATCACTAACTCCTTGGACTTTTTTTGTCAGATCATTTAGTGTGTGTGCGTTTAGGTATGACAGATCTTCTGGCTACAGTTGTGGAACTGGGAGCTGTGCCACAACATGCTATCTATAGCAGCTGTTGCTATCAGCTATTTCCTAGGGGAACAAAACTATTAACAATGCGTCATCAGCCTATATGGTGATGACACTTTTTTCATTCAGAGCCGCCTTTCTATTCTTGTTTGTATAACGTTCACGGTCATGGTGATATATTCTGGATTACAAATAAACTAGTAAAGTGAGTTTATGAAAAGGCTTTGGCAGTATGTGGAAATAACCTGCTAAAATAAGAACTTTCAGTCCCCTTTCCAAGAAAAGACCCCTCTTCATTTGCCTACTCCCTGTCGAATGCGTTTGCCTGATGTCCGAACGGACTACCCGTGTACCGAACCCTGTCTTCACCCTCTCCTTGTCGGAATTGTTTGCCTGTTCTCTGGACTGTCTACCTGTATACCAAATCCTGTCAGCAAAATATATTGTTTATCCCAGACCCTTGTTTCTGAGTTGTGCTGTTGAGTCCTATTGTCTGTCACAGCTCCAGCCGTTACAACAAAACATTTAACTTAGTCACATCAATCATCATTGAATCAATTAACAGCCAAAAACAGTTGAAAGTTCAGGTGTAAGTGTGATTCTTTTCCACCTTTTTTATATTGTTGTGTTGACAATTTACTCTACTATTACTGTTACAGTACTGAAACTAAGTAGTAGTATAAAGTGACAGTGTTTCAAATGATCATAAAAAGTATTTACTGCAGATTGTGTAGTTGCATCTTTACTGAATGTAGATTCATGTACTGCCTTACTTCAGATACAGGTTCCTATATGAAGACTGTCATTCCAACCAAACTCTTTCATCACACTGGATAATCTGTCCAGCAATGAATCTTGAAAAATGTGTCCTTGCATGCTGTATCAATCACTAGCAGTCCTCAGCATGCACTGCCAGGCCGTCTGCATTCCTAGCGCTCAACAAGGACACTGATCATGTGGTCTGGGATCATGCACTTTCCATCTCCAAGCAAAGAGGAACTCCTCGATTATGAATGGAGAACTGTACGAGGGCTGTATCTGTGTGGATGGGTTTGAAGCCTTTCATGGACAAATGGGAGTATTGGAATGATATACACTTCAGAGATAAGATAACAAATATTAAGATGATTATTACTCAGAACATACCAAATGTCTTGTTTGTTGACCCCTTTCCATCATGCTGTAACAGTATGAGCTCTTTTGCACTGGCTGATACAGAAATGCTGAGCAAAGTAGTGTCACAATTGAAGCTGTCTACATGCCCTCTCGATCCTATTCGCACCACGTTTTTCAAGACCATCTTTAACTCTGTGTCTAAGGACATTCTAGCCATTGTAAACTGTTCCCTGCTTACAGGTATTTTCCCATCAGGACTTAAAACTGCCCTGGTGAGACCCCTCCTGAAGAAAAGTATTTTAAACTCTTCGGTCCTTAACAATTTTAGACCAATCTCCAACCTCCCCTTTGTAAGTATTTAAGATATATATTTGAGACTTTCCAATCTGGCTTTCATTCCCATCACAGCACAGAAACGTCGTTAATCAAGGATGTAAATGACCTCAAAATGAATGCTGATTCTAAAAAGCTACCTGTCCTTGCCCTTCTGGATCTGAGCGCAGCTTTTGACATTGTAGATCATGATATCCTTATTAAAAGACTTGAAAATTGGGTCAGTCTTGCTGGTCCAGTCCTAAACTGGTTTAGGACCTATCTGACTGGCCGGGAATACTTTGTCGCCCTTGGAGACCACAGATCAAAAAACATTTGTATGACCTTTGTATGACCTGCTCCCACAAAGGTCCATTTTAGGTTCCTTACTTTTAAGTCTATACATGTTACCCCTTGGTAGTGTCATTCGGAGGCACGACAGCAATTACCATAGCTATGCAGATGACACCCAGCTCTATATTTCTGTAACACCCAACAATTGCAGCTCTATTGATTGCTTGGTGAATTGCATTGCTGATTAAATGTATGGATGTCACAGAACTTTCTCCAGCTCAACCAAGGTAAACCAGAGGTATTCATCATTGGTGAAAAAGCAGAAAGAGAGAAACTATCTGCACATTTAGAAACACTAGCACTTAACACAAACCAGAAACCTAGGTGTCATATTTGACGCAGATCTAAATTTTTAAACCTGTATCAACAATATAATTAAAACATATTTGTATCACTTAAGAAACATTGCTAAGGTGCAAACGTTTCTCAGGCTGCACGCTTTTATCACGAGCAGGCTAGGCTACTGCAACTGGCTCTTGTCTGGTCTACCTAAATGAGCCATTAGTCAATTACAAATAATACAGAATGCAGCAGCACGAGTCCTCACCAAAACAAGAGGGAGGGCGCACATCACACCAGTCTTAAAGTCATTGCACTGGTTACTTAGTTTCAGAATAGATTTCAAGATTCTTTTACAAGTCTATAAATTACTCCATAGTCCTGCACCTGAATATATGTCAGACATGATCTCAAGGTACACACCCAGTAGATCCCTGAGGTCTTCTGGCAGTGAACTCTTAACAGTTCCAAAGGCCAGGACAAAGAGACATGGAGAGGCAGCTTTTAGTTTATATGCTCCCAGCCTTTGGAATACCAGGAAGACCTAAGAATGGCTGAAACATGCTGTACATGTGTATGTGCGTGCTTTGTCATATGTTTGCACTTTCTCATCCCTCTGAAAAATCTGTGTCAAACTCAAGTGTTTGTAACACACTTCTGTTTTGGGACATTTTCTTCCAGATATACAATATTCCTCATGCTTGATGTTATGGGGACAGATGTCCAAAATCAAGTTAGGGTGACAAGGAACGTTAAATAGATATCCATTTCCTGTTCCACGTGTTTCAGCAATTGTGAAAAACTGGATGTAACCTGATAGTCAAGTAAATAATACCTCAAGCATGTCATAATTTTTAAAAGCTCCTCAAGACTGTAAAATCCTTCATGTCAAGGGCTATTGTGTGGAAGCTCTAGTAATAAAATGGCTTGTTATCCTTCTTTTGTCTTCTATAGGCATATAATTGCATGTTTCCCTCACATTAATTGTAGCCCATGCGTGTAAAGCAAAGGAGAAACTGTGGTTGTGATCATGTAGACATGTTTCGACCTTTTGTTTACCTTTTTGTTTACTTGTGTGACCGTAGCAGGCGGTGTACAAGAATCCTCCTTTGGTGCTCAGCATGATCATTTTTCACAGCTGTCCCCAGTTCACCCATGACCCCTCGTGTTCCAGAGAAACTCCCCTTGCCTCTGCAGAGATCACTTGCTACAGGCTGGTGTGAGCCGCTGAGAACGTGAAGATGGCAATGGCTCAGGTTTCTTCTTTGGGGCCAGTGAGCTGAACATCAACAGAACCCTGTGCGTGTGTGTATTTGAGAGGGAGCTTAGTAAAGTATAGTAAAGTGTATGTAAGACAGAGTGAGGATACAGTGGTTTAGCCAGCACTAAGAAGAAAGGAAACCACTACATATATTTAAATATACAATGTTTAAATTTAGTTTAATGTCCAAAAGTAAATGTGACCCGAAACTTCAACAACATTCAGTTACAACAGCAAGAATCCAATAAGGAATCAGTGTTCTCTACCTGCGAAGGCCTAATAATCTTGTTTTTCAGCCCCACCTAACTACTTATGTTTCTTAGGTTTGTTTTTGGTTGTCGGGCATGGAAAAGTGTTATGAAAGATTTATCAGACATTTATGTGTTTCTCAACTCACGCACTCTTTCATTCAGTCAGTAGCCTACATTCTTCTCAATTTTGCATCAGGCATGGTTTAATAGGCTTCCTTACTACTATGGTGTAGGCTAGCCTAGCTGTCTGTTCAGGGCCATAGGGGTTCTAGTTTGTTTGGATTTTGTAATTGTTGAGTACAGTGGATTTTCTTTCTCCTTTAGCTATGGGTTTGAATTTCAGTATGCCCCCTAAGCTGTTACAGACAGGGACGGCTCTCCTTTACAATAAAGATGATACAATTATTCTTAAAAAACTTTGAACAATTCTGGTGGAACATTGAGCAGCAACAATACCGAATAGTCACAATAAAAACACAGGATATGTCTAAATGTTTTATTTTTTACAGCCAACCCAGTGGCATCAGCTTCCGTTGTAGCGGGCCCAGTTTAGCACCATGTGGTGTCCCAGGGTGACCACACTTTAAGTGTTTACGGCTAAGTTGGTGTCTTTTCATGTTGAGGTTTAGGTGGTAGTTTTGAAAATCCTTCTTGTAGTACTGACAGTTTGGTTGGTGCATTGAAGTGTTGCTGACAAAATCAACAAAATCAGTTTGCCCCTTATGACTTTGCCCTCTCAGGAGGGCCCTTCGTTCCACTGTAATACAATTAAAACAACCTTACAGGTAAACAGGGAGATAACTATCTTTTATACCCAATGTACTGCCTGGTTCAAACAATCTGATATAGTCAATGTTTCTTTTTGTATCAATATACTGTATATACATTAAGCTCAGATGCGTTAATGAATATACTGTATATACATTAAGCTCAGATGCATTAATGAATATACTGTATATACATTAAGCTCAGATGCGTTAGTGAATATACTGATATACTGTATATACATTAAGCTCAGATGCGTTAATGAATATACTGTATATACATTAAGCTCAGATGCATTAGTGCCCCCAGTGGTTGGTGCCCTTGGGTGTCGGGTGCTCCTATCTACAGCCCACTTAGCCATAACATCAAATGGCATAACATCATTACAAAATAGAACTGCGGGTGGCAAAATGGGGGGGGGGCAGAAGGGAAGGGGAAACAAGTGGTAAATGTACACAGCAAATTTATTTAATACATACGAACATCATATGGTATAAACATGATACATACAAAACAGCTTAATGGGTATTACTAATACTATCACAAGGGTAAATAGATTAGGAACAGAAAAACAAGTCGATGGTGGTAATTATATACATTGCAGGAAAATGCTGGCATAGAGTATGGGGTAGAATAAGTGTATGACACTATGGTGGGGATGGGTACATGTGGGCTGAGGGTTTCTACAAGTAGACATATATGGAGCATAGAAGTGGCTTCCTCTGGTCGGCATATAGGAGGCTGTTTATGACCCCACCCCACCCCTCGCAATCTGGGTTCCAGGAAGTGTATCGTCAAGTACATATATAGATATACAACATCTATATATGTCCATGGTCAAGTATCTTGCTCGGCCAAAATCTTCGATCAAGCGTTTCAACACACATGCGTGGTACAAATCCGGCAGGAATACGTTGTGCGTAGCACGCGCATGTGCATAACGGATTGGGCACCAACACTTCCTCTCTGCATCCCCTGCTGGACAAAAAAAGAAATTGAATAAACATGTCCTCCTTGACAACGGACACTGTTTCCAACAGACAGGTAAAGTCAACAATACACATCTTCATAACTTCGTAGTTTCAACAAAATGTGCTATCAGTTTCTATACAACTGATACATTTGGTAAACGGTCACTTTAATTGCGCTGTCAGTGTTACGCTATTTGTTTAAACGTTGCCCCCATCCATTTGAATATCCCATCGTTAGCTTGCCAAATTCCAAATTCACTCAGCATATGTAGCCTAGCCAGCGTGTTTTTTAATGAATGGTCTACACTGAATACGTTAAACACGTGTTGCATACATGTTACCTGTGCATGTTTAACATTTTAATTTACAGTTCTATCCGTTAAACACCATCATGAACGCTCCTGTGAAACAGAATTGGGATGGTTTCGACATAACTTCTCACGGAGATAACAAGAAGATAGATTTTTTCCGAAAAGTCGAAAATCTGAAAAAGCTGTAAGTCCCATTATTTGTTTGTTAAATATTAAGAATAGGCTATGTGCTTCTTGATGATAGTATTAATAGCCTAAATCCCATTTTGTGCTGTGTTGGGATGATAACATAACCAGGACTATTTCAGGGTTGAGAAGAATGAGAAAGAGACATGGCTAAAAATCCACTGGAAGAATGGCTTCGGAGATTTTTTTTCGGTTGTTAAGGAGCTGGATCAAAGATTAAACCACGACCTCAACAATGAAAGTAAGTTCGTGATTGGCACTATGTGATATGATCCCAACAAGAATCATATCAATCTTTAATCGCATTTTGAAATTACATAGGGTTGAGAGTGCAGCAACAGCTTGTGAAATTGCGACACGGAGTTGCCCGATTCCAGGGACAACTAACTGATGTGAAGCCCTCCACTGAATGTAAGTTCAGATTCTCTAAATACATGGGAACAGTATTTTCAACTGAAGTCAATTTTGTATCGGCCTTTTGTCTTAATGGTCTCCAAGCACCTTCAGCAAAAGCAAGACAATTGGCTTAAACAACTTGACATAAGAGATTAAATCAAATGCCACCAGAAATAACATGATTAAGCAGTATGACACGAGTAAGAGTGGGGTGGGTAAAGGATATCCCCACAGCCATAGGCTTAAAGCCCCATTATGTGAGAATTGGTATTTTTTGCTACTGAGCTCCACCTAAAGTTGCCGAGTGTAACTCACTACATCACTGTCATAAATACAAATCGCGCTTCGAGACCCCCTAATGGACAGTGGTACATGTGTATTTATTGACAAGCTGAAGGATATGGAACCGGCAAAGACAATGGCAGAAGCCAAAGAAGCATGTCAACTGACAATGTAGAGTAATATTACAAGACTAGCAAGTTGACAACTTTCCTCACAGCCAAACATCAAGCAAGCACAACACTAATAAGTTATTACTGACTAGCCCAGCAGAAAAAAGGCCAGATCGGCATCTGCCTTGTATCCTTTTGTCTCTTTTAGCTATCACCAACCGAGCCTGACTCTCCGAGACTGACTCTTGTTCGGTCTCTTGCTCGGTTACTCTCTATTTTACTCTCTCCTCAGACAATGTCTACCTGGGTTACTTCGTTTACTCTGCCATGATTTCCACACAGATAGCTTTTTCTTATAGCTAGCAGAAGAAGTGTTGTTGTGTTCCGTGGTGCCGTAAAGCATCACATAGTTCTTGCGAGAGGTGATGCGCCCTCTCCACCAAAGTTACATAGTGCAATGCCAGGCGTGCTGTGGCACTGGCACAGACACCATTCTCCGTATTACAAGTCCAACCAACCAAGCCACCAAAATTATTTTGAGGCTGTTATTTTACGGTAAAGTTTCTACATAATGTTGCTTTAATATAGCTTCACTCAACTTTTTTCCAAGGATGGATACATTTAGGGGACAGGGGTTGCTGGGTTTACCGGCAAAATAACCACTAGGATAATGATAGGGTAAGATTTGGATCAAATTCAAACTTGGACATCCCACCAGAATCCTTTAATTTCATATGTGTGGACTAGGTTTAGCAGACAGGAGGATGAAGCCTGTGCCTCAGGTGCTTTAACACAGTGTCTTTAATGCAATATTGGGTTTTAAATGGTGCAAATACATAAGGCCATAGGCTGGGTTGAGTCCCAACACTTCAGCTCGTGGATCATGATATGTGTTAGAAAAGATCCTGATATGATATTTTGGGAAGATTGCCCACCCCTATGTGACATCATCATGTATACAATTTTGGGGAGAGTATTTCATGTATTTTTATACGAAATGCATAACCATTTTTGTAAGGCCCATCACATACAAATTACAAAATGCTTTTTTGTATTTCAAATACATATTTTAAAAACACATGTCAGAAATACTGTCCATCCCTGCCTACGTATACATGTTTTTACGTTACACTTTCACTTGGACATTCCTCCTGCCAATCGCTGCCTGCCATTACGCTTTCACTCTGGATGAATGGAATGCTGTTGACATCATACAATTCAACTGTTAAAGTATATAAAATGCTGAGTCTGAGTGGGGTTGTGCTGGGATATCTCCACTCATGGATTGACTCTTTTCCAATCAGAAATGAATACATTGTTTGACCGGATCTCACTGTTGTATACCTATATTAGAACCTATAGGAAAATATTAAAAACAATCTAATCAGTGAAATAAGTAAAGATAAAGAAAATGGATAAAGAGGATGTAGAAGCTTATAGGTTGTGTGTCTGTTCTTCGTTTTCAGTGATTGAGAAACTACAAGAGATTATGACTGAGGTTGAAACCTCGATCAGCACTTTTAAAGAAGACCAGCATCAGAGGTTTGCAATACTGATCAAACTTCATACCTGAGAGAGTGTTGTGCAGTTTTCTGTCAGCAACATGTTTTCTGCCAATTCTAAATTCATATTAATTGACCTAAGCAATCAGCACAGTTTTTGTGATTTGCCTGTTTCCCCGCAGCTTTGAGGAGCTTCTGAAAGAGGAGAGGGTCTGCTGGCAGGAACTCTCTGCCTTCGAGAAGAAGATGGAGACCTGGCCTCTGCTTGACAAATCAGACTCTGTGGTACATGCTGCTTCATTAGGCAAGGCGCATGTTACCCACCTCCAGCGTGATGGTGTTCCCCCTGAAGTGAGAGCCCTGGATACCTTTCTTCAGCTGACAGGGGGTCAGTATGGTGGCTGGGATCAGTACGACCATCAGAGCTTTCTCCAGGTATTGACCAAGTATGGTGGAAGGCCGTCCTGCAGCAGAGAGGCCATGGCCTACCTGCCAGCCCGGACCCAAGAGGAGGTGCGCCAACATGAAGCATGGTACCTTAAGGTCCAAGACCTGCAAGAGAGGAAAAAACAGGTACTCTATGATAGGCTCTGGAAACAAAATATGTCCCAAGATCGTTTGATGAGATTGATCAATGTAGACATTCTATTACTAGGTCATGGCCAGGAATAGAAACAATAGTTAGCTGGCCGCAAACCAAATGATGATGGAATTACACTGTTGCTGGTTGGAAAAGCTTCTAGCGAAAACATTTTTAATTTGCTGTTTGATAAAATACAGCTTGCAGTTTCAGTAGTTCGTCGAGCTGAGTTGTGGTCTGAACGACACAGTAAGTGACGCAAGGTTTTCCTCCTTTTTTTGGAAACATCAGTGTGGACAGTCATTACGATGCTATTCATCGTATGTAATGTGTCGTCTTTTTATCTGGACCCTGAGTCTGTAAATACAGTTGAATTAAACAGTTAGCTTCAGACAACGTAGCCTAGCGATTGTTAGATCAGTGACAGACATTACAGGAGGAGCAGAAACACTGATGGAAACATGAATGGTGGAGTCCTAATGCAATGGTGGATCTGTAACTGGAGATCCTGTGTAGTAGTATATCCTACTATATACATACTACAGTATATCCTCTGTAGTAGAAGCGAGATAAGCACCTGGTGTATGTATTGTATGGCTGATATATATGCATTTACCACATTAACAATGATTAGAGTGTATTTCTGATTCATTTAATGTTATCTTCATTGAAAAAAAACAGTGCTTTTCTTTGAAAAATAAGGAAATTTCTAAGTGACCCCAAACTTTTGAACGGTAGTGTACATACTACAGTATCCTCGGCAGTAGAAGCGTATATAAGCACCTGGTGTATGTATTGTATGGCTGATATGCATTGCTGCATATTGGTTGTCAAGCAATCCATTAAAGGGGTTTTGAAAACCTTTTTCAGTAAAGTATATTAATGGAATCCATCTTGTTTGTCAGGCCATCCACAGGTGGAGGACAGAAAGAGAGCAGGGGAAAGGGGAGAGTTTGCAGCAGAGAGAAGAGCTGATGGATGCAGAGAGGAGGAAGAGGGAGGAGGTGGCACAGGAGTGCCGCCTTCGGGCAGACGAGGAGAAGAGGGAGGCGGCCGTTAGGATTGAGGCATGGAGGAGCCAGCGGCAGCTCCAACAAGAGCAAGAGAAGGAGCAGTGCCTGAAGGAGGAGGTGCGCCGTAAGAGGATGGCCCAGGAGGAGCGCAGGAGACAACAGGAGGCTCAGCTGGCTGTGAAAGCTTGTGTCCAACAGAAGAAGGAGCAGGAGAAACAACGCTTGGTGGAGAAGGAGGCGCAGGAACGAGCAGAAATGGAGGAGAGGAGGAGAGCTGCGGCCCAACTCATCCAGCACTTTCAGGAAAGGGTGAGGACCAGGTAGACCACATGGTTGCACAAACTTAGAGGAGCAGGTGTTTGCATGTATGAAGTCAGTGTTTGATGGAGTGCTTTCCACACTAGCATTCTGTTTCATCTCAGTAATGTGGTGTTTAGAATGTACTTATGTACTAATGAATGTCCAATGTTGAATCCAACATTTTTCCATATGGTTTGCTTGTTATTTCAGTTTTAAGAAGTGAACAAATCCCAGCCTTTTTAATTTTCATCAACTGAAGTGTTGCTCTCAAGCACTTTGAGTGTCAGATAAACTCACATTTTTATACTGATACTTTACTATGGGTAATGGCCTACATATGTATCTAATGGCCATTCTCATATCTGTGGTTGTTACAGCTGTTTCTGGGATTTCTGTATTTGTGTGAATGTGACACAAGGTTTGCTAATAGTGTAGCTCAAACAAACTATAATTACTATTACATTTAAGTAGATGATAAAATGATCCTAAAATGTATGGTGAAATTAGCTCTGGGTGTGGTTTTTCATTCAAACAAGTTGGTTATGATTATAGTCATATATGGGTCTATTCTATGGGTAGAATTCCATTGAAACAAACTTCGATCATCTTTGAAGGATCTGCACAAGCTTGAAACAAAGCTGTTGGAGAAACAACAGAAAGAGGAGGAGTTCGTGGAGAGGCAGAAGAGGCTTGCTAAGATTAAAGAAAAGGTATTGCCATACGTTTGTCACCAGAGAGACTCAATCCCTCAATAAGTTCACATTGTTACCCTGTCCTAAAACACCGCCTTAAGCCCAGAGTTCCTCCAAGCAAAAACTCCCATCTAACAGGAAACCTTGAGCAGAACTCAGCACAAAAATGGGGGGACCCATCTGGACGTAAAGAAAGAGAAGCAAAGAGAATCTGAAGCAAGTAGATAAATTCATACGTATGTCAATCGGGTGTATATATATTGGCTTAAAAGCAGCATATTATACACGGGAGCATATTATAAGCAGCATATTATATGGGGAGATGTCCTGAGATATGACCGACTTATATGAAGTAGTTAAAGGAGAACTGTCACATTTGGCTTGATGAGAAAAGTGAAAAACTAGTTGAATGTCTGACTAATGGGATAAATATGGTAGATAGTACAAGCACAACAATGAGCCCAAGAACACTGACCAATAGACCAAGTGGCCTTGTAATCAAATGGAGGAGGTTCAGAAATCCTAGACTAAGCCTATTGACTATCTCCTTGACAATAGCACCCCTCCCTCTCCAACTCCAGTAAACTGCAAAGGGTTTCTGGTTAGGGCACTGGTAGGCAAGACATATGTAGAGGTGGACACACACACACCTTTTTGAAGCAGAGAAAAGCACATTCAGTTTTGAAGCCAAATAATCAAATCCATGTGAAAGGATGCTTGAGGCAAAGGCTAGAACAAGGAAGGAGAACACTGATTGAATATCATAAAATCCAATATGGCAGGAAAAATCCATCATGATTTGAACCCTGTCTGATCGAAAGAATCCAACTGTACCTCATTTTTCCAAATCGGGCATATGGTTCAAAAGTTAGGTGTCTATATGCACCTCCAACTTTAACCCGTTGGTGGCGCTAGAGCGCTTGAGGCGCAGGCTGTCCCCAATTAGAGTGCCAAATATCAAAACTTGTTACCATACGGCTCTAGGGGTTGCCATAGACTCCAATGGCAAAGGTAGAAACACGATAGAGTACGTACACAGTGTCGCAGCCTGGCCTCCAAATATGAAATCCATTTTTGGATTTTTTAAAATATTGTAGATATTAGACAGACTCTCACTTGGGTATTAGAGTGTCTCCACCTGAGAGATGAATAGTTTGGTCCATTGAACCATGAACAGTAATGGTCAATTCTGAATGATTCAGGTTGAAGCGCACGTCACCAGAGACCAAGCTCGGCTCTGTAAACCCACTAAAGGATGGGAGGAGCGCACCAAAAACATCGGACCAGAGGGAGGAGGACCTGTCTATCAGACATTCCACAGGTATTATAGGCTACTATGAACAACTGACTGGAATAATCGATCCCGTCGTTTTTGCATGTCAGAGATGAGATGTTTGATAATGGTAATGACAGCATGGATTGCATAGATTGTAAACGTTTGTTTTTTTTCTTCCCATTTTCACCTTCAGGGCTGTGCCAAGCTGGAGACAAGATTTATAGACTACTGAAACACAGCTAGTTCATATTTTTATTAAATTAATTTCAATTAAAAAGTGTTTGTGTGTTTCTTCCCCTTTTTTTTATTTCTATCATAAAAACGATCTATATTCTCCTTTACATGAGTTTTTCATTTCTCCATTCAGATGGACTGTAGTTGGACTGTGTACTGTTTCTTTAGGTCTGTCTTGTTACAGCAGATTTGTGACTTGTCCTTTAAGCTGACTTGCTCCAAGTTTGATTTAGTAATGAAAACAAGATCCCACTGTGAAACATCACAAATCCGTTGAAATCCAAGTTGACTTTTTAGACATTCCGGTGTCGTGAGTACCAGTTAATAAAGGAATATCAGTTATGGACATAAACTGTAAGACCTGCTAAATGTTTGGAAAGGCTGGTCATGAAACACATAAGAGGCATCACACCAGCTTCCTTTGACCAACACCAATTTGCCTACAAAGCGAACAGATCTACAGAGGATGCAGTAGCCCTGCTGCTTCACACTGCACTGGAGCACCTGGAGCTAAAGAACACTTACATCCGTATTCTATTTATAGACTACAGTTCTGCTTCAATACGATCCTTCCAGGCAAACTCATCTCCAAACTTCAGGACTTAAACCTCAGTGCTACACTGTGTAACTGGGTATTGGACTTCCTGACCAATCGCACACAGATAGTACAACTGGTGAAGCACCACTCTTCGAATTTGACCATCAGCACTGGCGCCCCACAAGGTTGCGTGCTCAGCCCACTATTATACACTCTCTACACCCATGACTGTACTCCCTCCTGCCCATCCAACTACATCTTTAAATTTGCAGATGACACAACAGTACTTGGCCTCATCTCCAACAACAATGAGGCTGCCTACAGGCAAGAAGTGGGAAACCTGGCAGCCTGGTGTTCTGAGCACAACCTTAGTCTCAACTTAAAGAAAACAAAAGAGATGATCATTGACTTCCGGAAGTCTGCTCAGCACAATCACCATCTCCCACTCTACATCAACGGGGAAGAGGTTGAGCGAGTCACCTCTTTTAAGTTTCTGGGTCTAACGCTGACGGAGGAGTTGTCCTGGGAAAACAACACAGCTTCCGTCTTGGGGAAAGCCCAGCAACGCCTCTTCTACCTCCGGAAGTTGAGGAAAGAACACCTTCCTCAGAGACTACTGAGCAACTTCTACCGCTGCGCTATAGAGAGTGTGCTGACATACTGCCTGAACGTATGGTTCTCCAGCTGCACATAGGCGGAGCAGGCAGCCATCCAGAGGCTGATTAAAACAGCAGGCAGGATCATCGGAGCAGAGCTGCCCGACATCTATTCCATCTCCTCCCGATGCCTGCAGCGTTCAAATCGCATCCTCACGGACCCTTCCCACCCTGCCCATCATCTGTTCCCGCTACTCCCGTCAGGGAAAAGGTTCAGATCAACAAAAGCGCGCACCTTCAGAATGGCAAAGAGCTTTTACCCTCGTGCAATAAGGTTTCTCAACAGCTCACCCAAAACCAACCCACCTCCCCCCCGGCCCGGCCCGGCCCGCCCTCATAGACTGCACTCTTAACACTCCACCCTGCAACTATTGATGCACCTCAATGTATATATTTCTTTTTTTAATTTACTCAGGGATATTTATTTATCTATTCATTGATTGTTATTTATTATTATTTAGCTGTGGCAGTTAATGTCCACAGCAATTAAAATTTTTAGCTGTCTGTTGCTGCCTCTACTGTCTCGTTGTTTTTGTGACAATGACAAATAAACTTTGAACTTGAAACTGTAAGACAGTTTAAGAAAGTCTTGCTGGAATCTCCATTGATCACTAAATTCCATGGTACTCAGCATTCCATTCTGCTCCAAATTGGCCTGGAATTATGACTGCTGGTTCCCACGGCAGCACAACATTCCAAAACCTGGATACACGCCCTCTATGCTCTAACGTGAGGAAGGTATTTCTCTTGTTATAGGCATCACAGCAGATGCACCACCGATCCCGGAGTCGTAATGCTTCTATTCAAGTCCATTCGTATTTTGATGTGCGTTTTGGTCAAGAGTGGAGTGCAGCCGCATCCTACCTGTATTCATGTTGACATATATTTGGACATGCCCCCATTGTTGAGAACCCTGCCATGGTGATGCAGGTACCCTTCTATTCATTGATTCAGTGATGTGAGAGTACACAGTGAACTGTGTGTGGTTCATGGCGTATGACTGGAAGAAGTCCCTCTCAAGGGCAGTTATGAGAGGTATACAGCAGTAGTTCTGAGTAGTATTCAAGGGCAGTTATGAGAGGTCTTCAGCAGTAGTTATGACCTTCAGTGCACAATGGAGAAGCCATCATTGGCTTCCATGCATTGAGAGTTCCCTTTTGTCTGCCCACAACCGAATGCGGCCTACCATTACCACTGTATTCTGTGTATAAATAGCATCACATTGCCATGAAAGAATGTGCTAGTTAATGAGCTCCTGGAGTTAATATTAGTATGCCTACCAAATGGGTCTGCAATGCAGCAGAGAGACACACAAGCTCTTCACTGAACCATTTTCAGCCTTATATTCTTGCGCATTGTATGAGCAGCCCACTTGTAAGTAATGGAAAAGGCTCTACTTGAAGGTCTTGTCCATTTTTTTTTTGGATCAGCTGAAGTCAATAGGCTTTAAATGCAGCATAAACCTCACAAAGAGCTGCACACTTTGTCATATAAATGCAGTTCCCATTAAAATTGCTCCATGGGATATTATTATCTATATTGGCAACAAATTCAAGGTTGTTCAAGGTAATTCTTATTATTGCCATAAATTATTAATTATGATTGTGTTCCTAAAGAAGACAAACCTTGTCTGTATAAAAGGACAATACATTCTCAATGAATCTAGAATTTTTTCACTGCCCAAGATCTGCAAGCCTGGAATTTTACACCATGTTGGGAATTCAAGGTTCCTCCATGAGAGGGCGCTGTTGTGTATTCACTGAAAACCAAAATGAGTGCAAATGGCCATTTATTGAAATGTTATTTTTTTCCAATCGTACCACAAACAGTTTGAGCTACAATTCACGTACTTTTGTACAATTTAAGCATTATTTCATGTGCAAACAATTATTTTGGTCATTAAAAGCATTTCAAAGGCAAATATTTGCTGGCAAATAAAATTATTTCTAAAATGAGTCAATCTCTGTTCTCAATGTATTATGTATCAGCAATAGAAAGAGAACTCATACTGACAATTATTGAGGTTAAACTGAATAACATTCATTTTTAAATATGAGTTATGGAATGACAATTTTATCAACAATCCAAAAGACTGTAACAACAATCCAAGCCACTGTAACAAAATAAACACAAATAAAAGAATACTAAAACAAAGCCTAACACACATTTCAGACAGACACACATTTTTGGGTTAATTAGGATTGTCAACGCAAGCTCCTTCACATTCTCTTATCCAAGTACCTGACCTTTGAAACAACATATTATTAATTAAATATTATTCAACCATCTAGAATGACGTAGTCACATTATTGAGGAGAATGGTCACTTGTACCTTCATAATACCTCTCATATGCTCTGATGTCTTTCTCCTCAGTCAGTTGGTTTGTCATAGAAAGTCCGGATCACTAAAAGCACTCCTCTAACTTAAGCATAAATGATGTGTTACAGTAGGGCCTACAAATATGTATGTGTTAGTATCTATGTGCGAATGCAGGTGAGGGGGTATGCAGGCGCTATGCCCACCGAGGCCACTGTGCCATCTGATGAGATGCCCTAACTGGGCAGACACTCTCCTGGGTCATTTTGAGGAGAGAACAAGCTGCAGAGCCAATACTGAGACTCATTCCTATGGACGTTAGCAAGCGCTAAATGTGTGGGGCGTATGTGTGACGAGTTCATATTTAAAATCTGCTGAATGGGAGAAAGACAAAGCATAAGGGGAAGAGCTAGACGTCGGTGCTACGTGCACCGGTGTCCATGTGGAAAGGAAAGTCCCTGCTGGACGCCGGCTGTGGCTGGGAGCAGTGCCGTTGCCGGGGCTTGGCATCCGAGGGCTCGGTGAGGAGAGAGGGCAAAGAGGCGAACGGGCTGTCTCTTTCTTTCTCTCCGTCTTTTCCGGACTCCTCCTTTCCCTTGCTCAGCTCCTGACATGCAGGCACAGGCGTCCAAGGTTGCCAAGACGACGTGACCGAACAGGTCTTGACCAGGGATGGTTTGCTCCGTGCCACAACCTGAGGAGCCTGGCTAGAGCGGGTGCTGTGACGGTATTGGGAGGTGGAGCGTGGAAAAAGGGATTCCTGAGGGAGAGAACAGACAAGGGAGAAGAGACTCATTGTGCACTGTGTGCAGTTTGACTATGTGCACCTCAATTAACAATCAGGATTATCTTAATACATTTCACAGATACCGGGGCATAACCGGGGGGGCGGGGGGGGGGGTCCTCTTTAGTACACCCTACAATTAGGAATGGTGTGGGGGGCGGGGGGGGGGGCCTCTTTAGTACACCCTACAGTTAGGAATGGTGTGGGGGGCGGGGGGGGGGTCCTCTTTAGTACACCCTACAGTTAGGAATGGTGTGGGGGGAGGGGGGGGGGCTCTTTAGTACACCCTACAGTTAGGAGAGGTAGGAGGAGAGGTGGGAGAGGTAGGAGGAGGAGAGGTAGGAGGAGAGGTGGGAGGAGAGGTGGCCAAGCATGGTGTGTGGGGAATCTCTTGCGCTTAGGGCTGGAGCAGTACTGTGGAAGGGATGGGGTTTGGTGGAACAACAGTCAGAAGGGCTTTCTTACCTTCGATGGACCTCTGAAATCTTGAATTTTCACTCCAATATCTTTGATCCATCCATGCATATCTTCAGGAGTGTCTGTCTGTAGACATGAGAGAGAGAGAGAGAGAGAGCGAGAGAGTGGTGTTTACTGAGGCTTTTGAAATGAGATTAGAGAAGGTCTCCCTCAGTGCTAAAGCATCTTTCTGGCATGTTTGTGTTCTGGACTGTGGTGGGGGTGGGAGGATGTTCATTTGGGTTTCAGAGTCCGTTGATCTATAAAAGTTCTTACTGGCTGCATGCTTGACTTGAAGAGCATTTAAGCATGCACACTCTTTTAGGTAGAGCCTAAATCACTTGAGAAAATGACTTGATACTACAGAGCACATAGACACTCCAACCACAGGTACTTATCTTTTGTACTTATCTCACACCCATGTTTTCTTCACGCTAACATCTGGATCACTTTCCTCTTGACTTGGCCTAGTGGTAATACCACACTGGTGTGTTTTTTTTATTTGATTGACATGTGTATGAGGGACAATTGTTGCGTATATTTAAGCAAGAGAATGATGAGGTCATGGATATTCCCTCACAATGGAAACAAATTCATCAATTCTGCACACTTCTCATTTTGAGCCAAAGGTTTCATGAATTAGATGCTAAGTAGTTTCTAGATCATTTCTGGCAACACAAATCTGTGTTGGAATTACGGAAGGCTGAGAAGGGCCAATAGTTTTTGTTGGTTACATTATATTAAGTCTTGGTCTAACATGTGTCTGCTGCTTTGACAGCATTATGTGTATTTGCCAAAAACATTTCCAGGGTCTTGACATACGGGGTTTTCCCAATTCCATTCTTTTCCAGTTTCTCCTAACCTGCACAAGAACCCTGCAACATGGCGGTACCATGATTGACTGAACGCATGCCTTTTCTGCACTGGAACACATACACGCTAAATGGCTCCATGCGATAGAAATGTGCATCTTCTGGACACACATCTGGCTACAGTCTATGGTGTAGTTAGTCAGACAATGGGCTGGGCAGCCAACAGACCTGGATGTAAAAGGTCCTGGCGGTGGTGATGATCTCAAAGAGGTTGTCTCGCATCAGCAGCTCCCTGCCGTTGCACAACATGGTGGAAAAAAAAAGAAGAAGAAAAATAAGAGCAGGTGTTCAGATCAGTTGGCAGCATTTTACTGGTTGAGTGAGTGAGTGAGTGAATGTCTGTGACTGTAGCTGTAGTCATCGTTGTATTTGTGTATGTTAACATATCGATGTATATCTGTCTGTCTATGCAAGAAGTTTGTGACTATTAATATTCATATTCATGTATATAAAATGTATATGGTCAGAGTACTCCTCGCTACAGATTTAGCATTCTTCACCCAGATTTGACCAGACATTCATGAACCTTGGTGATGTCCAGCAAGCGGATGCTTCGCAGGGGCTCTTTATCCTTTGAAAAACAAACAATAGTGACAGACAGACAAAGAGAGCAATTTTGTGATTTTTATTTCTTCCTGTTTATATTCAAATATGGTGCTTAATAAAATGGATCCATGTGTGTCTCATAAGAACCTCACCGTATCGTGTTTAAAGTAGCTCACCGCCTGATCATCTAGGATGAAGAATCTTCTCTTCCAGCTCTTCCTCTGTAACAGTGAAGAATGTCCGCTTTAGTGTACACGTACATCCACACTGCTGATACGAGTCACTCACGACCGTTACCCCCAAGTGTAGATTATGTGAAGGCGTGTGAGGTCAGCCCATACTCCACCATACATGAACATACCACATTCCCTTGTTTGACGCAGTAGCCACATCTCACAATGTTGGGCCGGGAGTTCTGCAGCCTCCTCAGACGCACAGACGAAGCACCTTCACCCCCCGAGCGATCGCTGCTCCCACCATCACTCTCATTCTACAGCAGACGCACATATCCACACAGGCATGCATACACAGGCACATCCACACAAAACATTTACACTTGAAAAGCATAGAAGCACACACACCATTTTTAATACAAATTAACTGAAGCAAAATATGCACTGGAATACAGAAAAATCAATGTACATGTTTATATGAATGCGTTACAAATCAAATTAAACAGTTTATATCTTTGGTACATCAGATTATTGCTACCACAGTACTTTCTCAAGTCTGACTCTCCCACACCTGTGGAGTATGGAGTAGAGACGCATGTTGAGAACCCTTTCACACACTAAACACGTCACATCCCCACACCCATGTGCATAGGGAGACATTTGAATTCATGCCACACTGACACATACACAACACGTTCCTCTCCCCTCCCTAAACCCCCAGATATTTCACACCTGTGTAATGGGAGTGTGCACCACTACGCCTCCAACAATCTCAGCCTTGTAGGCCTGTGGGGCTGCGGACGGGCCCTTGCCTGCTGCCGTGGTGACATCGGAACTCTGGGATGCTGTGATTACCTTGGGAACCTGAGAAAAAAAATTCAGTTCATTTTGATTTATATAGTGCCATTAAGAATTTATATTCAATCAAGGCGCTTTCTAGAGCCCAAGGCCTGAACCCCCACGAGCAAACGCACAGGTGACCATGGCACAGAACACCTCCCCTTTAACAGGAGGGAACCTTGAGCAGAACGCACAGGTGACGATGGCACGGAGAACCTCCCTTTTAACAGGAGGGAACCTTGAGCAGAACCCAGCTCAGACGGGGGGGGGGACGGGGGGGGGGGGGGACACACACACATAGAATAGGATGACAGGTATGAAGGGGAGAGAATCATAGAGAATCACTGCATTAGCACATCATTCATACATACATCAGTCGAAGATATTAGCACATCCATGCATAAATACAGAATTACTCGATGACATATATGGAGGACAGTAGCCTAGCATTGACAATATAGGGGGCTTCCTGTTCTCATAAGGTTCTAACCATGTCAATGATGGCACTCATGAGTGTAGAGTGTGTATTAGTGTGTTCAATGGTCAGTAGAATATACAGTAGGTGTTAATGCAGGACTGGGCCACAGCAGGCAGATGTCAGGGGAGGAAGTGATGAAGTGGACAGGCTGCAACAGCATCTTGCAGTGGAGATAGATGGGTGGATGGATGGCCAGGTTTGCACTGACACCTAGGTAGTAAAACCTCTGGAAGAGCTGCATACAGCATTGAACATTATTCAACAACGTGTCTACTGTAATGATAATACGTCCATTAATGATGTCAAGGGATTCATACTGCATCCAGCTGTAACACTGAGACACTCAATCATTAAGAATACCTCATTCATTAATCTAATGTAAATCGTGTACGGTAGGAAGGTGCACATACAGTAAGTTGGGCTAGTGTAGTTTCAAATAAATGCTGTCAGGAAGGTGCAATCTCAAAAAGGGCTGGACACCACTGCGTTAGAGTTACACTCCCCTACACATGAATTTAAATAAAAACAGAAAGAGAGTCATACATCCACACCATATGTTGTTAAAAACAAGAAGTCCGTTGGATCAATTCCCTAGGTGAAGAAAGTGAGGAAGTGAGATAGAGAAGGCAGTATGTAGTGTTTGAGTATGTAGTGTTTGAGTGTGTTGTGTTTGTCTGGGGAGCTTTCTTACTCACCGTGATCTTGGTGGCCCTATTGAGAGCAATAACCCATTCCTTCAGATCCACTGCGTCATTTGCTTGTAAAAAGTAACGTCTGGACAGTGCGTTGATTACTACATAAAATACAGGTTGTACAATTTTGAAAATGAAAGAAGGGTAAACTTAGTGTAGTATAAACGTGTACAGATACATATAAGAAGCGCTCACCAAAGCAGAACTCAGCTTTAGGTTTCTGTTTGGTTGCTGCTTCACTGACCTAAAACCAGGAAGATAAGATATACAGTTACACAGATAGCAGAGTGTACAGAAACATCTGTCAATCGCCAAGAAAGAATGATTACCTTGGAGATGTAGGTCAGTCTTACACTCCCCACACATTCTGCTCCCTTGGGTAAGTTCTGTAATCAGCAAGTCCAAAAGCATTAGCAGATAAGTGAACTGACTATTCGGCAATATGGAGATTTGTTTCCACCAAATGACGTGTGGAATGCCTGCTGCACCTCAAACTTCCACTAGGTACATGGGTTCGTAGAGAGGTGACACAGGGCTATAGAGTTGCATGACATAATTATGGGTCTGTGGCCGTCATGCTTTTAATGACAGATGGGGTGTCAAGCTTATGTTCATCTTGCCAGGTAAACTAAGCCTTGGAAGATGCAAGTGTTTGATTACCTGCGGATTGTCCATGTACCAGTAGAGGAAGTTGCTGCTTGTATCCAAGATCAAGTATCGGCGGTAGAATTTGTCACTGTTTTCATTCTCTTCTATGTCTAGAAAACCACAGATCCGATCCTGTCTGTCCAAATACGGCATCTCCTAGATCTGCCAAAACAGTGTCCGTTACCTTTTGCATTTAAAAGTTGCCCACTGTCACAGTTGATGCACGTAAACATTCAATATCTGGCGTGTCCGATGAGACAGGGCTTCTGTCTAACGAAGTTCCTACAAAATTTTGAGTAGGCCTAGTTGTTCTTCATACTAAAGGCGCGAGCTTTAAAAAACAACCACAGGTAACCCACATTGGTGTCATTAACCAAGCTCATCAGTATTGTCTTTAACGCTGTAGTGATGAAAACTATATCGGCTTTTCAGGCACCAACCATGCCTTTCATATGGCCTCTACTCAAAGCAAAAACTGAAAGAAAAAATAGCTCATGTATTGAGAGGAAAAAAATGGATGTTATATTAAGCTGTGACGTGACAACATATTGTTAAAACGGTGACCACGATGGGTACCTCAAACTCCTGACAAACAAACTGCCCTTCCCTACCCAATTTCGTACTAATAATGCCCAACCATTAAAAACATGCAATGCTGTGTAGCGTTGAAAAGTTTATACTACTTCATGGAGCACAGACCGCTCGATCTGCCACACCTCGCAAACCATAAATGTCGGGGCAGACTAAAAACGTAGCAGCCTTCAAAAGCAGAGCTTACTTACCGGTTAATATCTAGATCTGTTCTGATTCACACGTTCGAACCCATATCTTCCAAAGTGGCTTTGTAAAGTAGTTTTACATGTTGGGATCTGCACCGTATGTGCTGTATCACTATATATGAAGCTTTTAAGCTACTAGAGGAGTGTAGCCAGCAGACTTACTGCCTTTTCCGGGTTTGTTGTGTACTTAAAGCGAATCGCAGAGCCGGATATGAGCGACAGCCTATTTTTTGTGTAAATGAAGCGCTAACTTCGAAAAAAAAAACATTGGGGCGGAGAGTATGAAGGGGGCATGCCACAAGCCGATCTGTAACTTCAGTAAAACACGGAGTTTATGACTGCAATAATGCCCTTTTAATTCAGTCATCCTGTGACCTTCGACATACCCGAAGAAAGAAGACATACGCACACAACTGGTCTCACTAAGCGCGTTCTCAAATCACTGAGCAGCACCTCAGATTTAAAGTAATTTAACAGACAATATGTTGCTTGGAGCCCATCATACGATGGACAGATTTTTTCCCAATGCTGATCAGCTGATCAGTCCTGCAGAACAGTTAGGAGGAATTTTGGATTTCTCCCACTGAAGTAGGCTACTTCATCTTGGTGATGTTAGAGTTTTCATGCATGCTGGACTATAACCAGGGGACTGCTGCTTTTGTGGATGAAAAATAAGATTTTCTGTGTCACATTTTAAAGTGAGTTGGTTTGGACGATGAAACTGACAATATTATATTAAACACCTCATCATGGTGTGAAGTCATTAGACACATCGTTATTGTGAAATGTTTTGCTGTAGCAAGTTTTTAGCACCGTTATACTATATGATAAGAAATTGGAGGAGAATGTAAGAAGGGGGGTGTTTCACGGTATTTTGTACCAGCGCAATTCCATGTCCTATTGCTACGCAGCTGTCCCCCTACTTTGTGGAAATGCAAAAATATTTTGTGACAACCTTCCTGTACTGCTGTGCAAGACTGAAACAGAGGAGGCAGTAGACCGTCTTGGGGAAGGCCTAGAACAGGGGTTTTCAACCGGGGGTCCGCGGCCCCCTGGTGGTTCACGACGGCATTGTAGGGGGTCCGCGACATGAGCCTATGATCACCATTGACTTTTTTATTTCTATAAATTCGCTTTGATATTTCAATACATTTCCAGATTAGCCTACTCTTGAATAACGTGAAAAAAAAATCTAAAATAAGAAAAATATGTCAATCTAAATAGTCTGAATAGCCAAGTTGCATCGCCTGAAATATACTGATGTAGAGACCCATATTCAGCGAAGAAATTACACTGACAAGTGCTACAGGCAGATCATTGCACATGTTTAAGTGTTATAGGCAGAATATGTATGCGGGGGGAGTCGGCGTGGCGGCAGCAGTTACAAACACGCACGCACGCGCGCGCAGGCACATCTAGTCAGAATAGTGGTCCCTGGGACAAAACCAGTTGAAAACCCCTGGCCTAGAAGAACAGGCTGCACACTTGGTAGTTGAACCAAAGTACCAGGTACCTCAGAAAGCCTTTCGACCACTTGTTGTAAAGGCTAATGTGGCTTTCCTAACATTCCAACTGAAGATATCAAGAAATAAAGGCCCACTTACAAATCATGGATTCTCACAATTCTGTTGCCAGAGGTCATCCACAAAGGCTTTCAGATTCTCAAAAACACTGTTTGGTTTTCCAGAGCCACAAAAATGGCCAACAATGAAGGGTGTCTTTGTGTAGTCACAGTCAAACATAGATAGAATAGGCCAAAACTGAAGATCAAGTTCAAAGTACTTTATTTGTCATTGTCACAAAAACAACGAGACAGTAGAGGCAGCAACAGACAGCTACAAACTTAAGTTGCTGTGGACATTAACTGCCACAGCTAAATAATAATAAATAACAATTAATAAATAGATAAATAAATATCCCTGAGTAAATAAAAAAAGAAATATATATATACATTGAGGTGCATCAATAGTTGCAGGGTGGAGTGTTAAGAGTGCAGTCCATGGGGGCGGGCCGGGGGGGAGGTGGGGTGGTTTTGGGTGAGCTGTTGAGAAGCCTTATTAAACTGAAGCTTGGAAATCTTGAAAATAGGAGGACCATCAATATTAAACTGCAATATTAGCGTTTGTAGACAGTTGGGTAGGATGCTGTTTAATTTGGATACAATCCCCTTCTCTAATTCAGGGTGGTAACATTCACTACCACCCTCTTTTTGCACTGCTGTTTTGGACTATGTACCAAGTAGTTCTTGCATATTTTGGCAGGTCAGAATGGTACATTCTTAGAATGGTAAGAAGAGCAGTTACTGCATCAAGAGAAGGTTGAAGCCCAGTTTTATATTGACTCCACCACCAATGGTAGATGAAGATGAGATCTTTTTTTTTGTACTAGCTTGTGTTTGAGGCTGAACAGGAGGCTGATGACATCTATCATATATACAATTGAATTTGACATTTTTCTACACATACTGACCTACACTTATCTTTTTACACTTACCACTGCACACACTTCACTCACTCACTCACTCAAGTTATTCAAAGTAAATTAAATTAAAGTTAAATAAAGTAATTATTAATAAATACAGTTATTTAAAGTACCTTATGGCTGACCTGTCTTCATGGGTTCATGTAGAACAACAGTATGGACGTTTTATGGTTGTAGTGTTATACAGTGGTATGTCCATGCAATATCATCACATGAATATTTACCTATGGATGACATTTTCACTTACTCCATGATATTCCACTTACGTCAGTACAAGTTGGAACTAGCTGTGCACATTACAAACCCTGTATTAAGTCTTCTGTATCTTTGCTCCTGTGAAAACCTGTCAAAATCAGTGTAAACAGGGCTGAAAGGGAAAAGGCTGTATGTTTATATAATATTGTCAATGAAACATAAAGACATTAATTAGGAATGTTGCTTTTTAGATGACATAATTGGAATGTATGAATTTAAAAGAAAATACATTAATACATTAAAAGAGCTTTTAGTTTGTGTTGCTCTGAAAAGAGCCGTTTGGTGCACACTACACCACATTCCTCTACCATGGTTCTCCACTCTCCTTGTTGAAATAGGAGCAGTATGGCTCTACGGCTGGCGTTATCGGAGCCCAACCTTGGTGAATCACTCAGGGCTTCATGACTGGCATACTCCTTCCCAGAGTTTTCATTTGGAGGAAGTTGTGTAACACACATGTAGCCTTCACACACACCTACCATACCTCAAGATGCAGACACCCTTTCCACATTCAAATCGAGACTAAAGACATTCTTCTTTAGGTCATCCCATAGTCATGAATAATGCATCATCACCTATTGCAACATTCTTCACTTCTTATTGTTAGCCATGTTGTTGTGTTAAGCAGGAGTGGGCTACAGACTGTGCATGTTGTACCGTGAAAGAGGGCCTTTACGGATCCCGGGTGCATGTGGCACGTGTTGCGGCTGTCGGACACCATTTTCTATCTCTAGCCGGCTGACCTCAAGCAGATGGGTTTCTGCTGACCTCTGCTGAAGGTTTCTTCCTGATTGACAGGGAGTTTTCCCTTGCCCCTGTCGCCATTGCTTTAAGGGGGTTCAGACCCTGGACTCTGTAAAGCGCCTTGAGACAATTTAATTGTTTTGGCACTATATAAATATAAAAAAAAAACCGAATAAAAAAACTAAAATGTCTGACATCTTAGTACCGCACGCACCAGTATGAACTTTGAGGTCCTTAGGCAGAGGTCTTTTGTCTGTTCCAGAGGCCTGGCTGAAAACTAGGGGGAAAGAGCATTAGCAGTCAGGGCCCCGAGGCTCTGGAAGACTGGCTGAGTCAGTGACTTCCAGTGACCCCAACTAAATATGCACAAAACTTGGGTGTTATATTTGAGGACCAACTTCATTTCTCTGAGCATGTAGTATCTGTCTCGAGGTCTAGTCGGAGGATCAGAACCGGTTTCACTCAACATGCCACACAACCTATTGTGCAGGCCCTGGTTGTGACTAAACTAGACTATTGCAATACTATTTGAACAGGCCTGCCTGCATGTGTAGTGAGACCGTTGCAGAGGATTCAGAATGTGGTGGCACGTTTGGTCTTTGATCAACCAAAGAGGACACATGCAACTCCTCTGCTGGTCATCCTTCACTGGCTCCGTATAGCTGCTAGAATGAAATTGAAATCCCTCACTCTGGCTTATAGGACAGCCACTGGATTGGCACCTGCCTATTTAAATGCTTTGATTCAGCTCTATTCCTCCTCTCAACCACTTTGCTCCTCTGATGAGTGTTTGTTGTCTTTACCGTCTCTCCACAGCAAGAGATGGCAGTTGAGACTCTTTTCGTTTGTGGTGCCTCGGTGGTGGAATTACCTGCCTAGAGCTGTCCGTTCCAGTGACGGCCTTGGTATATTAAACTCACCTTTTAAACTATCATCTGTCTAATTAGTTAATTCAGTTGAGGCCTACTTTATAGTCATAGTTTTGGACTTTGTTATTTTATAATGATACAAAATAACAATAACAATAATTTCATGAATTGGTAGGCTACCTAATGTTTTTTTTGGCTAGTATTTAGCCTTTTTATGATTCTGTTTTCTAATGTCTCTTTTTCATGTTTTGTAGGTCGCTTTGGATAAAAGCGTCTGTTAGATTCTATAACCATAACCAAATATTACTACATAGTACATACCGGTAACAACATAACCGTAGTTGTAGCAGTAGGGGCACAGATGTTATCGCGGTTTGACAGAAGCACTCTCTTGATGACGTAAGCGGCATCACTGCTTCCCGTTCTTCCTAGTGCCTTTAGTTTAGTGTCACACCTGCTTTCAATCTAGCCGGAGACCGAGGCAGCTGGGACTTGGTGTTGTGGGAAGAGCACCAGAACACTCTTCAAGGTTATCGGTGCGTATTTGTCTGTGAGTAATCCTGGTATTATAGTCACATCAGGACTCAGTCTAATCTAAAAGCAGATAAATGTGCATATCAGTTTGACAACTAAGTGATTTCTAGCTGGCTAGCGTTAACTGCTAACGTTAGTTAGCTATGTCTGCAGTTAGTCTGAGATAGTTAGTTTATGTCAGTAAATAACTGAACTGCAACAAATTCTGTTTGTGGACTTCTGTTCTTTTGGGTAGCTTGAAAATATTCTCAGGCATCTTTGTTGCATGACTCACAGGTTAGCGTAACGTTACATCAAATAGCTGTGGAGCTACGGCAGCACTTGACGCTCTGCCCGTGAAAAAAACATTTAACAGTAGCAGTAGTTGCTGAGTAAATGGTCTCATTTAGCCCTGTGTTGCTGAAACTTAAACGTATTTTACGTCTGTGTTCTTGACTTGAAGGGAGGTTTTGCCCGGGCATGGGCTATGCTAGCTAGTACGCTAACATTTTCAAAAGACCCATGTTTAGCAAAGGACACGGTGATTGACACCTCTCGTGTCTTTTCGCCTTCCTTTTCAGATGGACATGAAAATAGAGAACCAATGAGCTGCGAGATATTCGAGTGGGCGGGTCAGGTCAGAGCTAGCTTCACGTGAAGGGGAGTGGGGAACATTGTGGCATGGACACAAGGTCAAAACATAGGCGTGGGTTGACGGGAAGACTCCTAGTCCTCGTACAGGCAAACGCCAGTGAGTGTTTCTCTGGTTTGCCTTTATTTGGGAGCGTTTCTTTAAGTACCCCAGTAAATCCTTTCTGCTCTCTACAAATTTCAATCATGTGTAATATTAAACTTCAATGGTAGGAAGCTGACGTGCCACATGCTAGTTATCCATTGCTAAATTTGCCCTCCATTGAGAACATCTAGGAAGTTGGCTAGTGGGAATTCGTGATGTAAACAGAACATGTTAAAATAACGCTATATGAATAGAGTGGTTTCATAGAGTAATTAGGAATTTGGTGGTATTGTATCTTAAGTTACTGTGTTCGCTTTTATGTTGACGTTATTGTTCAGATCAGAAAGTCGACTAACAAGGTTTAACATTGTGGACACTGAACAAGTTCTCCTTTTCAGTTTGATTACTAATGATAAGCTTCACTGTGAAGTATGCACCATAACCATGTTGCGGCCGATCGATGTACATCATTTGGTGTATGGTGTTTCCAACCGCGTTTTCTCAGAATACTGTTCATGTAATGCCAATTTTTACCATACGTTTTCTTTCTCCGCTTTCATTTGTCACGCTGGCATGTATAGCCAGAGACACACTAAACCGACATAAAAGAACTAGCGGCTTATTAACAGCTTTGTTTAAGTGCAAAGGCGAGTTACTTCTCTCCTTAGATACTCGGGAGTGTGACAGACTTTGAGCATTTGTATTCACAAACGGGAACATCATGAACTCTCTAAAGTGACACAGCATTATTTGATTTTGAAGTGTTATGTGTCATGTCTTGGAACCAGTCATGTTCTTGTATAGTGTATGCCTACTTTTTAACATGGACATTACATTGAAAGCATGTCAATTCTGCCCATTTTTTTCGTCTGAGGGACATGATACTATGATTCTACAATATTTCTTCATCATACCGGTTGAACTTCCAATCAGAATCCTCTCTCTCTCCGATGGGCTCCGTCGCCAATTCAACATGCTCATTTGGCCAAAAAGTTGGCAACAGGGCCCGACTAGCCAACGGTTTGGGACACTGCACAAACCAGGGCTGCAGACGCTCACCGATGGCCCGACATTGGTTGACCGTTGGCCTGGTGTGTCACAGGCTTACATGTCCCCCCCCCAGTCGGAGGCACTCTGCCTCAAGCTCAGCTGTTCACCACTTTAAATAAGAACTTAATAAGAGTATGTCACATCAAATATTTGACCAGATTTACAATTAAGTGATCAAAGTTCCAGTTAAGTGCTGCGTGTCAAATGAGATCTCACTGATGACAGTATAAATCTTACATGTAAACAAGATGTGTAGCTGTGCAGTCTTGTTTGGGTTTCTTCACTAGGTGTGTGTGTGTGTGTGTGTGTCACTTAAACTTTCTTTTATCTCATTGACAACCTTGAACTGAAATCGATGATGATGATGACGAGCCTTTCTAAAGTTTATATTATCTCTCCCCCAGGTTCTTAAACTCAGAGAACAGACCAACACACCCACTGAAAGAAGGTGCCTTTGAGAGACGGGCTTTGGGAACGGAAGTAACATCCACCACATTGCCTGTGCACGCAGAAGAGAAGAGGAGTTGGCGACACTTGCAGTGCTGAGTGCGGTGGTTGTATAGGGGACTACAATGCATCGTTTAAGGACTTGTGCATCACGGCTGCGGCCTCTCACAGCCTCTCAGACTGTTCAGAGCCTATCACAGCAGAGGCCAGCAGTCATCAACAGGACGCTACAGCCAATCAGGCGCTACACTGCACCTGTGGCTGCCGAACCATTTCTGAATGGAACAAGTTCAAACTATGTGGAGGAAATGTACCTTGCATGGCTCGAGGATCCCAAGAGTGTTCATAAGGTAGGTGATGTATGGAATGGAGGAACACCTCAGCAATCTCAGCAGCTCCTCTTGTTGCACCTTACCAGTCATTTGTTAGTGCTCACCCAGGCTATATACTATACTATACTACATACCTATATTGGACATGGCAAAAAATGAAAGGTCTGGAATGAATTTCCTGTTCACTGGGTATAAATATTGCAGCTTTTTAAAATATTGTTAAAAATGACTATCGTCACAATTGGTGTCAAGTGGTGAATGTAAACAAACATGCTTATTTGCATCAATGTTACATTATCAAGCTTTTTAGTTTTTACAAGGTAGTCCTTCTGTGTGAATTCAGCTTCTTCGTTGGCAGTCTTTTAATGCACAGAACTACACAAGTATGAAGGATTCTCTCTATTTCCAGTTTTTTAAAGAGTATTTTCAAAAGAAGGGTTCTTTCGTGCTCTGAAAATGTCTTGGAGTTTTCCACTGTGCTTGGATGTGTCAAGCTTACCTTTGGCCTTTGGCCTAAAACTGTATTCCAAGCGTTGGTGACATCTTACTACTGTGGTTATTAAGTTGTTATTATGTTATTTAGGTTATTGTTGATTTAAGATTTTTAGTTAAGTTTATAAAGTTCTACAGTGAAAGTAAATGAATGCAACATTATATAAAAATAATGTCCTGTTTATGATGCATCATCTCATGTGAATGAGAGAAAAACATATCTGTCATACTGACCTCTCGCCCAGGTTCTCCAGGTCGGAACTTATGAAAAAACACCTTTTACAACCTGATGGCGCCAATCATTGCTGAAAAACATCAGTTTCGCAAGCTGTGTAGTTTCTATCAATGCAGATTTAGCTGTCCTGGTCTGTTAAAGGCAGGCCTTTTGGAAATTATCAAGTTAGTTTGCTAGTTTTAGACAAAACTAATGATCACCTTCACAGTAGAGAATGTACGATTGTAGATGTTTGTATATCTCTTGGGAATTTTCTTGGATAATCTGTCACTTTTTGAGGCAACTAGTTTTGGTATCAGCTTCAAATTCATTATGATGTATGGTTATGTGAAGCATAGGTAAAACGCACATCTTGTTCCCACTAGCCATCCAGGCTACTACATCGTTCAGTGATCTGGCACACCTTGCGAAAATGTAAGAAAAACTTTCACAGCACAACGTTGCGAGCGATATCACCATCATTTAGACACCATTTAGTGTGCTGTAAGCTTTTGTCAGTGCCGACTTGGCTGTTGTTGGTCTTAGCAAGGTTTTGGCATGCCTTTTAGGTAGTTAGCTTGCTAGTTTTAGACCATCTTCTAGTATGTTTTGTAAATTTCACCCCACTAACACTATCAATAAGTAATGTCAATTTATAATGTTGCACTTATACTGAGTCAACTAGCTAGCGGACTTTATAAAATCGCTTTGCTGCTTAATGCAGAACTTCATTCACTTTCCAAAGAGTGTAGAGTTGCAGCCTTTTCTTGTGACCATTTCATGTGCAGATTGTGATTTGGATGCTTGGTTTATCTTGTAACTTGAATCATTCAAGGACACTTCCTTCTCGGACTCTGTAGAGCTCAATTGACCTTGGAAAACTAAAAAGTTCAGTACGTCGCCTGTTCGTTACAAGGGCACATTGCTTGAGTTCTTCTGAGTAAAAATAGCATGCAGCAGCACGGCCAGAAAAGCATGTTGACCTCAGACACAACGTCACCCACCCTACTTCTCATTATCAGCAGCAAATTAAGCTTTTTCTATTGAACTTAAACACAACACACCAACACGGTGTACTGTTTAACCATGGGCTGTTAAAATGTAATAAAGAAAAGATGTAGAGTGGATTGACAGCTGTATTAAGTAGCATGCTTTGTTACACAAACTCTACCTCTGTGGCCTACCTCACTGCCTAAGAACGAAGTTATTGCATTAGTGTTCTTGAGCTCAACACTACAGAAACAAATGTTACCGTGAGCAGTCTGTTCTCTTCTGGTAGTCTAATGTGTAGCTTGTGTGCTCAGCTATGCTGATGAAGTGTTATATTAGGTAAGTAGCTGCATACTATTCACCTGAAAAAGCTGAAAAATACAAATTTGTTTCTTCAGGTTCAGTTTGGACCTCTGCCTCTAAAATAAGTCCTTACTGAGATGAGGTTGTCAAATATAGATGTGTTTTTTTTTTTTTCCCCAGCATTTGGCAATGTAATTATGTTCTTTTCTTGACCTGTTGCAGTGGTTGTTGTGGTGTGCTGCACAGAGCAGTGAATTTGACCTTAGATTTGACCTTTTACCCAATCACGGTTTAGTAAAATGCTCAGTATAGTCCATCAAGAACCCTGTTGAAGGCAGTGTTTTTAGTTTGTCAAAGGTTTACAAACCCGGTTGAATGCCTTGTTTTTAGTTTGTCAAAGGTTTACAAACCCTGTTGAAGGCAGTGTTTTTAGTTTGTCAAAGGTTTACAAACCCGGTTGAATGCCTTGTTTTTAGTTTGTCAAAGGTTTACAAACCCTGTTGAAGGCCGTGTTTTTAGTTTGTGCAAATGCTCAGTACATTAGGAATCTCGTTGGATGTTTTATTGATGCAACACATTTTAGTCCTCTAACTTGTTGGCCTTGTTGTGACAATTTATGACAGTATTATCAGTATGTTACGCATAGGTGCACATGTCCATGTATCATTTGTTTTTTTGAAATGGTGCAAAAAATATTTTGCGCTTTTTATTAGTTCCGGTCATCAAAGTATGGGTTACTTTTTTCGTTTCAAGTCAGGGCATAAAGTGCCGGTTGACCTCAGAGAATTATTATTAGATGGCTAAATCAGATAAAGTGTTGTCAATTGATACATTTTTGTTTACTAAATAATAGCAATATTTGCTGTGGATAATCATGATATTTTGCTTATTTTCCTTGCTGGTAATAATTAATATTTAAATGCAAAATCACATAATTGGTGTAGAATCAGCATCAGGGAAGTATATTTAAATTCAGATACTATTGTTTTAATAGCATCTTTTGAACTTTGAACACAGATTCTCTTCTGTGAATGCTTATTTGTAACAAAGTGTGAAGGGACCTTTATTTTGAAACTTGGATTGAGATGAAGCCGGTAGGTAGTTAGATCGTGACGTTGAACACTGAGCTGGTGGGCAATAAACTGAAATCTCCAAACCAATTGCATTATATACATGGACTTTATACAATGCACATGTTAAATGGCCTTTACTTCAGACCTTTCATCTTTTGTTTTTATCCTACAACCTTGCTACACATACAAGTTTTATTTGTGGTTTATAACTATGTCATGCATTACTCACCATTCCCATCCCCTGGCATATAAATGCAAATAATAGCATAAGAGTACACTTTAGCACACAGCAAACAAACAAAACATTACATAACACTAGATTGTACATAGATTGAGAAATGTGCAGTGTTGCATTTCATTTATGTTTGGAGCTTTTTGAAAAGTATTTTTTTTCCCAGCGGATTTACTGGAAGGAAACAGATTTAGGTTAATAAAAATGTTCTCCCATTCGACACGCTACATCACTACCACATTCTTTGGACGCACGCCAAATGGGATGTGCATTATTCAAACTCTTTAGGATTCATTTCTGGAGTAGCGCTACCTAGTGAATTGTGTTAAATACAAAAATCTGCCACTTTTCTAGCCAGTATCCTGTGATTAAAAAGGTTACAATTTCACGATAACCCGTAGGTAGCTGCAACTGACCAATTTCAATATCTCAAGAACGATTTAAGCTTAAGTTTTGAAATTTGGTATGCTTATACTTGACTACAATTGCTCATCTCATTAAGTTCCATTTGGCTAGCTCACCAAATGGTTACCTATGGCCAATCATAATTCACCAGCTAATGCATGTTGGTGTGGCCAATCTGAATGGAATATTGAAAGCTCATTAACAATGGCATATAGAAGTTGTTTATCTAGTTTCAAACAAAACATGCATAAGGTGTCGCTTCAAGTAAGTTACAATCTGTTTTCCTCCGTTCCTCTGGCATGGATTCGACTATCTTCAAAATGAATTTGACATGATTTGTTTGAAACATCTGCATCATTAATATCAGTACTTTCCTGGAAAACCTGTTTGTATGCAATCTGACGCATGTCTTCTGCCCTCTGGTGGATTATCCATGCACTGTAGGTGCACTAAAGGTAGTAGTGGGCCTTTGAATGCTATATACAAAATGGCTGCCTTCATGTTATAACGCACAAGTATTTGGCAGGCAATTTATTATTAGCTTATAATTACTGAAAATCTCATACTTTATTTTACAGTAAAATGTATCAGGTATTTAAAGTAAATACATCAAGTATGAAATGGGGTAAAGCAAGTATTGGACCTGATTCTCAAGTGTCTTCTTAAATATCTTCTTACAAACTTCTTAAGACCAACCCTAAGGAAGATCTCCGCCGGATTCATGAACGTGTGGAAATGTATTCTTAAACCGCCAAAGTGTTCTTAGCTGTGCACTGATTCTTAAATTGAACGCACGTTCTCGTACACCTAATTTGCATACATAAACGCCCCGTCAGCTCCTTATAAGGGCATGCAACTATAGAGCCGCGTGCAAACAGAATCCACAGACAACGCGAAAGCAACTTGAGACTGATCAAAGTTATGTCAGCACGGAAAGCGAACACAGGTGGTGCACCGGCCAGTAAATACAGACCTTCCTTCACTGGTGCAGAGGTGGAGGTACTGTTGCAGAAAGTAGATATGTCCATTCTATTGCACTAGGGCTATTTATTTATTCACTGCCATTTGCAGTGTTCGTGTAGTGTTTTTATTTATTTTAGGATATCACAATGCCTTGTAGAATCATGATTATAAATGTGAAACGTAATTGTTAATGATACAAATATTCTCGTATTTATTATTATTATAATTATGTAAATATGAGGATGTCTGTAGAATTGATGTGAACGCAATCACCAACGATTTCTCACAAATTCAGCCCTTAAGAACATGGGTGCACTCCAATCTGGACTGTCTACGACTGCTTTTCCCTGTTCTTAAATCCTGTTCTTAGCTAAGAACAAATCCCAGATAAGTAACTTTCATGAATGCCAGAATTGTCCCGGGAACTTCGTAAGTGGAGTTAAGAAAAAGTTAAGAAGAAATTTCTTCTCAACTGCGTTCGAGAATGAGGTCCAATGTTATTTACTTTTATTATTATTATTATTTTTATTATTATTATTTACTATTATTTGTAAATCCGTCCATTTGTTTTTGTATTGTAATTCATGATGCTGACAGAAATTATATCAACAAAACCCCATCATGTATGTAAACGTTTGTTGTTTTTGTCAAGGACCAATAAACACTTCAACTTAAAATATAACGGCATGCAACAATGATCTGGACCATGGTGAACAGGATATTTATTTGGTACACTGTGTGTTTAATGTCACTAATAATTCAGTGATCAAGAGAAAATCGAAAACATTACACTCATAATGCAAGGTTATTCATAACTTGGGCAACAGTGACTTGCCTTTGGAACAAAAAAAGTGATGCCCAAAATGTAGCCTCCCTAATGTAAATAGACTGGTCATACTCCATACTAGGGATGGGCATAATTAATCGACGATCGATTAATTGATCATTAAGAATTTCCTCGATGAAATAATTTTTTCATCGATTAAAATTAATGCATGTTCTGTTGCGTAGTGTGCGTGTAATTTATTTATTTTAGGGCTGTCAAAGTTAACGCGTTATTCTATGAGATTATTGTGGCGGAGATTAATGCAATCAAATATTTGAACGCAGTTAACGCAACTTTGTTTACTTCCGGTGCGCGTTGACCCGTGGCACAAAACCGCCCCTTGTCTGCAGTCAGTTAGATAGAAGAGACCGAGACGGTAGTTAAAGATGGAGAGAGCTGAGGGATTGTTGGGCGGAAAGTTTCTGTTTAAGAGGCAAAATGACAGAACAATCGACAAAACTAAAGTTGTATGTAGCATTTGTCAAGCTGAATGTAGCTATCACAGAAGCAGCTCGTGTTTAAGTTATCACCTTAATGCAAAGCACCCGACAGAAAGCAGTCCCAGGTTAGATGGTGGCCAACCCACACTCCACGACTTCTCTAGGAAATGAACTAGACCAGTCCGTGAAAAGGTTACCAACGCTGTAGCAGTTTAGGTTGCGGGTGACTGTCGGCCCATCAACATAGTTGAAGACGGTGGGCTGACTGAGGTGATTCGAATTGCTTTTGGGGACAATTCTTACGATTTACCGTCGAGGGGCACCATTGTGTCTCGCATACATTCCTTGGCTGATGGCGAGAGAGCACGAACAAAATACAATTAAACAACAGTGTCTAAAATAATGAATGAAGTGATTACTCGTTAATTTATAAGATTTAGTCTTTAGAAGAAAACAAACTTTTAATCACGATGAATCTAGATGAATGAATTTCAAAATGTGAGATTAATTAGTTAGAGAGAAAAAAAACCGAAGGTCAGTTGTGTTTATGAGCACCGGCTTCTAGCTACTCCATACGTACTGGACTAGAAGTTAATTTAGCAATCCATATCACAGTAGCATGAAGCCAGGACTTTACCATAAGCCAGCCAACAGCATAGGCATAGTTTGCTGTTAGATATCATATTAAGCTAATGTTTCAGTTGTTTAAATAAGTAACGTTAGCCTGTTAAAAAGCACACTAATCCTTCCTTGCAGTAAATTGGCATTAATGATCATCCAATCTGAATGTGATGGTATACATACAATATACATCCATATTGTGTTCAGTTGAGCCGGCCAGTTGATCCATTTGATGCCACATTTCATAGGCGTGTCTTCACCGCGTACGAATGGTGTAAGCAACAGACTTTTGTTTGACTTTTAACCAGCAACAGTGACTTCTACATTCATTATTGTACATAATCGCATATCAATCTGAACTGGTTTAACTTGGCTGGCGTGAGTAGAAGCAGATGGGTGCACACATATTGCTGAAACCGCTTCAAACATTTCACTCATAGTCAACCATTAGCCGTTGTTGAAAATCCTCCTCAATGTTTTCAATATGTGACTGTTTGTTGACATTGTTATGAAGGCCTGACATTATTAGCAATACGATTGGTACCATGTTAACTTAGTGGGAATTTCCTCCTGACATGATATCACCCCTGTGTTGTGGGCCTGTAATGGAAGGTCCCATTAGGGGTGGGTTCAGCTGCCTGCTAAAAGGGTTGGTAGTGAGGCCTCTTTGGTGAGAAGGACACTCTGTCTGTGCTCTCCTCAGAAGTGTGAGGTCTGTTATATTTCTGCTGCCTGTAGGGATATCTGTCCCAAGGTGTTGTAGTGGCTGTGCATATGCAGCAGTCAATTTCTATTGTCAGTCTTTCTGTTGCAAGCAAAGTGACATTTGGCTCCAAAGCTGTAGAACAGAAAAAATATTTTCTTCTTTTCTTTTTTCCTTTGATTTTAAGTACCTTTTAATAGCAACCTCAGGATTTGTTTTTAGGACTGTACTAAACCAACCTCTATGACAGGGGTCGGCAAGTAACTTGGGCCGCGGGCCAGTATTTTTCCTCGCCACTAGGTGGCGGGCCAAAGTCTGGGTTACTGCATATTAAGACGCTGCGATAGGTGCACTCGCAACAACTAGGCCTACATGGAGAATGGATAGGTCTACTACAAATAACTAATGATAATAAACCATGTGAATGAGCCCATTGGTTGTCTGTTTGAATAATTTAATTATTTTAACGAACTCTGTCTTAACCCCCTGTCAATATAGCCTTGCCTATTGTGAATAATAGAAATGACGAAGTTTTTTCAACATTGAGCCTCCCAATTAGACCTAGGCTACTACTTAGAGTCCATCTTAGACTACTTTTATTTCGAAATAGTTGGTTGACGCACCTCCTTACAATGTTTATTGTTTGGGAAAATAGCGTGCAGAGAGAAATTAGCATACAATGTCTTTGTCAAAAGGTCTGAAGAGGAAAGTTGACAACGACAACAGAGCCTATTAAACTTTGCCTTCATCTTACCCGGCTTCACTAATGGAAAGCCCATGTGTCTCATCTGCAACAAAGTTGTTGTGGTTTGCAAAGGGTACAACGTCAATGATCTAGCTATGTCTCTTCAATTTAAGGAGTGATGAGGCTGGTGCACTCAATAGCACGCTATCGACTAACATTACCTCAGACAAGGTAGCTAGCTAGCAGGTTAGCTGGCAAAATAGTCTTACAAAACGAGATGACGATTCAAATTTTAAAAGACGTTTTTTCTGACTTCCACAAACAGAAAACACAGCCGATTACCCACGTTGTCATTATTGGTGCACAAAAACAGCTCTCACTGACTGACACCGGTGCTTGCTTTGTAGTAACGTTAAAATTCGCTTTATTGAACGTCCTACAAAAGTCCCCCAATAAAAGTGTCATGGGTTTACAATCCATTTAAATTTCATTGATCTAGCGATGTCAATTCAGAGATGCTAGTTATAAACCAACCGACACTTCTCTGTGACAGCCATACGAAGACGTTACGGGTTGAGAGGGTTGCCTTGCCAGAACAAACAGGAGGATGCTAGATAATATTACTATTTCTAATACGTTTTTGAAGTCATCCAAACGTGGTGGCTCGTCATCGTTGGTGCACATAAATACTGTCTCATCCAGTGAGAATAGACGCGGGCGTTTAGGATTACTAGCCATAACTGTAAAACACACTGTTTCTCCTCAGGCGATCTGTCAGTAGTGAGATGTAGCGATAAAAAACTTCAGAAAAGTCAATGACAGGAAACCCAGTTTCCGGTTTCAAAATAAAAGTAAAATGTTAATCTAACCATTAGTGGGGTATTATTTCATGAATTAATGTTGTAGTATAAAAACTGTCTCTTTAAAAAAAACTGCTACGATCGGAATAATTTGACGGGCTCAAAAAATTAACTGGCGGGCCACAATTTGCCCGCGGGCCGCCTGTTGCCGACCCATGCTCTATGATAACTCTCTTTCTCTTGTTTCTCTCATTTTCCACTTTTTATTTGAATGTATCCTCCCTTTGTCTCTCTCATCTTGCCTAATTTGTCTTTCCCCCCTTTCCCAGTCTTGGGATGTTTTTTTCAGGAATGCCAACGCAGGAGCTCCTCCGGGCACAGCCCACCAAAGCCCCCCTCCGCTGGGGACCAGCCTGGCCAGCCTCACTCAGGCCCAGTCTCTGGTGGGGGCCCAGCCCAACGTGGAGAAGCTGGTGGAGGATCACTTGGCCGTGCAGTCACTCATCCGCGCCTACCAGGTTAGACCACCACACCGTACAACCAGCTCAGGGGTTTAGAACGGAAATAATAATTCCAATGTAGTCTAGTGGTTGAGTAATGGTTAGAGCATGAAAACATGGCTTTATGAGTTGTATCTTTATGAGCTGCTGTAGTCTCAGTCAAATGTCATGTTAGTAGTCAAGTGGGCAGATTAATAATCCGAATCCATACTAAATGACGGTGTATGTAATATTGATGTTAACAGTGTACAGGATGTTTTCAGTTGAACAGGGGGATATTCCACAGTAAAGTTCCTAGTACATTTAAATATATCTGGCTTAATTTGAGGAACCCTAAAGTAAAATTGACGACTAAGTAAGTGATTTCCAGCTAATTCAGCTTACAGAATTCCGTAAGTAAAATCAAGAATTCAGTAAAATGGAGAATGCAATCAGATCAGTGAAACATCATGACCCAGGTGCATGCTGTCATATGACTGCTGTGACCTTGCTTTCAGGTGATGGGCCATCACAATGCCCAACTCGATCCCCTTGGCATCAGTTGTGTAAATTTTGACGATGCCCCAGTAAATACTGGGTTCCAGCATGTCGGTGAGAAATGTTCAACTCCCTTCGTTCCTCAGAACGCCATTAATGAGCTTGTCCTGTGTTAATGTTGCTTTCCCCCCTCCCTCGTCCTCTCTGGCCCCCTATATTCCCATTTCATTTTTCTCACAACTTTTGTCCTGTCCCATGTCCTGTCGTGAACCTCTGTCTCCTGTCTGCATCAAAACACATTTGATGTGTCTGTGATGCGTGACTCTCTCCCACCTCCTCTACTTTTCCTCACCTTCATTTTGCCTATCCACCACCTCCTCTCCTCCTCCTCTCCACCTCCTCTCCTCCACCTCCTCTCCTCCTCCTCCTCCTTCTCTCCCCTTGTTGGTCGTTGTTGCACTCCGGCCCCACCTTGGGGGTTTTATTCTCTTGTAGATTCGAGGGCACCATGTAGCTCAGCTGGATCCTTTGGGAATAATGGACGCCGATCTGGACTCTAGCGTTCCCTCCGACATTATTACATCTACCGACAAACTGGGTGAGACAAAAGCAAGATGACTGATTTGTCTGATCTTTCATGAAGTCACTGATCAGCTCTGACCGCTGGATCAAATGGCCACAGGGAACACGAGGCTCTATACCTCATGCTTCTGCTTACGGGCCAAGCTTAGCCTGTCTTTCTAAAGAGTGAGCCTGCTCCCTTGTTCTGCCGTGTGCAAGTCTTGCATAGAATAGCCATTAGGTAGTATCCAGGCTTTGTATTACAGGGCTTATTACTGGCTACGCTTGCCCCTTTTCTTTCCTAGAGATGGGCACCTGAGCTCCTGTTCTGTGCCTGTCTCTTCAGCTTCAGTGCCCTTGAAGATATTGTAGCCTAGTTTCCATGACCTGTCTTCTGGATTCAGACTGGCAGTAAACCAGTCTCTTTTGAGTACCTCTCTGTTTCTTTGAGTACCATAGACGTTTATTTAAGGCTGTCTTCATGCTCACATTCCAAAAGCCACATCTCTCAGTTTCAACTTGGCGAGTTTAGAGGAAATGTTTCAAGTGGTAAAAGCTAAAAATGAAAACAGAGAGACACCAAAAGAAGGCAACATTAGATTAGAAGTTAAGACTGCCGTCCCGTCTCCTTTGACTCCTCTGACTGAACTAATCTTCTTGCTTGCCTTGCATATTGCTGAATACTACTGCATTTGTACTAAATACTGACTACCCTCTGCTCATAGAGCAGCACATACTTTAGGGATCAAACACCTTGGTGAACAGTTGAATATGACTGAAATCTTTGAATGGTTTTGAGCTTGTTTTTTTTTTTTGACCGGTTCTCTTGTTTGAATTTGCACCGCCTCTCATCTGCCGCTCAAAAAGTAATACAAATAATCAAATGTAATAAGTTACAATACTTTGAAGTAATGAAAAAAGTTTACATTACATTACATTTTTAACAGGGTAATTAGTAATCTGCGACCTATTGCATTTCAGAAGTAACCTTCCCAACCCTTGACTATATGTAGTCATTTTAGTTTAAAACATTACAAATTAGTCACAAATATCAATATGAAGAAATTATGATGATGATGATGATGATGACATAATGAAGATATCTACTAAAATTTGCATGGCCACACAATTAACCAGCTGGCTACCTTTTAGCTCAAGCTCATTGGTTAACATTTAAGGGTTAGCCCGTCATCTAGCTCAAAAGCTTTAGTGCTTCAAAGATCTACAAGGGTCTATTTGCCTCTACTAAATGAACACAACATATAAAGGTGTTGATGGAGACACTAATGGTCGTCTAGATATCTTTCAATCATATGAATGTTTCCATGCTACATGTAGCCTCTAGCCTCTCCAATCTTGACCAAAGTATTTGGGTCCTCCTGGAGGGGAAGGAGCTAGGGGTGGATTAACCTGCCTTCCACTTGTTTGAAGTGTTGAGTATGAAATAGTTTAGATCACTAGCTGACAGAGGGCAAGTCCTGCATATCACACATTTAATGTCAATGGATGACCAGCTATATAAGGCACTGAACAGCAACAACTGTTTTACACCCTAGCAGAAAAGCAATTGTGGATCATTCCATGTAAAGTCACCCAATGTATGAGAATCTCCCCTGGTGGCCATCTTAGAATTTCTGGATTTTTTTTCTTTCTATGTGTATGGATGGTGAAGTGATTTAGTCAAATAAATAATTTAACATCAGCGTAACAGTTCAGGTTGCCATATCTATGACCAGATAGGTGCAGGGGCATGGCATAGTTGCAATGACATATTGAAGTAGCTAGTTAACAGCCTTGCTACACACGGGTGGATTTGGAATAGGTGTCATTTGGGTGACTGAAAGGGCTAGCTGGACAGAAAGTAGTGACCTGGGCACGTCATCAAGATTGTTTATAAAGATAGCTGCATACTCCCATTGTAGCCACAGCTGTGGTGACCATGGCAGTTTGGAATGAACATATTGAGTATGAAGTCAGATGACATTTGTCTTTCGACACCATGAGCAATAGCATTATATATTGCCAATTTTTTAAATATTTTTCTTGTTGATGAATATGTCTTTTCAGTTCTCATCAGTTTGTTCCCGATAGAAGACTCTTAACACTTCCAAATGTGGGTCATCATCAGACAGGGCTGATCTGATTGATCAGTCCTTCCCCTTTAAATGTTATCAGAATCATTGATCAGTCCTTCCCCTTTAAATGTTAGCCCACTCTATGATTCTGGCTATGTGACAATGTAACTTTTAGTTTGATGGGGACTGATTCTAAAATACTGTAAATAATGTCTAGAGCTGCTTTAAACTATTGTGGAAAAGCACATATTGCAGAAATGCTTTGTGCTCCCTGGAATGTACAGTTACTCGTTGTTAGCAAGGTCCATATTATGTTGGATGTGGATAATTTACCACATGTGTTGGTGTGCTATGATGGTGTATGCTGTTTTGATAGCATAATTTCTGTTTTCGTAGCAAGGTTTATTAAAGCAGCCTCTCTCAAACCATGGGCCACGGTGCAGTGTGGAAGCTGCTGGAGCGTACAGCCTCCAGTGCTAAAGTCAAATTAGGATCGCTGCTTCTGTGACTCGCCAGATCATCTGTGGCACAATTGAATGGAACGCTGACCAACAGAAAAAGAAAAAAAAAAGTTTAGCAATCAGGTAATATACTTGCTATATGGAAATAGACTATACGTGTCATCAACTATAGTGGCATTCCATAGGTAGTAAGGGTGTAGTGGTTGTAAGACGCGAGGGAACAGTGTCCCCTCTTCATTAGTTTGTGTGCACTCTAAGAGAGGAGCAGAAACCACTCTAGTTGCAGAGGACACTTGTTAGTAGGCTAAAAAGAACACAGTATTTTAAACTTGTCACAAAGTGTCATGCTCTCAGTCACTTGATTTTAAAACATGATATTTTTCCTCAAACATGGAAGTCGAATGTGAAACCACTTGGTGTTCTGAATGCAGAATGGATTCAGCTAGGTTTAGTCCATTTGAGCCGTTAGATCAAACCTCAGAATAGACATCTATCTCAATTTGGATATCATATCATATGGTGTGTGTGTGTGTGTGTGTGTGTGTGTGTGTGTGTGTGTGTGTGTGTGTGTGTGTGTGTGTGTGTGTGTGTGTGTGTGTGTGTGTGTGTGTGTGTGTGTGTGTGTGTGTGTGTGTGGAGGGGGGCATGTAGTAGTTGTTGCTTCCTGTTATAGTTTGATGAGCTTTGTGTGTAGCATACTGTGTGCAGTCTGTTTCTACAATATTGGATGTTCTGATGTTATATGCTGTGAGCTATCATTATCAGCAACAGTGGTGCTAAGCACTAGTTTGGTTTCCGGTTCTTCTGCTTGCGTAGCTTCATGAGGACCCGAGCAGAGAGTGTGTGGGTTACTATAGTTACTAACCCCATTGGATCTCTTTCTTTCTTCTACTGCCTTCCCTCCCCCCCAGACATCAGAATTGTCAAGGAGCGTCTCAGTGTTCTAACCGTTGGAGGTAGGCTCAACAGGCCCAAGGGGTTTGTGCGTGGATCTGTCTTGTGTCGTATGTCTGTCTTGTGCTTTGGCCAATTCAGAGCTTTTCGTGTGGCTTTTAAAAGTTGTAGTCTAGATCCCTACAATCAGGAATGGATTCTTTCCAGCCCTCCTGTTTCTGGTTCATAGGGTAGTGCATCTTAGAGGCATAGCTGAACCACAGTGGATTTGTTCTTACCGCCATCCACTGTCTGTTCAATCTAGCTACCAATAGATTTTCTGCAACGTTGGTCTTTGCACTAGTTTTGAACTGAAGTCATGTAAACTGTGCACTTTGTGTGTTTACACAGAACATTTGAATGGGCATTTAAAACAGAAGGTTTTAGCAATGACCCTCATCATAGTATTTACAATGAAAGCGTATGTTAAATGATTTTAAGAAGTAGATTGTAATATTAGTGGCAAGGAGTGATCATTACTTTAATTATCAAACATTTACACTTTGGCCTCTTCAGAAAACACAAGCGTGTGTGTGTGTTATTTCTTTACTGACTTCCTCTTCTCACTTTCCAGAATCTGATTGTGACTCCTATATTAGGGATGGTGTGGGACAGGGTAATGAACACCTTCTCCAAACACACTAGAGCCTTTTCAGCTTGTGCCTGGTATCCAGAGTTTGGGTTTTGACCACGCCATTAAAGGTTGCTTTGGAGGATACCTTTTTGCATTGGGCTGTGGATGCTGATCTGCTCTCAGTAAAGGACACGTTCAGGTTTGCATTGGGCTGTGGATGCTGATCTGCCGTCAGTACAGGACACGGCCCTGGTTTGCAGTTGTTGTTGTTGTCTTGACTATCTGTATTTGAAGGCATGTTGCTCAAGAAGGATCCTCCTTTGACCTTTTATGTTGCCAATAAAACCCTTTTTGCAGCCTACCTGCACCTTGGAGGGCTCCATGTGTGTGCCTGTGACTTCACGCTGCGGTGGGTGGGTCGGTGGGCGTGGGGCTGGGGGGGTCCTGTGCCCTTGGACATTGTACCGATGTGTGGCAGAGCCAGAGGCTCCAGCTTGAACCTTTCGAACTGCATTGTGATCCTCTGACACTGTTAGCCCTGCTTTAGGGTCGTAGAGTCTTCTTCTCTCTCTCCTCCTCCTGTCCTCTCTTCTCTGTTCTCACTATCCTCTCTTCTCTCTCCTCCTCTCTTCTCTGTTCTCACTATCCTCTCTTCTCTGTTCTCACTATCCTCATCACTCATCTCTCTGATTCATTTTTAAACATTCTGAACATGTGCCGATTCACTCCAATGCAAAGGCTTCTAGACACAATGATATTCTCACATAAGATTACACCCACCATCTTACCGATTTGAAATCTCTCTTCTGTAGTCCCTTTGTCTAATGTGTTTCTCAACTTCGTGCTTGGCTTTCACTCATTTGTATAAAACTCCAGATACTATATAATATATCTCAAAGATGCGTTTCCCATACTGCATGGCTCCCATGTTACCTAGTGTAACCATGTCATCTTTTTTATCATTGGCTGCCTGCCATATGCTCTATAATTACACCACATTAAGCAGGAGGCTATATGGGAATGATTTGCCAAAAGGCTGTTGTAATTCATATTAGTGTTAATGTAGAGTCTCCAAAGGCAAGAAGGAATGAAGCTGTGGATGTTGGTGCCATAACCACTAGGGGTGGGAATCTCTTGGCACCTCACGATTCGATTCCGTTCCGATTCAGAGGTCAACGATTCGATTCGAAACCGATTATCGCTTCTAAACCGATTATCGATACTAAATCGATTATCAATTCTAAACCGATAAAACGAGTATCGATGCATCTCGATTTTTAAAACATTTGAGTTTGCTACTCAGTCTCAAATCACTTCCTACTTTGTGTTTGATAATTAAAGAAAATCAACAGATGAATTACCTTCTCAATTTTTTTTATTAGAGAAAAAGCTTTTCCTTGTCACAATTATGACTTTCTATGAACAATGCAATAATCGATGCAGCTTGCATTTCAACACAAAACGGATGTGTAGTAAAAAAAATTATAATAAATATATATATATATATATATATATATATATTTTTTTTTATTTATTAAAAAACTGTTATGAACTTTTCTGAATCGAGACATAATCGTTCTAGAGAGAATCGAGAGAAATCGAAGAATCGATTTTTTTTTTTTTTTTCCCACCCCTAATAACTACTGCAGCCGTAGGTTGTAATTCTACATTAGTTGCACACGTATTGCCTCCTCCTTTTAAACTGTTTAGAATCACTGCTTGGTCATGACTTGATTGCTTGTCTTCAGGAGTAGTTGGCATCACTTGGATCATATATTTCAGTCAACAACTGCATCTTGTTTGGTTTGTGCTGTGGGAGAAGAAGGGTGTTTTTGGGGCTGTGTGTAGTTAGTGGAGACAGAGCTTGCTGCAGCTGCCTGACAGTGCACATGCGTGTGTGCGCACACATTCGTCACCCGCTATTGATGCACCATGACCACCCGCCATTGTTTGATTCCAGTTGTGCTCTGCCCATTCCTTGAGCTGTTTCAGTGCCAAGAATATTAAGCATGTTTCAGAGCAGAAGTCATAGTACGCAAAGCTGTTGTTGAAGGGAATCCATAATACATTCTCACTCATTAGCCTGTGCTTCTTTCATTTATGCCTATGTTGAATTACAGGTCCTTTTTTCATTTAGATAATGAATGAAATAGTGAATGATGAATTAATGAAATAGTACTAGTAGTAGTAGTAGTAGGAGGAGTACAAAATGCTTAACTGACATACACTGGTGAAGATGCAGTAGGCCTGTGCAATTCATTTCTATTTCAATTTCTATTATGGCTTCCAGCGATTGTGGAAACGATGTAATGGAGATAAAACTTAATGTAAAAAAGAAATTAGTGTACCGCATTCCGTTTCGCAAGGATTCTCTCATTTTGTCTCGTGTGATGAATCCAGTGCACTCATTTTGTCTCGTGTGATGAATCCACTGCACTCATTTTGTCTCGTGTGATGAATCCACTGCACTCTTTTTCTTTACAGCGATGCGTTTATGCCCCTCCCTAAAACACCAGAACCACAAAATCACAATTATGATTTTTGCCGTAATCGGCAGTACGTTTTTTTTTTTTTGAGAAATTTACCATCATGAAGACGTTGAAGTCAACATAAGCCATAACTAGACTGTCCTAAACATCTACCACTACCATCAGATATGGATAGTATATGTGCTGCTATCTACTATCAGATAAGCTGTACAATGGTACTGTACAAAGATTCTGCATGTAAATGCACTAGAGTATTTTGGAAGCATACGTATCTGCATACTTGTATTTCCATAATTGTACTGTATAACTCAACAGTATCTTTTCTGTCTGTTTTTACCTCTCACTATCTTTATTCTTCACCCCTTTTGCACCATTTCTCACCCTTTCTTCCTTAAAATAACTGGGCTTGTCTTCTGCGTGTCTTTTGTGTGTTTGTCCTGTTTATCATCAAACAATGCTCTTTTTATTTACCTTGCATATCCGTCATCACATTATTAACACTTTTTGACTTTTTATCGTTTGCTTTTGGCATTATTAACACTTTTTGACGTGGCTTTTTTATCGTTTGCCTTTTATTATTAAACTCACTGTGTTCCCTAATGAAACCTCTTCATTTTGCACTCTCATCTAACCCAACGTTCTTTTCTCCCATGTTTGTCACCCTTGTTTTCTTTGGTTCCTGCTCTCTTTCTGTGTCCTCTATTCCATCCTGTGTGGACGGACTCCACTGTCTCTTCTGTCTCACTCTCCTGCCATCTGTCTGTCTGTCTGTCCCTGTGTAACCCTTTCCGCTGTCCCCTCCACCTCATCTCACTGGGGTTGCTGGGCTCTCAGGCTTCTATGGTCTGGATGAATCGGACCTGGATAAAGTGTTCCGCCTACCCACCACCACCTTCATCGGTGGGGAGGAGAGTGCACTGCCCCTTCGGGAGATCATCAGACGGTTGGAGGTGAATTGAGTCACCCAGGACAACTGGTTACTTCACACGTGCTCTGTTAGCTAGCCTGCTAGCCACCACACTACACATACACATCTCAATAACAATAACCTAACAACTCAAAATGACATTCATGCACACAGTTTTCATATTTACATTGTGATAATGTCATTTAGTTCAATGTGTACACATGTTTGATGCTCAAAAGCGTGTGTTATGCATACGTAAAGATACTGTAAAGTGCAAACTGTGGCTGAACATACAGATAAACACACATAGAACTGTAAACCCTAAATGTTACTAATCTAGTACTCTATTGTGCTGCCCACAAGCCCCTAATGTGTGTCTAATGCGTGTTAGATGGCATACTGTCAACACATCGGTGTTGAGTTCATGTTCATCAATGTGTCTTGTGTTAGATGGCATACTGTCAACACATCGGCGTTGAGTTCATGTTCATCAATGACCTGGACCAGTGTCAGTGGATCCGGGAGAAGTTTGAGAGACCTGGTGGAAGGCATTTCACCATCGAGGAGAAGAGAACCCTGCTGGCTCGCATGATTCGATCCACCCGGTACAAAAGACTTCCTACTAGAAACAAACACGCATGCTTGGCTTTTACAGGCTGACATATTTTCAGGATGTCCTGTAGTGAGGTCTTGGGTTATAACACGGCCATTCCTAATTCATTACTTTTTCTCTTTCATGGGAGGTTTTATTGACGTTGAAATGGGAAATATTTATCTTGATGCTGTTTGAGGAGTCTGGGATTTTAATTTGTTTCTGATTTTGAGCCAACCTAATGTCACAGTGCCTTTTCTACCATATTGTAAGATCAAGCCATTTGTACTGCTGTGTTGCAGGTTTGAGGAGTTCCTGCAAAGGAAGTGGTCATCTGAGAAGAGATTTGGGCTGGAGGGCTGTGAGTCACTCATCCCTGCACTCAAGACCATCATCGACAAGTCCAGTGAGAACGGAGTGGAGAACGTCATCATGGGAATGCCTCACAGGTAAATAGAGTGGAGAATGTCATCATGGGAATGCCATGGGAATGCCTCACAGGTAAATAGAGTGGAGAATGTCATCATGGGAATGCCATGGGAATGCCTCACAGGTAAATAGAGTGGAGAATGTCATCATGGGAATGCCTCACAGGTAAATAGAGTGGAGAATGTCGATATGGGAATGCCATCATGGGAATGCCATGGGAATGTCATGGGAATGCCACACAGGTAAATAGAGTGGAGAATGTCGATATGGGAATGCCTCACAGGTAAATAGAGTGGAGAATGTCGATATGGGAATGCCTCTTGTCATTAAACTCAGCTTGTGTCTGTAAATGGTTTTACACAGGTCTGTGATTGTGGAGGCAAGCAGCGCTGTATAGCGCGTTCCTCTCGGGATCATGCAGGCGTGGGCTTCAGGTTGAGAATCACGGCCTTAAAGAGTGGGAGGAGTACATTGGGATATTGGGATTGACACAATCACCAGCAAGAGAAGTTCAAGAGACTGGTCATGGCTGTTGGTACTCTCTGACTCAGATTGCTACTTTCCATCAGACATACATTAGACACTATACATTTATTGTGGTCTTTGATCAGTATTGCAATGACCAACGGTTCCATTGAGATACAGTCTTCTGTGGTAGTACATCCCCCTCCCCCTCCCCCGTCTTAGTTCCCCCTCCCCCGTCCAGTAAGGATGCTTGTTCTGCTCTGGCAGTCCTCACAAACACGACGCTCCTCATTCCTTCGAGCGTGATGAGTACTGTATGTTCAAATGCTTTTTCTGTGTCTGATCTTGTCCTCTCTCTCTCTCAAGGGGTCGTCTGAATGTCCTGGCCAATGTCATTCGCAAAGAGTTGGAGCAGATCTTCTGCCAGTTTGACTCTAAGTTGGAGGCAGCGGATGAGGTGAGTCCAGTGCCATACAGTGTGCCGTTGACACCATGTCATCTAGTTATACCAGCCAACACACTGCGATGCTTTGGGGCTGATCAGGTCTTTTTGTGTCTGTTTCTCAGGGCTCTGGAGATGTGAAGTATCACCTGGGAATGTACCACAGAAGAATAAATCGCGTGACTGACCGGAACATCACGCTCTCTCTGGTGGCCAACCCATCTCATCTGGAGGCAGTCAATCCCGTGGTGCAGGGCAAGTGCAAGGCGGAGCAGTTCTACTGTGGAGACACTGATGGCAAGAGGGTAATGAGATGTTTCATGCTCTAATAAATAGAGATACTAGAACATGATGAGTAGGGGTGGGAATCTCGTGGCACCTCACGATTCGATTCCGATTCAGTGGTCAACGATTCGATTCTAAACCGATTATCGCTTCTAAACCGATTATAAATTCTAAAACGATTATCGATGCATGTCGATTTTTAAAACATTTCAGTTTGCTACTCAGAGTCTCAAATCACTTCCTACTTTGTGTTTGATAATTAAAGAAAATCAACATATGAATTACCTTCTCTATTTTTTATTAGAGAAAAAGCTTTTCCTTGTCACAATTATGACTTTCAATGAACAATGCAAATAATCGATGCAGCTTGCATTTCAACACAAAATGGATGTGTAAAAAAAAAAAATGATTAATTAAAAAATCGATTATGAACTTTTCTGAATCGAGACAGAATCGTTCTAGAGAGAATCGAGAGAAATCGAAGAATCAATTTTTTTCCCCACCCCTAATGATGAGCAGTTCTACTGTGGAGACACTGATGGCAAGAGTGTAATGAGATCCCAACAGATGGTTCATGCTGTAATAAAGGCCTGTACATAGAGATACTATAACATGATGGGCAGTTCTACTGTGGAGACTCTGATGGCAAGAGGGTAATGAGATCCCAACAGATGGTTCATGCTCTAATAAAGGCCTGTACATAGAGATTACATGTTTAGGAATTCTGACATTAATATGTGAATGTATGTGTGTGTGTGTTTCAGGTCATGTCAGTCCTGTTGCACGGGGATGCAGCCTTCGCTGGGCAGGGGATTGTCTACGAGACGTTCCACTTGAGTGACCTGCCGTCATACACCACACATGGCACAGTGCATGTTGTCGCCAACAACCAGGTACCTGATCATTCACGCCATCTCAAACAAAGCATAGTGCCAGCTGAGTTCTAACATTGTATGGCGCGAGCAGAACCAGTAGGTTGAGAACTAAGTTCTTGAGAGGGTTTCTGACCCAGGACGACTCATCTCACACATCTCAGAGGACTGATGTCTGATGTATAGTAAACTCTTGGTGGGAATGTCAGTTTCCCACCAAGAGTTCAGTTTAAGGATGTCTATGAGTTCTGTAACAGGACTGTGTGTGCACTGCAGGGCTGCACTACTGACAGGGGGAAATTATCAACCACATTATAGTTTTAGATGGATTAAATCCCAATTTTTCAAATCCATATAAAGTCCTTTCTATACAATTAGTCCAGATTTGGTCACCTTGTGTGACAGTAGTTACCCAGTGTTTTTGCTGAAGTGGACATTCTAGCTCTCAGGCTACCAGGAGAGACCTATGGATGTCTCCGTCAGACTAATCTGCCCTCTGTCTATCCAGATCGGCTTCACCACTGACCCTCGAATGGCGCGCTCCTCGCCCTATCCCACTGATGTGGCCCGGGTGGTCAACGCTCCTATCTTCCACGTGAACGCAGATGACCCTGAGGCTGTGGCCTATGTCTGTGAGGTTGCTGCTGAGTGGAGGGCCACCTTTCACAAGGACGTAGTGGTGGATCTGGTGAGTGTGTGTGTGTGTCTGCTTCAGCATGCCAACATTCGGCCCTTTTTAGGAAACTGGAATATCGAGTGGCCTTGCGTATGTCCAGAGTGGAACGTGTAAAGACAGTGTTGTGTTTGTGACTCAGTGTGTATTTCAAAGACAGTGTTGTGTTTGAAACACACACTGAGTCACAAAGACAGTGTTGTGTTTGTGACTCGGTGTGTGTTTGTGACTCAGTGTGTGTTTCAAAGACAGTGTTGTGTTTGTGACTCGGTGTGTGTTTGTGACTCAGTGTGTGTTTCAAAGACAGTGTTGTGTTTGTGACTCGGTGTGTGTTTGTGACTCAGTGTGTGTTTCAAAGACAGTGTTGTGTTTGTGACTCAGTGTGTGTTTGTGACTCAGTGTGTGTTTCAAAGACAGTGTTGTGTTTGTGACTCAGTGTGAGTTTGTGACTCAGTGTGTGTTTGTGACTCAGTGTGTGTTTGTGACTCAGTGTGTGTTTCAAAGACAGTGTTGTGTTTGTGACTCAGTGTGTGTTTGTGACTCAGTGTGAGTTTGTGACTCAGTGTGTATTTCAAAGACAGTGTGTGTTTGTGACTCAGTGTGTATTTCAAAGACAGTGTTGTGTTTGTGACTCGGTGTGTGTTTGTGACTCAGTGTGTGTTTCAAAGACAGTGTTGTGTTTGTGACTCAGTGTGTATTTCAAGGACAGTGTTGTGTTTGTGACTCAGTGTGTGTTTGTGACTCAGTGTGTATTTCAAAGACAGTGTTGTGTTTGTGACTCAGTGTTGTGTTTGTGACTCAGTGTGTGTTTGTGACTCAGTGTGTGTTTCAAAGACAGTGTTGTGTTTGTGACTCAGTGTGAGTTTGTGACTCAGTGTGTGTTTGTGACTCAGTGTGTGTTTGTGACTCAGTGTTGTGTTTGTGACTCAGTGTGTGTTTGTGACTCAGTGTGTGTTTCTGTGCTTCAGGTGTGTTACAGGAGGAACGGCCATAATGAGATGGATGAGCCCATGTTCACTCAGCCACTCATGTACAAGACGATCAAGAAGCAGAAGGGGGTGATGCTGAAGTATGCTGAGAAGCTCATCGAGGAGGGCTCAGTAACTAGACAGGAGTATGAGGTGAGGGGCTCATTGAGGAGGGCTCCGTGACTAGACAGGAGTATGAGGTGAGGGTTCAGTAACTAGACAGGAGTATGAGGTGAGGGTTCAGTAACTAGACAGGAGTATGAGGTGAGGGTTCAGTAACTAGACAGGAGTATGAGGTGAGGGTTCAGTAACTAGACAGGAGTATGAGGTGAGGGTTCAGTAACTAGACAGGAGTATGAGGTAAGGGACTCATTGACTAGACAGGAGTATGAGGTAAGAGGCTCAGTAACTAGACAGGAGTATGAGGTGAGGGGCTCATTAACTAGACAGGAGTATGAGGTAAGGGGCTCATTGACTAGACAGGAGTATGAGGTAAGGGACTCATTGACTAGACAGGAGTATGAGGTAAGGGGTTCAGTAACTAGACAGGAGTATGAGGTAAGGGGTTCAGTAACTAGACAGGAGTATGAGGTAAGGGGGAAATGGATCAATCTTTGTGTGTACACATGGTTCGACGGCAGGTCGCACACAATCCCACAGTTACAACGTATGCCCAATGAATGCCCATTCTCTTCATAGATCTGAACGGGACTCAGATCAGGGTCAATTCATGTCCACTCCCACAGTTATTCTTATATGATCGACACCAGTCCCTCAAGCATTTTGCAATCTTGGGTTTTCACAAATTCTGACCGCCGCGCTACAATGTGTCTTGGTGGAGTCTAGAATATATGAGATATTCATTTAAAAGATGATTTTCCAGTCGATTATGCAGATTACATTGTGAAAACCTGACATTACTGTTAAATATACCTTGAAGTCAAACAGGTGGCACCTTCCCATACAATTGGCATGATGGCTGTGCTCACGGCAGTATTAGATCCACACAATTAACAATCTGTGTGCAGTTCCTTACCACAGCGATACACAGACCGTTTAGCCCACATGCATCAGCGTTAGTTCCTCTTGGTGTCGCCAATCTGCGAATTACAAATATTATGCGTACGCCATCTTGAGACCATACGCAGAGGTAGACATGTTTTCCTGTCGAGAATCTTTTCATAAATACCGTGTGTTATGTGTAGAAAAGTGCTCAGCCCAATTTGAGTGGTTCCACATCGTTGCTACATATGGCCCATGGAGAGATTGACACTTTAGTGATGGTGGTCATTAAAATCATCTCTTTTAAATAAATTAAACGCTGAGATGAGTGAATACACAGAAATGACAAAAAGACGCTTCATATTCTTCATATATCCTTGTCTTTCCCTTTGTTCAGGAGGAGATTGCTAAGTATGATAAGATTTGTGAGGAAGCACATGCACGCTCCAAAGATGAGAAGATCCTTCACATTAAGCACTGGCTGGACTCCCCTTGGCCTGGTAAGTAGGGTCCGATGGCTGAAACCATTTCTCACTCTGGGAATACTGGATTCAGATCCTTGACATTTGTTCTGCATTATTAGAAAGACTGCTGGTAACATACTGTAGGTTGCTAATGTATATTATTAGAAAGACAGCTGGTAACATACTGTAGGTTGCTAATGTATATTATTAGAAAGACAGCTGGTAACATACTGTAGGTTGCTAATGTATATTATTAGAAAGACAGCTGGTAACATACTGTAGGTTGGTAATGTATATATGCATGTTAATGTATATGCATGTTTTTCAGGTTTCTTCACTCTAGATGGCCAGTCCAAGAGCATGAGTGCTCCCTCTACTGGTCTGACTGAGGAAGAGCTGTCACATATTGGACAGGTGGCGTCATCCGTACCTGTAGAGGACTTCACTATCCATGGAGGTCACAAACTCAAATATGTCTCTTCTTTTTTGAACCCCATCACCTTTAAACAGACAGATGCTTACTATGCCCTTTGTCACTCTTCGTCTCACCTCCGTCACTCTCTTCTTCCTCCTCCTGTCAGGTCTAAGTCGTGTCCTGAAGAGCCGAGGTGAGATGATCCGTAACCGCACGGTTGACTGGGCTCTGGGAGAGTACATGGCGTTTGGCTCCCTGCTGAAAGAGGGCATCCATGTGAGACTCAGTGGCCAAGATGTGGAGAGAGGCACCTTCAGGTAACAAAGCATAGACTAGATATGTGTACTGCACACATGACAAGGGTGAAGGAAACAACAGGGGATTTCAACATGGTAAAGAATGTTTTCACCTGTGAGAGATGGTGCCGTGTAATAAGTGCATAACAAATGTGCGGTAGAGTTCAAAGGTCTTACTGCTAACCACTGCTGTAACTCTTCCCGGAAAACGATTTATTGCCATGCATGTCTGCTCAGATAGGGTCTTGATGATATAGTCCTGGTACATTTACAGTGCATCAGGAGGTCAAAGCTAAAGCTTATTTTAGATTTTAAATCTCCTCAGCAGTTAATGTGACTGGTTGTGAGTTCTTTGAAGCTGTTTTCTCAATTATTGTTGTTGTTTTGTGTCTTCTGCCAGCCACCGTCACCATGTTCTTCATGACCAGAATGTGGACAAGAGAACCTGCATCCCCATGAACCACATGGATCCCAACCAAGCCCCTTACACCGTCTGCAACAGCTCCCTGTCTGAGTATGGAGTGCTAGGTCAGTGGGCACACAATCATAGTGGGCACACCTGTCTGAGTATGGAGTGCCAGGTCAGTGGGCACACAATCATAGCAGGGGCACCTGTCTGAGTATGGAGTGCTAGGTCAGTGGGCACCTGTCTGAGTATGGAGTGATAGGTCAGTGGGCACACCTGTCTGAGTATGGAGTGCTGGGTCAGTGGGCACACCTGTCTGAGTATGGAGTGCTGGGTCAGTGGGCACACAATCATAGAGGTGCTTCATCTTGAACTAGGGTGGAGAAAGGGATGTCTAGAGGGGGCGACAATGTGTTGTTAGTGTGTGTGCACAGCATTAATGAAGACGCTCATGTTCAGCTAATAATACGCTAAAACCTAAACCAATAGGCTACATGCTGTTGATGGGCAGTCTCCTATTTTGCATGACCTTTATAGTCAAGTAGGCTAACATTAATTATTACAAATAAAAAGGACCTTTTTCTGAGCACATTTACAAACGTTAAGGCTATTAACTGGGGATGTTAAGATTCACCGATTTGCATTGATGCATTGGCATAAAAGTTCACAAGGCAATTCCCCCGATTTAAAAAAAGTGTACAACGGGTACGCTTTGGTCTGTAGAAACAAACTGCAAGGTGTTAGGCAATCCCTGCCATGGTACACCAACACCAATTTACAGGCTTAGTTAGTGTGAATGTGATCTTGGACAAATAAACTATATGTATTACCATCTTCAGGTTCCTGAGCTTTATTATAATAAATTACCTCGAACTAAACCGTTTATGGTCAATGAAAAGCCATTCAAATATAGCTGATCAGGCCTTTGACCAAAAGGTAGGCTATGTTGAAATAGCAATAATCATTTACATTTAGTCATTTAGCAGACGCTTTTATCCAAAGCGACTTACAAGTTATACACATTTTACATTTACACTGATGGCACACTGCACATCAGGAGCAATTAGGGGTTCAGTGTCTTGCTCAAGGACGCTTCGACAGGGAATCGAACTAGCAACCTTCTGATTACTAAACGACTTCTCTACCTCCTGTACCACTGTCGCCCCCGGTACAACAGGTGTACACATCCTTGTAACTCGCTTTAGATAAAAGCGTCTGCTAAATGACTAACTGTAACTGTAACCTCGTTCCTCTCCTTCAGGGGACAGTGCTTATATGCCTAACCTTACCTTATTGTTCCTCTTGTCTGTCCTCTTTCATGTGTATCCGTAGGCTTTGAGCTTGGCTTTGCTATGGCAAGTCCCAATGCCCTGGTTTTGTGGGAGGCCCAGTTCGGTGACTTCCACAACACGGCTCAATGCATCATCGATCAGTTCATCTGCCCTGGCCAGGCCAAGTGGGTTCGTCAGAACGGCATCGTGCTGCTGCTGCCCCATGGCATGGAGGGCATGGTGAGAGGAGGGGCTTATCTCTTCATGCGTCAACTCTCACAGTGGACATCAAATACATACATATCACAATTCTCATTATGTCCACCAGATCTTCAATCTATTGCTTTGGTCTGTTCTCTGTCCCTCTGCCCCTTGCCATACAGGGTCCTGAGCATTCTTCAGCCCGCCCTGAGCGTTTCCTCCAAATGTGTAACGATGATCCTGATGTCTATCCGGTATGACAGAACCCATCAACACCCCCACCCCCCCCCCCCACCCCTCTCCAGGCTTTATGAGCCAATGTTGTACTCACTCACTCACTCACTCACTCACTCACTCACTCACTCACTCACTCACTCACTCACTCACTCACTCACTCACTCACTCTCTCACTCTCTCACTCACTCACTCACTCACTCACACTCTCTCTCTCACACTCTCTCTCTCTCTCTCTCTCTCTCTCTCTCTCTCTCTCTCTCTCTCTCTCTCTCTGGTCTCCCACAGAAAATCAAGCCTGAGGACTTCGCTGTCCAGCAGCTGATTGACTGTAACTGGATCGTGGTGAACATTTCCAATCCAGCCAACCTTTTCCATGTACTGAGGAGGCAGATCTTGTACCCCTTCAGAAAGCCTGTAAGTCACAGTGGAGTGTCCAGTTATGTGTATCCACAAATGTACACCTGTTTGATTACCACTTACTTACAAGGAGGGCATTCTTGTTTGTGGGAGCTTAGAATGGGAGGCTTTATTGTAACTCTAAAATCCTGGGGCAGTTTTTAGGCCCAGTATGATAGAGGTTTGTAAGTTTGGGCTGGGTCGTAAAGGTTGCAGTAGGGATGTGCAGCCACTCATGAAGATGGAATTGGACATCTCAGGTGTCAAAGCTTGTAGTTTTGGATTCAATCTTGGGACACCTTTTTTATACTACTACATACTTTATGTGGTCAATGTTCATTTCTATGGACACACCTGATTGTCCTTCATGCTCCCTATCTTTCTCTTGGCAGCTCATTATATTCACTCCAAAGTCTCTTCTGCGCCATCCTGAGGCCAAGTCCAACTTTGACGAGATGCTTCCAGGTATGAAGTCGATTTTATTTTATACATAATGGATTTTTTTGTTGTATATCTTCTCATGATCTTTCCCTCTGATTGTAATTTATATGGTAAGCAACTGGTTAAACAGGATTTAATGATTTTCACCGTATAAAAGTCCAAAACATCCTGGTCACCACTACCGTCAATGCATTAGCCAGTAAAAAAAATATATAAAAATGTAAGATTTGGTGATTGGACAATTGCATTTAGTTTTTGTAGCGCAGACACAAATATTGACCAGTATCCCTGTAACACACGTCTGCCTCACTAGGCACTCATTTCCAGCGACTGATCTCCGAGGCTGGCCCCGCCGCAGACAACCCAGCAGATGTGAAGCGTATCGTGTTCTGCACTGGGAAGGTTTACTACGAGCTTAACCGTGAACGCAAGACCAGAGGCATGGAAAACACAGTTGCCATCAGTCGCATCGAGCAGGTATTTTGACCACATCCTTACAGTACATACAGGAAAACCCAGAGGGTAAAAGCAGATGACTCAAAACATGTTTGAATAGCGCATCCTCATTGTCAACACAAATCTTTAGCAAATGTACCTCATGGGGTGATGTCTCCGATCAAAACTGGTTGCCACTCTGCTGCAAAATATCCACCTAACTAGCCTATGAAATGTATCTGTGTAGATTTGAATGTCTCGGTCATATATCATAAAAAAGTTATTTGGTTGAAAGTGAATGGACTATCGTGAAAATGTAAAAGAATACTTGGAAGCATAGTTCTCAAGAGTGTCTTATTTTAAAACATAACTTGGTAGACTATAGGGAGGCAACAGTAAGCCGTATTAATGTTGAATCGTTCGGTACACCCCTAACGGTTCAATATGCACACGTGAACCGCCATGCCTGTCATTTCCCTTACATTTCCAAAACGTGCTGAAGAATATTGGTATTTTTTCATATACTTTCTAAGTCGTTGCAACTCATGTGAATTCCTCCCCCACAAGAATGTATCACGCCATGTTCATTAACATCCAAATGGTCAGCCAGACCTTTCCTGTCTGCAGACCTTCACACCTTTCATATCTAGGTAGACCCCATACTGTTCCCCTTCACACGAACACACACCACCTTACACCTTGTACCGGGCCCCCAGACACACCCATTATGTTAAGTTGTGTATTCCACCTTCCTATAACTGAAATGTAACGTGTATGCTGTACTGAGAAGAGAAGAACATGATGCAGAAGACTTGTGGAGACACAGACCACTACGTGTGGTGAGAGAACGGAGCATGGAGTGATGCTGGGACATCATTGAGGAAACATCACCGCCTTTTGAAGGCCAACATAGAAGAGACCCTACACTATGGACGATATCTCTTAATCATCCCCCCTTCTTCGTGTTGTGTGTGCTTCATCGAATCCGCAGAATAAACCAATCAGATCTGTACACACCCATAGCCTAATACTTGGTTGCTGCACCTTTGGCAGCGATTACAGCTTCAAGGCGTCTTGGAAGGAAGCTACGAGCTTGGCACTTTTTTTTTTTGGACATTTATGCCCATTCCTCTTGGCATATCCTTGCAAGCTCCATCAGGTTGGGTGGGGAGCATCGGTACACAGCCATTTTCAGCTCTCTCCATAGATGTTCAATGGATTCAGGTCTGGGCTCTGGGCCACTCAAGGACATGCACAGACTTTCCTCGAAGCCACTCCTTTGTTCTCTTGGCTGTGTGCCTCAGGTCGTTGTCATGTTGGAAGGTAAACCTTCGCCCCAGTCTGAGGTCCAGAGCCCTCTGGAGCAGGTTGTCTTCAAGACCTTGGTGTACTTAGCTGCATTCATCTTTCCCTATATCAGGACTAGTCCCGCTGCTGAAAAACATCCCCTCATCATGATGCTGCCACCACCATGCTTCACTGTAGGGATGGTATTAGCCAGGTGATGAGCGGTGCCTGATTTCCTCCAGACGTGACGCTTGGTATTCAGACCAAAAAGTTACATTTTGGTTTCATCAGACCAGAGAATCTTGTTTAGGTGCCTTTTGGCAAACCCCAAGCGGGCTGTGATGTGCCTTTTACTAAGGAGGGGCTTCCGTCGGGCCACTCTACCATAAAGGCCTGATTGGTTGTGAGCTGCCTGGATGGTTGATCTTCTGAAAGGTTCTTCCATCTCCACAAGGATATGCTGGAGCTCTGTCAGAGTGACCCTCGGGTTCCTGCTCACCTCACTGGCCAAGGCCCGTCTTCCCCGACTGCTCAGTTTGAACGGTGGGCCAGGTCTAGGAAGATTCTTGGTGGTTCCAAACTTCTTCCACTTATGATTGATGGTGGCCACTGTGCTCTTTGGGACCTGTGAAGCTGCAGAGATTTTTCCGTACCCTTCTCCAGATCTGTGCCTTGACACAATCCTGTTTCTGAGGTCTGCAGATGATTCCTCTGACCCCCATGGCTTTGGAGTTTGCTTTGACATGCACTGTCAACTGTGGGACAGGTGTTGGCAATCCCCAATCATATCCAATCAATTGAATTGATCACAGGTGGACGCCAATTAAGAGGTAGAAACATCTCATGCCGTATCAGTGGAAACAAAATGCACCTCAGCTCACTTTTGGGTGTCATATCAAAGGATGTGCACACTTGTGTACATATGATATTTTACATTTAGAATTTGAATACGTTAGCACAGATGTCATTATGGGCTACTTTTTGTAGACAAAAAATGACAAAAAATGAACTCTATTGTAGAATATGTCTAACATAATAAAATGTGGAGAAGGTGAAAAGGGTGTGCAGACTTTCCGGCTTGACTGTAGAACAACAATGGTGTTTTCAACACTCAGATCTTTCAGTTGGTGTGTCCACCCAGTTTCCAGGATCTTTCAGTGCTTATTGTGCTGTAGGCTACACGCACGTTGTACGTTGAGATCCACAGAACATCTCTGGAGCCTGTTCAAATTTCCCTGGATCCTATCAGCGCCCCGTATGCAAATAGAAGATATGGAAGAGAGGGGAAACTAAAACCAAAATGATCTCAGCTCCAACTTGACAGTGGCGGATGCTAGCTTGACTGAGAGAAGCCAATTTGGAGAGGTACCGCCATCTTTCAAATCCGCTGTGTGGGAACATTTTGGATTCAGTGTTCAATACAATGACAAGGATAAGAAGACTTTCAACAACCAAAGTAGAGTCTGCAAGCATTGTTTTGTCACTGTTGGCTACTCGAGTGGAAGCACTTCGAACATGTCTCATGTATTTGGCCAACACTCGGCCCTATCCCAGGTGGAGCAAGGAGAGGCCACTAGCTGTCTCTTGCTGTTGCCTTCCAGCAACAATTTTGTGACAAATAGCAAAGAAACTAGGCCACATAGAGAGCAAACACCTCCGCCCAGGCCAAATGAACTAGGCCACTTAGAGAGCACACACCTCCGCCCAGGCCAAATGCCGCATCTCGCATCGTACAACGCAGACTACATTTGTGGAACCGCCCCGTGAGTCGGATCGGCTCCAGGATTTAACGGGTTTCCTTGGCCCATGCTACACCTTTCCACCAAGTTTCATGGAAATCCAGCAAGTCGTTTTTTGCGTTATCCTGCTTCCACAGACAAACTACCAAACAAACGACACCTTTTTGGCAGAGGTAATAATGAAAGCAGTGGGAGTATCTATAGCCCAAGATATGCAGCCTTATTTGGTGATCATGACTCGGGATTATGTCATCGGGGGAAAAGCCTTATTTGGTGATCATGACTCAGGATTATGTCATGGGGGGAAAAAGCCTTATTTGGTGATCATGACTCAGGATTATGTCATGGGGGGAAAAAGCCTTATTTGGTGATCATGACTCGGGATTATGTCATGGGGGGAAAAAGCCTTATTTGGTGATCATGACTCGGGATTATGTCATCGGGGAAAAAGCCTTATTTGGTGATCATGACTCGGGATTATGTCATCGGGGGAAAAGCCTTATTTGGTGATCATGACTCAGGATTATGTCATGGGGGGAAAAAGCCTTATTTGGTGATCATGACTCGGGATTATGTCATGGGGGGAAAAAGCCTTATTTGGTGATCATGACTCGGGATTATGTCATCGGGGAAAAAGCCTTATTTGGTGATCATGACTCGGGATTATGTCATGGGGGGAAAAAAGCCTTATTTGGTGATCATGACTCAGGATTATGTCAAGGGGGGAAAAGCCTTATTTGGTGATCATGACTCGGGATTATGTCATGGGGGGAAAAAAGCCTTATTTGGTGATCATGACTCAGGATTATGTCAAGGGGGGAAAAAGCCTTATTTGGTGATCATGACATGAAAAAATTACAATGTCCCCGCCCACACACATTTCAGCAGTAAAGCTCTATGAAACATCACAGAGAGAAATTCAAAACAAATTGACTCAGACACCCTACCTAGCTCTCTCCACTGATAGTGTGACCTCCAGAGCAAGTGAAAGCTACCTTACTGTAGTAGGGACAGAAACCAGACCCAGTCAGTCATGCTGCCATGTTTCTGAATAGAACACTTTATTTGTCTAGTGACAAAATAAATAGTTTATTGTTTAAAGGGTGAGTTAATTTTTTCATAAATATGAAGGTACCGAAACCTTACTGTAACCGTGTCCCAAAAACCATTAAGCATACTGAACCATGGGCTTACTGTACCATTGCATCCCTAGGAGACCAGCACGTACAGTTTCCAAATATGAATGGGTTTTACCCATAGCTTTTGCCTGGCCTACTTGACATAATGGTATTTTGATTGAGGTTTCAGTTTTTATAACTATGAGCCTATTATTGATTTGGCTTAAAGGTCCCCAGTGAGAAATATGGACCAGGAAAATATTAGTAGCCCAATGATTCTTGCTTGCTTTATTGCTGTGTTTGTGTTGGCATGAAACTTAAGCATCACATGACATGTTACATTGCAGAGCATCATGCTAAATGGGCCTCGATTATATATATAAGCTCACTAGAGAGATTCCGTATGTGAAAGGCATAAAAGCCTAAAACAACATCTGGCCCTGTAGGACAGAATTGAGTATGAACTGCCTCAAAAAACGAATTTGTGTCACCATTTGTTTTTCTCTCAGCTCTCTCCATTCCCCTTTGACCTGGTGAAGAGTGAGACGGAGAAGTACCCCAACGCTGACATAGTGTGGTGCCAGGAGGAGCACAAGAACCAGGGCTACTACGACTACGTCAAGCCACGCATGCGCACCACCATCGCCCGCATCAAACCTGTCTGGTAAGGGTCCCATGAGGGCGAGGGCTTTATGGCCTCAGACCACTTCATGTTAGTCTCTGGTTTTGTCCATGTTCAACCGTTGGATATTGGATGCACAGCAAACAAATAGATAGTTTTTAATACAAGTCATCAGAGCAATCTGTTTATACATATACATTTACATCAATTCACTGTTGAATATCTAAAGCATGATTTGAACTATGGACAATACACATGCAGGGACCTTTCTGACCTGTCAATCTTTGTGGTGTGTCTGTCTGCCTGTCTGCCTGTCTGTCTGTCCGTAGGTATGCTGGACGTGGGTCAGCCGCAGCGCCTGCCACTGGAAATAAGAAAGCCCATCTGTTGGAGTTGTCTCGTTTCCTGAACACTGCTTTCGACTTGGACGCCTTCAAAGAACACGAGTAACAGACTCTCAGCCCTGTAGACGATTGAACCCGTGTTCATATTTCACCTCCAAACAGTGTAGATTCTCTCTGACACATCAGGCATTCCCCCCATGCCCTGTCTAATGTGTGTGTGGTCATGCAGTCTCATTCTGTGTCCACCACCTTTCCTTTTAAAATGAACCGAAACAATCTAGACTCAAACTCAAAACATTTCTTGTGTTAGTGTCTGCATCCCCACTTTATGGACTAAATCATGTTGCATCTACTGTATGATGGGGTTATTACTTCCTCAGGAGAAAATGTATTAATGACAAGGTTTTAGCATTTTACCCCAGGTTTGAACATGCTTTTTCTCTTGCGCTGAAATCCCCCAAATAATCCCCTTATGTTCAGTGTCCTTCGTCCCCTGGCTCTCTGTGGCCACCGCCATCTTCATCACCACTTTTAGGCAACGTAAGGCTTTACATTATTTTGTGCTGTGATTATTGTCTTTATTTTCCTTCTGATTGTATTAGCTTCAGTATGAGTATACTATTACCTGCTTGAGGAAACAGACTGCGGGATGTCAATGTAACATGGTGACACACGGTTTTCAGTGGTCTAGTCATTCAGAATGGAGCAATGAATCAGCATTTAAAAGAGGTAAACTTTCCCTATCACACAGTGAGTTAGTTTGGAATATGGAATAAGGGAAACAGGCACTTGGGTGGGCACCTTTTCCTGGGGTCAGAATAATAGAGTTGCCATAGGAACGGAGGGGTTGTATATTGCGTTTGTGGCCTTGATCTCTGTTTTCTTCTATATAAGATCAACTGTGATCACTATTGAAAGGCATACTGAAGAGTGTGTGCTCAACACGTGCACTTCCAACAGTAGAGATGATGGAAATGTCATTTTGTAAAGGGCACCTGGTCTTGGTTACTTTTCTGCTCACTTTGTCCTCCAGTGCCAAAAGGTGAAAGGGTGTGTGAATTATAATTGCAACAGTCTGAAAAAGGAAATCATGTCATTTTAGCTCAGCGGTTAACAATAAAACAAATCCTGTGGAGAGAGCAAATGATTTATTTATTTTCATATGGAATATTTTAATTATTTCCATGTTATGTTGCTTCATTGAATAAAAACATTATCTTCTCACTCTGCCTAATTTGGTTCTTGCTTTCTTGTTTGTTTCTTTAGGGATTCATTTAAGATATTAAATGCATTATAAACATTTAATGCAATTAACGTAGCTTTGTGGGTTTATAACTATTTCTGTTAGTGCATATATATATATATATATGGTTAAAATATCATACACCTGACACAGAGCTTAGTTGAATTTACAAGCTTACAAGTTTATTGAGCACTTCAACTTCCAACTAACCCAATGGGCTGCACACCACGTTCTAACTACTGACTGACTGATTTAGTTGTGCTTAGTTGCTAGCTCCCTCCAAAGCATTGTCACTCCCCAAAAGTCTGCCTCTCTTCTTCTCTTAATAAACATAGCACAAAAAGTAAGGATTTGTGTTTGGTAGATTATTTCTTTGTTGTAACAATCCTTCACGGCAATAAATCTTATACCGTTGGAAAGCCTGTTTATTTCCCTTTTAAATGGTGCCACATTTGTAAGGAACATGCATGTGTGGAATGAGCAGCACAGCTGAGTATGTGGGTTGCGCCCATGAAAAATGTGCCAAAATTCTCCTGTTGGTATTCACTCATGTTTTGAGTTGTTTGTTGGATTGGACGATTGAACTCTCGATCAGTAACAGGGAACAAACAAGAAATGTTGGCAATTTTACACTTTATTCATTTAATACACCATCAGGGAGAGAATGGAATGGCCTGCCATGAGTCCAGACCTCAACCCAATTGAAAACTTTTGGTATCAGCTTGGGCGTGCTGTACGTGTTAGTGACCAACACAACCACGATGGCTGATCTGCAACGACTCTTGGTGGAGGAATGGAATGCCATCCCACAGCAATGTTCGACCAGGTTGGTGACCAGCATGAGGAGGTGGTGCCAGGCTGTTGTGGCTGCGAATGGATCTTCCACCCGCTCCTGAGGCTGTATTAAATGAATAAAGTGTAAAATTGCCAATATGTCTTGTTTGTTCCTTGTTACTGATCGAGAGTTCAATCATCCAATCCACCAAACAACTCAAAACAAGAGTGAATACCAACATAAGAATAAACTAATTAGCAATTAGCATTTAGCAATTTTGGCACATTTTTCATGGGCGCAACCCACATACTCAGCTCTGCTGCTCATCCCCAAAATGCATGTTCCTTACAAATGTGGCACTATTTAAAAGGGAAATAAACAGGCTTTCCAACGGTATAAGATTTATTAAGAAATAATCTACCAAACACAAATTTCCTTACTTTTTGTGCTATGTTTATAACAAATATATCTTTCAAGCTGAGAGGTTTTTTTATCTGTAATTCACAGCACAAAGTTAAAACGATGCTATTAAACAATAGTTTTTGAATTTAATACTCTTCCTTTGTGTTGATTCTACATTCATTTGGTGATTTTACATTTAAATATCAAGTTTCAGTTAGAAAACTAATCCTGATTAATCACAGCAAATTAGTAAATGAGTTACCATTTACTGTTATCTAAGATCACTGTCTGAAATAGGTTTTGTCCCTACTGCCCTCTTGTGGTTGTTGTGGTGGCCTGCAATAATGACTCTGGAATGACAGTCAAGCTAGCTTGTTTAATCCAATGGCGTGAGTGTATTTTACTTTCGATGACGTGACTGGTCTCATTGACGAACATTGGGGCTTGACAAGCTGGCGGGAAATCAGCTTCTTTTGGATCTTTGCGCAAGCGTCTTTGTATACAGTACGGTACAATGGGAGGCTAGGTAGGGCTAGATATTGGTATCAGTAATGATACTGCAATTAAAATTAAAACTGAAAACAGTGATTTGTAAATGTTCAATTAAAATTAAAACTGAAAACAGTGATTTGTAAATTATCTTTGACCTCTATTACATTGAAAACAATACAACAGCACATTATTTGATGATTTACCTCATCAATAAACACTTAATTCAATTTAGATTCTTGCAACATATTTTAAAAAAAAAGTTGGCACAGTTAAGCATTTACCACTTTAATTTGTTGCCATTTCTTTTTATATTACTAAAGATGTTTAGGGACTGAAGTGAGGAAGCGTTTCAGGTGTAACTTTGTCCCATTCTTCCTGCAAACAAGTCTTAAGGTGTGCAACGGTACAGAGGTTTTCGTTGTTGCATTTTGCATCTCAAAATGTGCCACACATTCTCTATTGGGGACAAGTCAGGACTGCAGGCAGGCCAGTCCAGCACCCGCACACTCTTCTTCCTCAGCCATGCTTTTGAAATGTGTGCAGAATGTGGTATTGCATTGTGTTACGACCCTACTGATCTGGCCTGGGGCCCCGCCCCTCGTGCTACGTCAGTCTCTCCTGCAGGGTGCTGAGTGCATGGGTGGTGCCTAGGAGATAATGGGCCGGTCTATAAAATGCCGGGGTTTGCCATGGACGGCATCTCTTGCTCTTGCTTTGCTGCTCGTTCAGTCTGTGGCTTTGCTGTGGGGAGAGCCCTCTCCGACCGCTTAGCTCCATGCCAGTTGCTCCCTCCGTCCTTGCGTGTTTTTCACTTTAGTTTGATACTTCATTACCCAGACACATTGCACAACATTTTCCTTTTAACTCACTATACTGTATATATATATACCTTATTTATTATTGAACGCTACGGTGTGGTCTACCCATTTTATGTCAGGGCTGCTTTGAGCCAGGCAGTCTTGACACATCTTGACACATTGTCTTGTACTTTTCGGCATTAATGGTGCCATCCCAGAAGTGTAAGTTACCCTTGCCAAGGGCACTGACACAACCGCATAGACCCTGGCTTTTGGACTTGTTGCTGGTAACAGTCTGGATGGTCCTTTACTTCTTTGGTCCAGAGCACCATTGGTCCATTTCTTCCAAAAAGAGCTGAGATACTGATTCGTCTGACCACAATACACTTTCCCACTGTGTGATGGTTCATCCCAGATGCCTCCGAGCCCAGAGAAGTCGACGGCGCTTCTGGACACGGTTAACATAAGGCTTCCTTTTGGCACAGTAAAGTTTGAACTGGCATTTGTGGATGTAACTACGTATTGTAGTGCTTGACAATGGTTTGCCAAAGTAATCCTGAGCCCATGTGGTTATATCGCTTATAAATGAATGAAGGTTCTTGATGCAGTGCCGTCTAGGGGATCAGAGATCATGGTCATTCAGTTTAGGCTTGCGCCCTAGCCCTTTACGCACTGAAATTCCTCCAGATTCCTTGAATCTTTTAATTATTTTATGCACCGTAGAGGGTATCCAAATTTTGAATGTGTTGCAGGCCTGAATGGCAGGAATTGATGTATATTTACAAATCAAATGAAATTGACCAGACTAAACATGAAATATCTTGTGTTCATATTGTATGCAATGAGATACAAGTCAAGGTAAATTTATAAATCACTGCTTTCTTTTTTATTTGCATTTTCCATATCGTCCCAACCTTTTCTGATTTGGGGTTGTAGCATGCTAACATTAGATAGCTGGCCGCAGACACCTTGTAAATTCCCTCAGACTTATTTTTCAGTTACAATAACAGGGTTTTTTACATTGTACAGTACTTCTCGGTAACTTTAAAAAAATCTAAGCAAAAAAAAGTCAAACAAACAACTTTTATGTACAAGTACGACTATCTACCGAGTTTGGTCCGCCATCTTTTTTGTTTTAGCTTAGCACTCTAGACGTGAGCATAAGCGCGAACTGATTGGCTAGCGCCTGTGCTGCCGTATTTGCATGAAATGCGATTTGATTGGTTGACACATGCGTTGCCTCTCGAAAAGTTGAAAATGTTTATACTTTCGCCGCAAGCAACGGAACGCAACAGAGCCACAATTCAGTTTGGCAACGGCTGACTTCACCCCATTAAAGTGAATGGGGATCCGTCAACGTTAACAGATCAACGCATAGCAACGCAACGGTGTGAGCCAGGCATTACCACTCAAAGCTCAAAGGTCAGACGTATTATGGGGTTGCAGTGATGGTGCCGGAACTGAAAGGTTAAGGCCATAGCTGTAGCCAAGTGCAGAATGTGTGGATTGCTATGCACACCGACTGGATCTGGTGCTAGCTCCAGGTGCCAGAAGCATTCCTGAGACAGTTTTTTTTTGCTACTTTTTCAGGATTCTCGTCTTTCTTTGCAAAATCCTTGAAGAGTACCGGCTTCTTGGAGGTAGCTGGCTGTTCAAGGATGAGCAGATTAGTTTGTGCTGTTTGACTTTCGACTTATGGTAAGTCAGATTTCTTCCACTCAAAATAGGCCTTTTCTGTTGTTCTTGTTATTTTGACCTCTCCCTGTACTTTGGCTTTTGTTCATATTTTTTATTGAATAACCTCAATTGGTAATACATTTGCTAAAATAATTTACTTGTTTGTTTACTGCTGAGGCAGGAGATTGGAATATTATGATTACGTGTCCACCTCTAGTGACCAGTGTTGCCAACTTAGCGACTTTTTCGCTATATCTGGCGACTTTCCAGACCCCCTTGGCGACTTTATTAGCAAAAAGCGAGAGGGCTGTCGTTGTCTCCTCTCCACTCACACAGCGCCTGCGCGGCCAGTCTGACTAGTAGATAGCAGCAAAATATTAGAACTTTGTATTCGGGCGCAAATTGTACGTATAATCGCATAATGTGCGCATGCGCAGCTTATTTGCATATTATGCAAATTAGATGATTACGTCATCTAGCGACTTCTGGCAACTTTTGGGAGAGCTAACAGCTACTTTCCTCACAGAAAAGTTGGCAACACTGCTAGTGACCCTGGGTCAAGCTAGTTTTACAACAAGACGGAACATGTTTTAATGAGCCAACATCTGGGGCGTACACAACTTTCAGCTTCCGTCTTTACTCTCCTACTGACTGAGGTTCTGCAGAGTTCTATGTAAGTGGCTCCAACAATTAACTTAATGTGATTAGCATCCACAGCCAATAATTATCTCCAGCGGATCTTCCTCCCTCTTCTTCACATTATGCCAGTTCATCCATTGCCCTAGTTTCCTCTTCTTGCTCGTGAACAAAGCTGGTTACCATTTCCCTCGTCCCAATATAGCCTTACTCCATGCTTTCTAACTGCCCCCCAACCTGAACCCTGCTCTATGATATCCCTATACTGTAATTTGGGCATGTTGAGCCGCTTCTTGTGGATTCCACTTCTTCCCTGTTCTTTCCTATACAATGCTTAGTTAGACAACATGGCACCACAAGCCATTTATTAACTGCCTTATTCATGATCCTTTCAAATGTCTTAAACTTCTGAAATAGCAACTTCGCAACATACACAAGTCAAAGGCCACCTTACACCATTGTGCGTGCCAAAAGCTCAAACTGCAAGCACCACAATTTCAATTTACCAGGCAAGAACGTCTTATCAATGGTATTGAATTCTCTAAGCACTGCAACCTGTCCACACCATGGAATTGAACACCGGTTAAGGTCTTCACCGGTTTCTCTACAATAGAAGGAATCTCCTCACCATCAATATAAAAGCTCCCTTCCACCAGTTTCACCTTACTGATAGATATACTTCTACATTTCCTCCTTCACGTTCATCCTTGCGCATTTCAGATTGTCATTCAACTTGGATAACAGCCGACGGGCACATGAAGCAGTTGTTGTAACTGTCGTCATGTTGTTGATATAAGCTAGGATGGGAGGTAACCGGGTGCCATTCTGCCGCGTCTCACCACCAACAACCCATTTAGATGCCCTCATAATACCCTCCATTGCCATGATGAAAGCCAATGGTGAAATAGTGCATCCAGCCATAATACCAATCTCCAAAATCTGCCACCAGGATGAGGTGTAGTTACTTGGGTTGAAGCATAATTGAATATCCTCAAAATATGCTTTGACTGACACTGAAATCTTCTCAGGGACCTGAAAGTGTTGGTATTTTTTTTTATACCAAAGATAGGTGGAGACAGCCAGCAGCAGCCGCACCAGAGAGCTGCGCCACTTCCAGTGACCAACACGCTGAAACCGCCATTGACTGCTTAGACCAGGAAGGCAACTGAAGAGCTGTACCAGCTGGAAAAGAGCCAGCAACGGCAGAGAGCTTCTGGAACAGTTCACTGACATGTTTGCTGCCAGAGACAAAGACTACACACGCATCAGCCTGGTCCAGCATGACATCAACTCCAGAGACACACGTCCCATCCGCCTCCTCCCTTGCTGCCGGCCCCTGGCCAAGCAGGCAGCAGCCGAGCAGAAGACACAGGAAATGGCAGAGCCAAGCAGCAGTCCGTGGGCAGCACCCGCTGTCCTGGTGAAGAGGAAAGATGGCTCCTATTGTTTCTGCGTTAATTACCACCATCACAACGAGGTCACTTGCATAGATTCCTTTCTCATGCTTTCTCAGGTGGTAGACCATGGAGAGCCATTGGGGATTTGCCACTTCAGAGCCTACCGACGGCAGCCTCCTGTCTTCAGCGACAGTACGCAGCGGCCCCAAGTCTTCAGCAGCAGTGAGCAGCGACCTCCAGTCTTCAAAAGCCACCAGCGAGATCAGCGAATGGGAGCTCATTGGTTCTGAGCTGCTGCAGTGAGATCCGGCTTAAGATCCTGTCCTCACTCGGGGCCAGTCCTCCCAGCGTAGATTGTTGATGTCTGTACATTCGGTTTTAGTGTTCCAATTTCAAGTCAACCTGTTTTTTAGTTAGCAATGTGGAGTCAATGTCATTTGTAAACACCCTAGAGTGAGCTCCCCTGTGTTTCAGCATGTTTGTCCACCCCAAGTCAGTCTGATGTGTCTGCGTACATAAGCCCGCTCCAGATGCCATTCTGTATTCAATGTCTAAGTACATGTGTGTTAACAAACAGCAAGAAAGTCAAAGATACGCCTGACTTTGTGAGATTGCTACACTACTATTTCTTTTTTGTCAGGATCTGGATGTAACACCCATAGATCCTTGGGCCTGCAAAAGTCAATAATACTACTAATAATAGGCCTAACAAACAATATTACCATATACCTATAATAGTAATTCCGATATCCCCTTTTAAAAAAAGTATTATCATACAAGAGGTTTTAAAGATTCTTCAAAAACATCAACAGAAGAGTGTCCTTCAACTTGTATAGGCCTCGATTATTATGTCTACTAAATGTAGAAGAGGGTATAGGCTAATTCCAACATAGCTCCTATGTAACCTGTTATGAATACCAGCACGCTTAGGACCAGTGTCCGTCCTGTGCTGCAGTTTCGAAGTGTTTGAAGCTGATTTGGCCGATTCAAATGTCATTAGGCTTGTTCCAGCGACATTATACCTAACCCGTTCAACAGAATCGCATTACAATTTTAACGTTGTCTACACCTTTTGTTTTGCCGTGCATTGGCTAACTTCACCAGCGTTCTCGTCTCATCATTAAAATACAGCAGTATTGTGCAACAGAACGAAGTAGTCTCCAGCTTAAAAGGCCTGGACATGCTGGAATGGAGTAAAACACGGATTTCAACTGCAACCTCCTAGGCTGTGGGAGCTGTCATAGCTGTCTTGCTATTTTGGATAGCGGTTTCACAGGCCAGCTGACGTTGTAACGCGAAGATCCTTGAAGATGTACAATAACGTAAACCATTGTAAACTTCAGTCGTTATAGAATTGCGTCTTCGTATGCTCACTTTAATCTTATTTTTAACACCACAACCGACATGGATCAAGCAAATGGATATAATTTGTTTACGAACAAGTTTAGCTGTCGTCAATGATAAAAAAGCTAGCAAGCGTTATCATTACTGCAGTCATCCCACGCTAGCTGGATAGCTAGCTTGGTAGCTTGCTAGCTACCTGGATCTGACATGTAAGAAAAGCAATGCCAGGTTACGATTACTAATTATTAGGATCAGAATTTTGCTGTATTAAGACCCGTGGCAGTGAACTGTAGCTATATGCGCAGCGGCCCACTCATCACACCAAGTATTGCCACGATCAACGGTGGACAGGAGTCAAAGGTAAGGTTGCTTTGTTAACGTAAATGAGCTGGTTTACCAGCGTTAGCTATCGCTATGAAGTTGGAGTACGATGCATTGCTGACGTTATCGTTATAGCGTTAATTTAGTTAAACAATCTGCTGTCATTTGTATTGGTATCATGTCTGACTTTTCGAAGTTTGTAACCCCCATGATCTCTCGGGTACGCTTTTAACATGACATTGTCTCGTTGAGTGTAGCTAGTTAGCGATAGCTAACGTTAGTTTGGTTTTGCATTGACACAGAACAAATGTAGCTAGTGAGCTAACTAGCGAGCAGGTTATAATAGCCTTTGCTAAGCTAAGGAAGCGTGTGTTGTATTGCTTGCTAGCTAGCTAGATGAGCTAGCGATATAAATCGGAGATTTACAGATAACTTTACATGCAGAAAATGTTAAATCATTGTCTAGTGTTCACAGCCTCTTCTTACAGTTCGATAGTTTTCAGGCACCCTCCGTGATTGCACGGACATTTTATTGTCGTGAGACCATGAAAAGGAAAATGTTCCCTTGATGTTTTTTCTCCAGACGGGATTCATTGTTAGCGCAGTATCAATCAGCAACGTTAGATAAGATATTAAGTAGCTCAGGCTAGTATTATTTTGTAAAAACAATAATTGTTAGGTGCAAACTCACTGGATTGAAACAGAGTATTTAAGCCTGACTAGAGGATAGCGGGTCAAGAGGTATTCAACCGACATGGTTTGACCTACCATATCGCGCCCTTGTATAATGGCCAGTGTAAGTTATAATTTTTTGTGCCATTTTGTGTGCCGTAGGCTAAATGTAACAACACAGACAGGATCTATTTGAATAATCTTGCTAATTTATCCGCTGGTACAATTGGCTAAATTTGTCGGTAGTTAACTTAACATTACAGCTTTGTGAGCATTTTGGCAGAAGTGTGTAACTTCCGTTTTCCTGAATAAAAGATTATGGACAAATAGCTGCAGATGACATGGCCTCTTAGACGCAGGCTTGCAAACAGGTATCAGCTGTTCACCATATCAGCAAGTACATTGATTATAAAACAGGCTGCTCAGTTCTGTTGTATTGGGATTTAGATCTGTCCAGTTAAGTTGCTAAAATGGTTTTGGATCACTGCTTGTTGTATGGAGGTGGGATAGGAATGTGTCTGAAATTAGGCATCACTAGTTTGTTCGTCTATGGGCACACATGGCCTAAGAGTTGAAAAGAGGAATATATTTATGGCCTGTCAGTTGGTGAGCCTTGAAACCCGCACTTAAGTTCTCATTGCCTTTGTAGGATGAAATATCTGACTTGTGTTAAAATTGTGCAGAAGTTTGTATTTGTTACCATGAGTTAAAGGTGCAGTCCGTGATTCTAATACAGTACACTTTTTGTAAAATGAAATTAAATGCTCCTCACGGTCATCTAGCTGTCTGTTCAGTATATGTGTCCAAAAAAAAATCCCTCCGCTGTTTGCGTAAAGTTCTTGATCTATGGGAAACAGGCATAAAACTATTCCAGCCAATCAACAGCTTGATTCAGGAGCACGATGGGAGGGGTGTAATTTGATTGGCTGTGGAGCTCAAATATCAATAACCTTTCGTCAGAATTGCGGACCGCAAAGTGGGAGGATTCCGAGTTTGAATAGATCCAATTGATGCGATTGCCAAAGGGAGTTAAGGATACCATTGACTGACAAAGGATGTCAGGACTGAGTTATTTGAATGTTATCCACAAGGAAACAACATCCACAATCATAGTATATAGTCATTATACTATTAATTGTTATATTAAAAGGAAACATGGGTGAAATATTTCCAACTCACTGTTGACCAATGTGAGTACAGACTAGCGATATGTTCATTGTCTTGTAAAGCAAGCTAGCTAGCCAGCCTACTGCTTGTTGCACTCAGAAACTTCAACAATGGGGAACGATCAGGGAGGATACCTTGGCAACCAGTGCCACCTTAAAGGGAAACTGCAGGATTTTTCCACATATGCCCTATTTTAAGATATTTTTTTGGTCCAAATTCTTACAAGGGGCAATTAATGATTGAAATCAGTCCAGTATTGAGTTCGAACACTAAAACTGGCAACCGCAAAACGGCATAGTCTTTTGCTTTTCCACTCTGACTATGACCTACAAGTTGACGTAGCCTAATACTTTTGCTCTTCAATCTCAATGACACAACAAAATAATGGCACATTTCTCTAGTGACAGCAACAGCATTAGACCGTTAAACCATATCATTTGTAGATAACGTTAGGATACTCCACAATCGAGTCGACAATTGCAATTCCAAAGTTCTCATATTCGGTTAAGAAGTGTGTAAGGCCTTGTTCACACTGCCAGCCCAAATCTGATTTCTGATTGATTTTTAAAAGTCTGTACAGCAAAAAAAAAACACATGATATCTGCTTTTTGGAAATGGGCCACATTTATAGGTGGTGTGTCTCAGGTGTGTCTCAGTCCAGGCGCTCTGGCCATTCAAGTGGAATTTGAAAGTGTCCCATGCGTCACTCACAATCCTACACACACCGACGACATCAAATCTTTTACCAGAGCGCCAAAGAACTTCCGTTGATTGAGTCATTGCTTCTATACTGTTTGAGAGTGCTATGGAGGAGTGTTGACATGACAACATGGAGAACAAATGTCCGTTGACAGATGCCAAAATAAATTGTCTGCTAGCACTTTGGGGGGAGGCTTCTGTACATGCAAAGCTTGAAGGAGCCTATCATAGTTACCACGGCAACCCATGCAGATAGGTTGGTGATGACTGACAAATCTGATCTAATTACTTGCAAATAACAGTGTGGACAGTTGTCTGAAAAGATCTGATTTGAGATATAAATCTGATTTGCCTACAGTCTGAACATAGTGACCGTCGCCATTTAGTATGCTGCGGATTAGTATTTTGAAGTTCAAGTTCTATGCCAACTGTTGCACAGAATAAATCACATGTTTTAGGTGGTAGAGCTGTAACTTGGTGTAATCTGCTTTGTGTAGACAATCACAGTCCCGCATTGGACTCGAACTCGCAACCTCGGGCATGGGAGGCAGGCGTGTCAACAAGGAGGCTAAAACCCATGGGTGCTAGCAACTGTCGCTAGCACGCCACTTAAAGTGTCTGGGAGTGAGGTTTACCACTGCACAGCACTGTACCTACTCACTACCGTTGCCCTCACCCCCCTAAACCAGTTACATCTGGTTCACGTCAGCAAAGTAACCTGCGTTGTGTAGAAAAGCAGTTCCACACCAAACTTGAACTCGCAACCTTGGGCAGGAGACGTTTAGCAAGAAGCTAAAACCCGTCTCATAAGATGTCGGGGAGTGAGGTTGTAGCGCTGTACCTGCTGGCTACTGCTATATAAATTTCATAACAAACCGTGGGTGTGAGTGAAGAGTTGTCTGTAACCGTGGATACCACTCTATAGTCCCACAAATGCGACTTGAGGCAAGCAACACAATTAGGGATGTGAAGCACAACCTAGTCTGGAAAGCAAGGTCCGTAAATGTCTCCTAGTTACGTGAACATGATCTAAGCAGAGCATACTGCTAACATAGTTTGCATGCTCTGTAGCCAGCTGAACTGTTAGCAGTGATAGCTTAAGACCGATTTATGGTCGTTCGTTTACAGACACACAGAGACACGGAGAGCCCTCTCCGACGTTGCAAACCCTCTCCGAGCACCTCTCTGTGGCCTGACATGCACGTCCCAAATTTTGTAACTATCCGACTCCGTCAATCTGTCAATACAACCGTTGGAGAACCATAAATGAAAACGAGTCCGTCGAGGCAACTGCGTGACCACGGAGTAACGGAGTCGTAGAAGTATATTTCGGTCTTTAGTTGTGCTTTCCCGTGGCTGGCAACACCAAACTAGCCTGGTCTAGTCTTAGATAGCCAAAGTTTTATATTGTATTGGTCTGGTAGTACAACAAAGACTCATGACACCTGAGGCAAGTTTTTTGACCAATCCAACTTTCTTTCTAATCATGTCATGACATGACACTGACAGCTGAGTCAACCCAGCTACCATAAAACAAAACTTTAGGCTACCAGCTGAACCGATAGGCTACCAGCTGAACCGATAGGAGAGGGGGGCTGGCCGCAATTTTGTTCCCTGCTTATTAGGACGACATTGATGTTTTTCAGTTGTTTTGTGTCATAATGCAGTCGTGCATGTGATATGCCATTAGCCTGTGCATAGCTGCATAGTCAGTTTGGATGAGGAACCTTAACCAGTCTTTTGAAAACTAAGCCAAACCAGCTATCCCCACTAAATATTACCATCCAGCCTGGTTCCTCTTCGTTGACCACAACTAAAACGGCACGAAACTTGGGTGTTAGATTGATGACCAACTTAATTTGTCTGAGCATGTACCTTCTGTCTCAAGTGCTTGTCTGTTCACACTCTATAACATTTGGAAGATCAGACCCTATCTCGCACAATATGCAACACAACTTTTGCGGACCCCGGTCATTTCTAAACTAGAATATTGCAATGCAATTGTAATGTGCCTGCTTGCATGTGTAGGGAAGGGAGACCACTGCAGATTATTCAGAAAGAGGGCCGTTGTAACTCCTTTCCTCGTCCCTCATTACTGGCTCCGTGTAGCTTCTATAATTACATTTAAATCTCTCTCTTTTGCCTATAGGATAGCCACTGGGTTGGTACCAGCCTATTTAAATGCTATATTTGAACTCCGTTCCCTCTATACAACTCCTCCGATGGGTTTTTGTTGTCTTTGCCTTCTCTCAGCAGTAAGAGATCACAGTCTCTTTGTTCACAGTACCTTGGGGGTTGAATGACCTAGTGCTGTCTATTCCAGCAACTCACCTTTTTAAACAGCATTTGTCTTCATTAGTTCATTTGTTTAAGGGATACTTTATAAATATAAATCATAGTTTTGGTAGTATTATAGGATGCGCTCCAAAAAAAATACGGTGTTTGTACACAGCCCTGGCTTTGTAAATGGGAAACAAACATAGTGGAACGGAGCGAGCCGTAAACAATCCCAGCTAATCAACACACAACTTCAGGGGCATAGAATTGAGGCAGTGAAATTTCTTTGGCTGTTGAGCTCAAATATTGACAACCTTTCGTGAAACTGAGTTGCCGACTGCATCTTTAAGTGTAGATGGCTACAGATGAGTGGAGACAGCCTATGTCATATTTAATTTAGTCCTGAAAGACTGAGCAAAACATTTATCTAGACACTGAGACTGCAAGGATATCATGATTCCACATGATTGAGGCTGCTACTGACAAGAAGTCTAGGGTTGCAATCATTTAGTGAAGCTCTGTGGCAGCTGCAGTAGGCCTTCATTCATTTACTACCATAGTCTTATTTGCTTCACCTCAGAGTTAAGCTGGTAGGTAGACAGAAGAAATGTGTGAAAAATTCTGTTGTATTGGATACTGATTGTGATGTTTAGTTCAGCTACAAACCACAGATGGCAAAACATTTTTTTTTCTTAAGACATTTTCTTGATGCGCATAACTTTACTGCTGCTCTACTGAAGGCATCAGTGAGATGTTCCTATCAGTCACTGTAAATGGAAGTCAATCTTATAAGCCTACTTTGTGTATGGAGTAATAGGCACAAGCATGGATAACATCTTCCCATGTTTTGCAGGGAGCCTGTAGGTTGAGCGGAGTTGGGCGTGTGAACCCCCACTTCCTCCAATGATCCCCATCAATTCCATGAAACCTGGGCTGCCTCCACAACAACACAGGTAAACAAAACACAGCCTCCAAAACAACACAGGTAAACAAAACACAACCTCCACCACAACACAGGTAAACAAAACACAGCCTCCACCACAACACAGGTAAACAAAACACAACCTCCACCACAACACAAGTAAACAAAACACAACCTCCACCACAACACAGGTAAACAAAACACAGCCTCCACCACAACACAGGTAAACAAAACACAACCTCCACCACAACACAGGTAAACAAAACACAACCTCCACCACAACACAGGTAAACAAAACACAGCCTCCACCACAACACAGGTAAACAAAACACAGCCTCCACCACAACACAGGTAAACAAAACACAACCTCCACCACAACACAGGTAAACAAAACACAACCATGTTGATGGGAATTAAATGAATGCTAAGAAATGATGCTGAACATAGCCTGACATATCAACAACATAAACATTAGAAGGGGTAATGTTAGTCTACAATTTGAAGTTGTGTTTTGTTACTGCAAAAACATATTTTAAACTGCTGCACCCCTCCTTGTGCTGCTATTACACATTTCAACTTAAAATAGCAGATGAGCGGAAATTATTACCCCTTCAGTTTATTTATGTGTTGTTGTTAATATGTTAGTTTCAGTCATTTGTGAGTTTAATTTTCACTAAAGGTCATGTCTGTGGTCAACTTCGGATCAAACCAAAGATCAAAGGTTATCACACCCTAAGACGATAAATACACGCTACGTGGTCTGCGAGCTGTACGCATGATTCAATTTCCCCACGGACTGTCCACGGAGCACAACAACTTTCATTAGTATGTTTGTTCCCTGGGAATAAAACTACAGGAGACCTGCTAATGAAATAGGAGTTTTGTTTATTTCATGCTTCAGCGAATCATAACGGTTTAGACTACCAGCAATGGTATTTTAAGGTAGGTAGCAATTACTATTTAGATAGAGGAGCGTGTGCGCTGAGAAGCATCTGCAACAGAAGAAAACCAAGTATACTTTGGAGACACCCATTTTTTAATATGTTTATTGGTTTTCACTTTTACAACATGGATCCATGAAATCCTCCCTAAAGGGCAGGTTTTATCAAACAAGCACACACCAAAAACACAACATTGGCTCAGCTACACACATACAATACAATCAAAATGAATGCACAAAAGAAAACAGTGAATTGTTCAATGTTTTGTCATCTATTCCATTATTTGACACGCCATTTGGGGCTTTAGCTGTGGTATTGTTTCAGTATAGGTATATATAGATATTTAGGCAGGTATCATATCAGTCATACTTAATTAGTACAATTGTCCATGATAGTTGAGCCTTTTCACCACATTGCACATGAAATGATTAAACTGTTAGCCTACAGGTGTGAACAAGAGTGGCATTTAACTACATGATAAAACCGCTGTTTGCTATTAACCATTATCAAACCCTAATAAATGTCTAATTGAGTTTGACCACAATGTCTTTTTTTGCATGTTGTTAGTGACAGCTCCTACCCATATGACCCTGCGTCCTGGCAACAACAAAACAATCAACAGCCAGGCTCCCTCTCGGTGGTCACCACGGTGTGGGGTGTGAGTAATCCAACGCCAAATCAGGTAATGGCCTATTATAATATATATATAGTCAGGTAATAACCTATTGACTAAATGTTTACAGATGTTTTGTGCCAACAACAGTGATAAGAGGTTCTGACTTGACAGGGTCCTGTCGGATCAGGTGGGAATCACGGGGGTGGAGCTATGATGTCCAGCGGAGGGCCCGGTGTGAACTCGGCCCAGTTCATGGGTCAACAGGGGTACCCTGACGCCAACAAGGCCTACATGCAGCAGGGTGTCTATGGGAGAGGAGGGGGAGGATACCAATCTGGACCTGGCTATGGGGGGAGGTGAGTCTGTGTGTGCGTGGCTTGTGGTTTGTTCCATCTGCACAGAGATGCTAACTTACAGCAGAGGCATTGTTAACGCATATGAGTTTGTTTGAGTTTTTTTTTCATTATTATTCAATTAAACAGCTAATAACTTTGTATAATAACAAGTTTGCTTATAATAGCAACAAAAATAACTAAAAATGTGACAGTTTGTCATTGTTGCTGGTCTGCATCCACATCTTTTTAACCTCACTATTGGCTCAAATTGTAATGGATGTAAATAACACCCTGCAGATCATGTTCACTCAAAATCCTGCAGAATGTTCCATTGAATGTTCTACCCCAATGTTCGGAGGTCTGATATTTCTTAATATTGAGCGCTGCAAGTGGCGACGGGTTTTGTGCTTCTAATTCACATCTTCCACTTCATTCCTCAAGTAGTCTGTTCACTTTTTCTAACGGATATTTTGTGTAACTTGGAAGTCGGCAAGTAATATGTTGCTATGCAACACCTGAATCTTTTAAAGTTCTATTTGCACGAAGAACTAATTTTTTTTCTCAGCGGAAGCCACAAAACTGCAACAAAATCACTTAAAAAGAGATATTTTGGAGGAATGTCTTTTATCGTTTTGGCAACTAGCCTTATAATAAGCTGTGCGTCAGGGTCCTGTCCGGATTTATTTTCCTATACTGACCGGCAGACTATACATTATCCCATACAGATAATAATCAAGAATGTTCTAGTTTGTTGTCATTGTGAAATAATTTTTTGAAATAGATACAAAAGAAAAAACAAGTTGAGAATCACTTTTAATGCTGATCACCCTAAAATAAGTTGTATCATTACACCAAACAATTGATACACATGGGTCTCTGAGTACATAAGAGGCTAGATGTTGAGGGTAACCACAGTTGTCATAGTAACCAGAGGCTGTGGTTCCTTAAAGCGTTTTGGAGCATGTACTTGAGGTGACATTAATTCGGACTTAGTCTTGGGGTAAAACTGCTTAATGTAGCACTTGCCAAACTTGAATAACGTGGGTGTTGGGGAATCTCGTTGACTGAAGTAGACAGGGGAAAAGTTATCAATTGTGAGAAATCTTTCATGGGTCCACAAAGGAATACACATCATTTGAATACATACCACATGTTGCGTAATTGCAGTCTTAACTGGTGAAAATTCCATATTTTTGAGTAGATGTCATTGTCAAATTTAGCCATACTAACAGCTGTGTTCTCAAAATGTTATCACACACTGCCTACCCAGACTAATGGCGTTATGCAACATGGAAAATGTTCATCTTTGTAGCATACTATTCCACATGATATGATCCGATGTTTTCATTTGAACAAACTGTCAATAATTGACTGTAACTTTCCCATTGTCAGTTACTCTGGAAACGGAGGGGCCTCTATGGGAATGCCTCCCCACGGGGCTCGCTCTCAAACAGACTTCACACAAGCTGCAGCTGCCGCTGCTGTAGCCGCCGCAGCTGCCACGGCAACAGCCACAGCCACAGCAACTGTTGCCGCCATACAAGAGAAGCAGAATCAGGAAATGAACTATGGCCAGGTAGAGAAAATGCCTGTTTTCACAGTTTTTAGTTCTCCTCCTAGCTACTTGCTTATGAAATGCCCAAAGATTAGCTGATTGGGACCATATTTCCATAATCCACATTTCTTTATTGTATGAACGTGATCAGTATTTCATCTGTATTAACACGTGATTCAGACAACAGTTTTCCAAAGCACAGGAATGTGAAGTGCACCCTGAGGGGCTGTCTTAGGCTGTCTCTTGCCCGTGTCCCAAAGTAGGTCTAAATGACAAAGAATTTAGCAGCGATTGTGTGCACAAGACCAGACTCCAATCTAAATAAATGGGAAGAGATCTGTAACAGACATTCAAATATGGATTTACTCATTGCACATGCACCAGATTTGGCAGCACAGGTATTGCTAGAGTTCCAGTGGATATAAACATAATGTTCAGGTGAGGTAAAACATCAGTTATACAGGGCAGGAGTTCCAGTTCCAAATGGGGTCTAGAGGAACCCCCGCAGTGGAGAGAGAGAGGGGCAAACACTGGCGTGGCTTTAAGGAAGAAAGGAAGGAAGGAGGAAGAAGAAACTTGTTGTGCAGCACATCATCAAACTATATAAATGGTAGAAACGGTGTTGTCTCATTTGAAAATACATCGGTATACTTCATCAAGTCAATATACCACCCAGCCCTAGTGAATATCAGTTTAGGCCGACATCGATTCTAGGTCTATTCTCTCTTTCCACCCAAACTTTCCGTTTTAAGTTGCAATATGTCTCGGCTGAATGAAATAACACAATTGTTCAAGGCATTTCATGGGGACTTTGAGTTTAAAAGTAACTTGTGTTTTAGGGTTGTCAGATATTTCCCTTGGTCATCCCTCTATCAGCGTTACACTGTTTGATGTGTCATGACTCATGCTCAACCCACTCTTCTCTGTGTCCCCAGATGGGCGGCTCAGGGCCCTATAGTTCCCAGTTTCTTCAACAATCTGGGTCTAGATACCCTCCTGGGATGGGCCCCTCTCGACCACCCTCAATGGGTCCCATGTTTTCCCAAGCTCAGAGGATGCCCCATCACCCCCAATACTCTGTAGGGCAACAGGGGCCCCAACGACTCCCACAGGGCCTCAAACGGCCCTACAACTCAGAGGTATGTCTGTGGTGGAAATAACATGGAGTACTTCACAACACAAAGGGCTTCTTTTCATGGCTGTACCAAGACTGCTGCTACGTGCTAGGCTAGGCTATGTGCTAGGTCTATGCAGAGGTACAGAAGTCAGTTCTGAATGTTTAAGCCATGTACAGGTATAGCAGGCCAGGCTGGGAGTACTAATGCCGTTTGTGGGAATGTCACATGGGGAAACAAAATGGCAGTACTATGTAAACGGCGCTGTGTGAGACGAGGCTTAGATCAGATCTCATCTTGGCACCAGTGTTTCTGGTTGCTGGTGATGATGGAAGCAATGGAACTAACCAAGACATTTAAGAGCAGTGGAGCGTTTACAGCAAGAGTGGCGCCTGTTTGATTGACTACAGGGGGGAATGTACACAATATAGGGTGTACGTATAGTGTAACATTTCTTCATTTGAATTTGTTGTTCAGTTAACCTGTGATTTCTTTTTTTAATTAGAATTTCTATCACCTATATTGTATCGTAAATGTATTTCGATGATTCAAATTGTATGCATTGCATCTTTGTTTGGGTGGGTTTGGGTCAGATCCACGCTTAACAATCAATCATTCAGACTTCACATGCTAGGCAAAGGGAGTTAGTTGGAGGGAAATAGGACCTTGTTTTTTTTTTATAAACTAAATGAAAAATCCTTCCCATCATCATACATCACTCCTTGTTTCCCTTACATAACCCATGCCCTTTTTCTCTCCCACTGTTGAAGGGATATCCCGGCCCCCCGTATGGTCAAGGCCCAGGCCCTGGTCCTTACCCCGGGCAGCCCATGCAGTACTCCGCTCAGGCCTCCGCCTCCCCCTCCTACTCCTCCGTCCAGCAGCAAGGCAACATGGGACAATACCAACCTGCGCCTGGCAACCCTGGCCAGTACTACAAGGTAAGGGTCAACATGCAATGGGAAGAAAGGAAACTCCCTTTAGAAAGCCAGACCAGTGTTTGTAGACAAGGCTGAGCGTATTGGCAAATCTTGATTTAAAAAGGCTTGAATGCGATTTGCTTGCTTTCTATCATTATTTGTGACTGTCGATTTTGTAAGTAGAGGAATACACAGCGAGGAACTGCAGTGTAGAGCCAAGGAAAGATGTTGGAGAGCACTCTTGAAAACCAGGATGTTTCAGACTATATTATGACAGTAAGGTCCAACCATAATATGGTTGTGTAGGGTCCAACCATGATAACAGCCACAATCACATGCAGCAAGGCAGACACTTAATAGCAATTTGTTAATCATGCAGCCAGATATAGACCAGACCAATCAAACCAGAACATCTTTTGAGAATTACAAGTAGGGGATGGTAAGAAGATTCCCCACGCCCTTTTAAAATGGCTTTGAAAAATGAATTGTTAATGTAAGTGAATCGTGTGTGTGTGTGTGTGTGTGTGTGTGTGTGTGTGTGTGTGTGTGTGTGTGTGTGTGTGTGTCTGTGTGTTCCAGACAGAGCAGTTCAATGGACCAGGCAACACTTCTCTGAACACATTAGTGGGGAGTCCTGCTGGAGGACCATACAACACATTTAACCAGGTCACAGTCAATGGGGTAAGATATGAAAATGTACTACCTTACCAGAAAACAAGAAAGTTTTGAGCACCAAAAATGGTTTAAAACACCATATTGACATGTAAACGAGGTTTAAAACTTGATTTTCACTGAATGGGAAAGGTTACTCCATGGGCTGTGGAATTTAAAACGTATTAGCCATTTATTTATTTTTGGAGTTTTCCACTAAATATTTTCGGGCTGCATGACAACTACAAATAACTGAAAGCATCGTTACTCAATCAGTGCATTCGGGGGCTGCACTGTCTACGTGTATCAAGGAGATCAGGTAGAGAGATTAACAGGTTGATCATATGCTGCAAAACCCCATCTTTTGGTTTGGGCAAAGACACTCCTTATGTCCTGTGTAAGGTGTCATTTTGACCTGACCTCAGGCAGTTTCCTGATAACATGGACCTATTAGCGTACTCAAGTCAGGGCGGTGTTAGTGAATACCAATCCAAGCTTATGACATTTTGATTTATACCACTCAACTATATGTAGCCTATACCTGCAGTACGGAATCAATTAACAAACCAGAATACAATTCCCATCTGTGCAAGAATTTCTTGAATATTATTTTATACCTTTCTATTTTCTTGATATGTCTGTGAACTATATAAGAACCTATAATCAAGTTCGTTTGACTACAAAATCAGATAGTATGGTTGTAGAGTACATTTGAGCAAAACATGCAATCATATTTGTGCATAACTTTGTTACATACTTAGATATGTTACACTGGCCATTATTCAGTCACGGAGTAGTTTGTATGTTTCCAGTGGCTCTCTGATTTCAAATGAGTTAAATAATTTCTCCAACAATTAACATCATTTGTTTTTTCCTCTTCTAGCCTGGTAGAGCATTACCCAATTACCCTAGCTCACCCCTGCCGGGAAACCCCACACCTCCGATGACTCCAGGCAGCTCCATGGCTCCTTACATGTCTCCCGGCCATGATGTCAAATCCCCTTACCTGACTGATGTCAAGCCAAACGTCGCCACCCTGCAGCCTCCAGCACCACCGCCCCCTACAGGTGAAGGACCAACACTACAGGCTTGCAAAGTGTGCCTATGCTGGACACTGCCTAACCCTGTCTAGCCTATTTTCTCTAAATCAAGAGGAAAAACCTCATTCAAAAACTCAAGTAAAGGAACTAAAGCACCTTACTGATCTGCTGTAGGTTTTAAATAAATGTCATGATAAACCTGCAGTCCAACTTGCAAATATTATCAGCACAACCAGCTGGACAAGTAAGCAGTGCCTTCTTAGAAAGAGCATAATGTGCAATGACCTTTGTGAAATTATCCTTTTTGCGATCAATTACTGAACAGTAACTATTGAAATTTGAAAATAAGTCATTTGTCTGTATTGTATTCATTTTGTCTGAGCCTCTGACATGATTTACAAAGCAGCGTTTGATACTCCTCACTCAGCTTGTGTTTTGCCAACTTCAATTTGAAAAACAAAATGGCGGAAATAGATGCTCATTAAGTCTTCCTCCTTTAACCTCCCATGCAGCCAATCTAATAGACGAACTACGGCTTACATTCCCTGTGCGTGACGGTGTCGTGTTAGAGCCGTTCCGTCTGGAGCACAACCTGGCTGTGAGCAACCACATCTACCAGCTCCGAGAGACTGTCTTCAAAACCCTTATGATGAGGTAAGCAGTGGGTGGTCAGGGTTTAAACTACTGTTCTGTTGTGCCTCAGTTACATAGGCTACTTGGTGTGTCAGACTTAAAGGTGAGTCCTTGATTATAGTCAATCACACTCTTTGTCAAATTCAGCCAAATTCTCTGTATGTTTCTCTAGCTGTGAGTGCAGTGTGTGCTCTCCTTGATTCACTATAATGCACATCCCTGGCTCTGTAAATGGGAAAGAAACAATGAGGCTCTGACTGAACCACACACTATTTAAAGGCCAATCAACACGTTGCATCAGGAGCTCAAATATCAACAACCTGTCACAGCTATCGAGCACTGCACCTCCAGGAACATGATTAAACATGGCTCTAAGTTAACCAGACAAAATGCACCACAAAGCCCTGGTTTTGACTAGAGCTGCCCTGATACGACTGTGTATGGTTGGATTCTTTGTAGACTGTTAATATTAATGAAGTACATACTCAGCACCAGTAGATGGCAGGATCAATGAAATTACAGACTTGGGTCTTCTTATCATAAGGGGTATCATATTAAAGGTGCCTTTGTTTTGTCCTAAAAATTTCATACTATTACTATGTAAACTTGAAGTAATTAATAACTATCAGCAGTATTATCAGGATACTTTGTGATATTGAGATGTATTGTGACGTGGGCAGGTAATACCCAGCCCTAGTTTTGGCATGCATACATGTGATTTACTTCATGTAAATAGTTTTGTTTTCTATTAATTAATGTTACATTTCAATCAATCTCAGACCGGATCTAGAACTGCAGTTCAAGTGCTACCACCACGAGGATCGACAGATGAACACTAACTGGCCAGCCTCTGTACAGGTCAGTCTACATGCCTGTCTGGATTAGGGATAAAGCCATTGGAATGTTCTAGACTTTACAATCAAAAAATGTTAAACATGGAAATTAAATCAGATAGAGATGCCGTGTATAAGATGCAACAAAACCATATTAATGAATGTGAACTTACAAGTTGTGCTTCTCATCGTGAGTACAAATGTATTTAATGTCCATTACTTACTTCTGTAGATTTCAAAGAACACGTACCCACATCGTATACGCAAACTTGAAATAATGCAAGTCTTCCCCAAGATGATCACTAGCTTCAAAACTAGGCTAAAGCCAGAGCAGCTGTATTTAATAGCCTAGGCTCGGCCAAGTTTAATATTCTGGCTAAATTCCACATAACCATTGTATTTTATTCCTTGTCCATTCACCTATTGAAAGGATTAACTCATTGCTCTGCAAAGTCAGGTATATTAATGAAGATCATTTATTTTCTTACAATAGAAAAATGGTAAACATTCAAAGTCTCAAAATGAAAAAGATCATGACCGGTCATTGCCTGAAAAGAGACCATGATGAACTCATGGAATCCTGTCAAAGAACTCAACCTATTGTTGAAAAACTATTGTACTATATACTATTTTTTCACAGTAAGAATCTTGTTGACTTTTTTTCTCTCAAAATTGTGTGAAAATACGTGCAAGTTTATACCCCAGGCAACATTTACAAGCGTTTTATCTCTCAGGTGAGTGTGAATGCTACTCCCCTTACCATTGAACGAGGGGACAACAAGACTTCTCATAAGCCCCTGTACCTGAAGGCGGTGTGTCAGCCGGGGCGCAACACCATCCAGATCACAGTCTCTGCTTGCTGTTGTGTGAGTACAACTTAACGTTTATCATTTTATCAATGTGTTCTTCAATCAGTCGGCCAACCAAAAAAAAAAGACATTATGAAGTAACCACAAAAGGCAATAGCCTGTGATTGCGAATATTTTTGGCCTCAAATGCAACTATGCAGTTCCAGCATTTGTCTTGTGAATACAAAAGACTCCACACTAGATCCTTTTCATCTGTATTCAAACATTAAGCGCCATATTTATGAAGGGTGTGTTTCTGTTACACGCGACAAACTTGGCTAATCGCACGATGATCAGGTGTGACGACTAAGGCCCTAATTTGCAAAAGGTAATTATCCAAGAAGCGTTGAAATGTTAGTCACCTGTGACGAGCAAACAATGAAAAAAGAGAAGATGTAAGAAGATCAGCTCAGTCAACGGGGATTGGGAATATCTGCCGATAGGAGCAATCCTCTTGAAGAGTTTGATGACAAAAATGTCAAGGCACGATACAGAATTTCAAAAGAATCATTTTACCGTCTTCTGAACTTTTATAACATTTATTAGATGAGAAAATGTATGAATAATGAAAATATAAAATTTCGAAAGTGAAATTTTTACTCATTATTTTTGGACATGCTGGCAACATCTCAACAGCAGTCTAGCCTTCCAACTGTGCTCACCCAACATGGTGCATTTGAAAGGCTGTGACGGACAGGTCTGGCTCAGCCAATAGAACGAGTGCTCATGCCGCAGGTGACTGCTTTTGAACAGTGATCTCATTGTGCGATTAGCCAAGTCAGACGTGGCCAGCAAAAACAGGTGGTGATCATCGCTCGGAAAGTGCACTCATCGCTGCTGTGTGCTTACAAGCTATGTTGCTAACAAGTGTTTTAAGACTTAGACCTTGATCAGAAAAACACAGGCTAAACACCCTTCGGAAATATGGCCCGTTTCTTTTCTTCTTCAAACATTCGCTACAGCTGTGTCTGGGTAGATAAATATGGATGGATACACAATCAGTTAGGTCTTGATGGAGGACATGAGGAAACTATTGATTGTGTGAACACTGCCATCTACTGACACCTTAGTATGTACTCTTAGCTCAGTGTTTATAGGTTAGAAGAGCACTCGTTTAGCACTAGTAGGCTATTTATTAGCACTACCACTCAAAGGGCATTGGAGAACGATTTGGGTGTTGACAAGTGTCCTCTTTTCCCTTATTTTCTTGTGTGTGTGTGTGTGTGTGTGTGTGTGTGTGTGTGTGTGACTCTTTGACTCTTTGACCATGGACATCACATCTCCGCAGTCCCATCTGTTTGTGCTGCAACTGGTTCACAGACCAACAGTGCAGTCAGTTCTTCAAGGTCTGATGAAGAAGAGGCTGCTGCCTGCCGACCACTGCATCACAAAGAGTGAGTTTCTAGCACTTCCTCATTAGAATGCTCACATTTGGAATTGTTGGATACCACTATACATTTTTCATCTGAGAACTACATACTACGGTGTCATGTATGAATCGTTAGTAAAGTGAATTTGTGTGTAAACCGTTCGTAGTTAGCTTCTTTATGCGCAATGTTTTGGTAGCTCCAGTTAAGTGTAGTAGTGTGTGCGTAAGTTACAAATGAGCTGTAAGTTACAAATGTCTTCTGTCGTTTTGGCATGTATAATATAAATAATAAACCGTACAATAAGCGAGCAAGTATAAGTCGTATAATAAGCGGGATAATGTATAGTTCGGCAGTCATTATCGTAAAGTAAATCCTTTCAGAACTGTTCGTTCCGCTGGGATTTATTTTTCAATAAAGACCGCCAGACTATACAATATCCCGTAAAATATCAGCATCACACCTGTGTTCTCCTTTGTTTCTTCAGTTAAGAGGAACTTCACCAGTGGCACGATACCAGGCTCTGTGGGGCCAAATGGAGAGGACGGGGTGGAGCAGACGGCCATCAGGGTGTCCCTGCAGTGCCCAATCACATTCCGCCGCATTCAGTTGCCAGCACGTGGGCACGACTGTAGGCACATACAGGTCAGCGGGCACAGGGTTTACTGTTGTACTTGCAGGCACATATGGAACGTCTATGGTTTAGGCATTATTGGTGATATGCTTCTAAAAAGCCTTTGTTCCATTTGAGAGTGATGATCTGTTCTGCTCTGCCTGTTTAGTGCTTTGATCTGGAGTCCTACCTGCAGCTGAACTGCGAGAGAGGAACCTGGCGTTGTCCTGTGTGCAAGTGAGTCATCACCAACTCAAAATGCTCCACCCTAATCCCATACATCCATATGTACCATGCGCAAAGGTCGGTTATGGTTCACTAGGAGACACATCACGCTCATATTCAAGCCAATCGGTGTTCATTTTGTATGGTTACTCTTGTTGGGGCAGTTTGCCCTGGTACGCGCTTTTAAATGAAGCCATAACGTTTTTTTCTTTCATTATACCAGTGTAGAAATATCTGATTTTTTAGGACCTACCAGTGTGTAGGTTAATTGCTTTTAGTCTGCGTCACAGTTGAAAGTTGGTGTTTAGGAGTAAAAGTCTGCATTGAAAAGTCTTCAACACTAGATTTCATGCTCTGTTGAAACAGTAAAGTGGGAGATGTACAAGTGTTCTAATTCTAGCTACGTCTGTGTTTTTTATTCTGGAAATCTACTTTCCATTTAAAATAATAACCGATTTCTTATTATCCAAGTCTCCTGTAAATGCCAGTCCGTTGTTAAAGCAAATGAACACGCAAGCCTCGGTTGGAATGTTCCTGTGTATAACATAATGCATATTATAGTTTATAGTTTCTAGTCAGTTATTTCTTCCATGCTCACTGCGATCTCTGCATGTTTTTCTTCTCCCAGTAAAACTGCATTGCTGGAGGGGTTGGAAGTTGACCAGTACATGTTGGGCATTCTGATCTACATCCAGAAGTAAGTGTTCTTCTGTCCCATGATAAAAAAAACTGAGCTAACTGAAGCGTATCTGGTCATAGTCATGGATGATGTCATAACTGTCCCTTCCTCTCCCTGTGCTTTTTGTCCACCCTTCTCCCTCTTCCTCTCCTTCTCCAACCACCACACTCTTTCAGCTCAGACTATGAGGAAATCACAATAGATCCAGTGTGCAACTGGAAGCCAGTTCCAGTCAAGCCCGACATCCACATCAAGGAAGAGTCTGATGGGCCTATTCTGAAGCGCTGCCGCACCGTCAGCCCTAGTCACATGATCCTGCCCAGCGTCATGGATATGATCGTCTCCCTTGGTCCTGCTTCAGGACCGGCGCCCAACTCAGGCTCAGGACCTACCCCCTCCTCATACCCAGGGGGCACTGGAGCGGGTCAGGACTACAATTCTCCAGGTAGATGACAGACATTGAACAGAGTGGAATCAAATGTCTGAGACACAAGTGTTTTAGAAAGCAGAGTCTGCAGTTCTTGCAGAGGGCTGTAGATATTTGAGCTCAACAGCCAGTCAAATATCACCCCTGATACTTTGACTCCTATGTCATTTTATTAGCATCAAAAACAGGGCATATAAAAGCCATGCACGTGCCTGTGATATGAGCGCACAGAACCGTATCGAGAGCAGAAAAACATCCTCGCCAGGATGATGACTTTTGGTCAGAATGGTCTGGGGATGATGTTCACCAAATTTCATGACGATCGGATGAAGGGCCTCTGATGAGTTGACGCAGTCATTTTACTTGCGTGACTCATTTCACCAATTTGGAGTCTGTGTGTGTGTTTTTGTGTGTGTGTTTTTGAGAAGAAGACGAGGATGAGGAATCGGAACAAATACAATAGGTATCCAATCGGAACAAATACAATAGGTATCCAATCGGAACAAATACAATAGGTATCCAATCGGAACAAATACAATAGGTATCCAATCGGAATAAATACAATAGGTATCCAATCGGAACAAATACAATAGGTATCCAATCGGAACAAATACAATAGGTATCCAATCGGAATAAATACAATAGGTATCCAATCGGAACAAATACAATAGGTATCCAGCAGCAGATAACACAATAGCTACACTGCCACCCCTTTGGGGTTTAGTGGAACGGGAGGTCCTAGCATGAAGAGCGTTCAGAGGGCAAAGAGCCAAGGGAGTAGGCCTTGTGTTTAGTCCTACTTCACAATAGATAATGCATACTGAGACTGAACTCTATGAACTGAAACTTCATTGTGCAACAGGATATGAAAAATAGAACAATTCAAACGCTGCCTTTGGATGCGATACATGAACCAGGGCAAACTAGTTAACATTCTAGCGACAAGTGTGCTTCTTGGACACACAGAGCAGAAATTACGTATGTCCAGCGAATATATATCCAGCGAAAGGGATTTATTATAATGGTACTTAAAATGAGTAGCTTTGGGCTGGCTGGCTGATGTACAGTAGTGATTTATACAGTTTGATGTTATGCTGTTCATATGCATGTTGAAGTATATGTGCCATACACCTTGCGAGGGGCAGTGTATTATGCTAGTATTGTGTTATTTAAGTTAGCTCACCCCCCCCCCCCACGTCATTTCACAGGTTCAGGGTTCGCCAACCAGTCCGGCTTCACAGAGTTCCAGAACTCCCCTGGAACTCCAACCCTGAGCGAGTTTTCCACTGGACGTCCATCCATGTCCTACCAAGCTGACCTTCCCCGAGGTGCAGACAAGCAAGGAGGCGTTGCTCCATCCTCTCAGGTCAGGTTTGCATCAGTGCTAGATGGATGTGGTTTGACATGTGGCTGTTTTTAGGAATCCATTCAGCATCAATGCAAAGGTGTTTGTGCTCTCATCCAGGTGGCCCATTCAGGCCGAATGGACGCCCACAATTCATTGCAGAGGCAGCAGCAGCAGCAACAACAGCAGGGTGTACACAACACTGCTGAGGGTTCAGGAGGGCCCCTGCCTCCGCACGGCTCCCAAAACCCACGGCTGAACCAGGAGGGCTCCTTTGGATTTGGGGGGCCCTCAGGGGCCGAGATGGCAGATCCTGCTCTGGATGTAAGAAGATTACATTTCCGTTATTAACTTTTTTTCTTGCGTAACAGATTAGCATGAACAGACATTTTTATATGAATTTTACGCAATAGCGACATTTACATGCAAGGTTTTTCTTCCATTCTGAATTAAATCATTCTGATTAAAATGCTCCATTCACTGTTTACATCATATCTGAATTCTGATCTGATCAAATGTGCGTTTACATGTGAGTTCCCAAGGGTGTGCACAGGATAGTTTTCTCGACACTCGAGATGTGTTTCTGGGTGTTTTTATCATGATGTTTCAAAAAAGTTCTTTCATAATATCAGTTCAAATGTTAAGTCTCGTAAACAGAACAGTTGTTGTAGCCACCAGTTTCATTACGTTTCTGTTGGGATTTTACGTTTACATAGCTATTAGTCGCATATATATTTCTATCAAATAGATAATCAAAGGATTAATCCAGCTCTTTCAATCCAGTTGTTCAGGTCTGCATCAATTCATTCTGATTACGGTGGTTACATAAGGCAGTCTCATTCTGATTGGATTCATAGTTGGATTATTAACAGAATATTAGGCCCCATGTGAACATGTCTACTGACAAATGTAAACATGGCAGTTCTATTTGGCAGTGGCCACGTTCAGTTGAATGAAGCACCGTGCCACATTGCACACATTGCTGGGAACTGGTTGGAGGAAAATGACAAAGATGTCAAGGTGTTTCCTCGACCACTAAATTTCAATCAGTTCCAGTGTGACGGAACAACAAGCCTGATCTGTAGTCTGCTCCACCTTGGATCTTTAAGGACTTAAAGAACCTGATACTAACATTTTCAACTTCAATTCCCAATAAATAATTTCACCAAAATTAACAAAAACAGATGGCTGCTCCTGAGGTTAATGACATAACCGCACTATGGCTTGCAAGCAAATAATGCAACTTCTGTCTTCTCTGGTTTAAACCGCTCCGTTCGCCACTGGAAATGTGTCGTTTGCTCTATTGTAGAAAAATGACTGAGCTAATGTTAATAGGGTCGATTCATTGTGATTGGCTGATAAAGAATACTTCGTGCCACATCCACTAATTATTTAACCCATTTATGCTTGTTTGTATCAATGGAATGGTCATGATATAGGTATCCCCACCTATTTTCACTGCACAGTTGCTGATGCACCAAGCCCATTTGCGGTGTTCGTTGCCCTTTAAGACTAGGGCCCTTTGAATTCTTTCCCTTCTCATGGTTATATTTTGACCTCTGACCTTTTTTTGTCTTGTACAGCTTTTCACTTCTATATATTTGCTTCTCTTCTCTAGTTGCTCCCTGAGTTGACCAATCCAGATGAGTTGCTGTCATACCTTGGTCCTCCAGATCTCCCAAACAACAGCAATGATGATTTGCTCGCTCTTTTTGAGAGCAGCTAAAAAGGACTTCATTCACATTGTTTTAACGTCTTTTCCAACCGTCCTCCAACCTAAATGTGGTGTGTGTGCGTGCGTGTGTGTGTTCATGCGTGCTCACACATATTTGGTTCTCTCCTTTGCTTCCTGAAGAAGATATACAGTGGCTGGCAAAAGTATTCAATCCCCCTGAAAGTCATCACCATTTTCAGGTTAACCAAAGATACTTACACATTTTTCCAATCAGTATTTTAATTGTGAACACTGGTACTATAGTATATTTCTAAAGGCTCAATATAATATTCTACTTGCATAAGTATTCAACACCTATTTAATAATAAATGGTAGAGAACCCCTTTGCTGAAATAACAGACTAAAGTCTTTTGTGAGACAGTGGCAGGTATGCACTTTCTTCAGCAGTGTTTTCCCCCCACTCTTCTTGGTAGAATTTCCATAGAACATCTGGGTTGATGAGATGGAAGTCCTGGACTGCAGTGCCACAGATTCTCAGTGGGAGTTGGTTCCCTGTAGTGTCACTCTAGTGTTACTCTAGAGTTAGCCTTGGGCCTTGGGTAGTTGTCCTACTGCAAGGTAATTGATTCATCTCCCAAGCCTTACTTTTACAACAGGCTCCAACAGGTTTTCTTATGATATTGTGTAGAATTTATTTCCATTAATTCTCACTTCAATTCTAAGAAAATCCCCAGTTCCAGCAGGCAAGATATATCCCCACATCATGATGTTACCACCACATTAAATGACTGATGTGGTGTTTCTTGAGGCATTGGCGGTGTTAGATTTACGCCACGTGCAGTGCTTTCAGGATCGGACAGAAAGCTATGTTGGTCTCATTTGTGCTTAAGCAACCTCCATGTATGTTAATGTCGATCTTCTTAAACAATGGCTTTGCAACTCTCCAATACAGTCCAGTTTTCTGAAAAGCTGTCAAGATTGTGGACTCCTGCACCTCCACCCAAAGTGCTATCAACTATGTAGATTTTTCAGGGTAATGGCGGGATTGTGGCTGGCCTCTTCCTTGGATGCTTGGTATGGACAGCCTTTTCTACAAAACCATCTGGGTGGTGTGATGCAACTTCCACCTCATTTTTATGGTTCCAGTGGTGCTCAATTGGACATCAAAACACTTGGATATTTTCCTCACAAGCGTTCGAATCACACTGTCTCTCTAGTCTTCATTTCCTCTGTTACTTCCCAACCCTTAGACAGTCATTTTTATATCCAGAAGGAGATCTCTACTGTAACCACTCATAGATGATATCTATTTATGATTAGTTACGGTCAAGTAAGTGGCACCTCTTTATCATTTGCGAATGATTTGTCATCTACCTTAATCTGGAACTCAAAAGCCCAGGGGTTTGAATACTTATGCTTTTCATAAGCATTTACATTTTTATTTATTTTTAATGTTGGCAGACAAATAAAATAAATTGCCTTTGGAAATATACTAGAGCATAAATGTTCGCAATAAAAATACTGATTGGGAAAATATGTGTAAGAATCTTTTGCAATTTGTGAAAATGGTGACGCCTTTCAGGGGAGTTGAATACTTTGGCAAGTCACGGTAGAATCTAAGAATGTAATGAATATTGATAAAGATAAACAATGTTGGTTCACTGGCAAAGTGGGAAAGCAAAATTTAAAATAAGTTTGTTGACACAGTGGCATATATCTGTGTTACTGTGTCTACTTTGAACTCTGATAATATTTTAATGTTTTATATCTGTACAACTGCCTCTTGTAGCTTAATTTTTACTCACAGCTTTAGCTGACAAATTGAGGTATTGCTCTCCTGTCTGTGTGTGAGTGTGGAGAGCTCATTTCTCACATGTATTGTACATTTAAATCAGTGCAGTTGTAAAATTGCATAAGTGCAATGTGTATGGTGGACTTGCCCAGATGCCCTTGTGTGGGTATTGGTGAAGTCCACCTTGAACCAAGAAAAATATTCTTTTTAATTTAATAAATGGGAAACAGAACAAACAACTGGGTCTCATGTTCCATTGTATACTGTAACACGCATTTGTGTGTACTAGCAAACACATGGGGCCAAAATGACCTCTGAACTTGTGGAGTAGAAGCGCTGCCGTTTTACCCAACCCCAAACTCCATTATTGCTGACGGCAAAAGATTTTCAATACCCCCACATTCTGGAGGCATTTGGATTGGTTTAGATATTTCAAATGGCAGTAATACTGTAGTAATTCCCATCCACATTTAGTCCACATTTCATCTTGGTTATCTCCAGACATTGCAATTGTAACAGGCCTGCCTGCACTGTGGGGCGAGACCAGATTGAGAATCCGACAGCGCATTTGGTCTTTGCTCAGCCAAAGAGGACACATGGAACTCCTCTTCTCTCTCGCTCCCTGGAGCTGCTAGAATTCCATTTAAATCTCTCACCTAGGACTGGGCAACATGGACCAAAAATCATATGCTGGTAATTTTAGGCTGAATACCGACATACGATATATATATATATATAGATAAACAAAGACAGGGTGTCCTTCCCCTGTGAATTTTGAGAAAACCCAGGGACTATTGAAATACTTTAATGAAAAGATTAGAATCAGATCAGTAGTTGTAAACCGCTGATTTTGTATTTGAAATAGTACCCTACAGGCCCTAGATGTGTTGGTGTTGGGCACCTGTGAGGGACTGAGGCGGCCACCCCACGTTTTGGGATGTGGGCTAACGAGTCGGTGGTGAAGTTGGGGAAAAAACAGTGCAGGAGATGGTTGCTTTCTTATAAAAATATATTATGATTTATTTTACTGTGGAATCTCTCCTGCCGCCCCAAACATGTATACAAAACAAACAAACAAAAAATCCAAATGTACTCACAAAAACTAGGCAAACAGTATTCACTTAACTTCTCAGCAGGTAAGTTCTCCTTCTCTCATGCCCTCCTCTGAAGGAATGAGGCACCCTTTAAATAATGCTGCCACTTGGGCTAAATTGGTCCAATCACTTGGACTCAATCATTGTAGTGGGGGAGCCCTCCCCACATGAGTCCACTGGATAACATAGTCTGGGGACTTTACATATACATAAGCCCACCACCAAGTTAACCAATACACCCAAACCATATATTACATTATTGACACACCTTACACATATTATTAATATACATACATAACACACTTAACGTCAAACACCCCTCATGCCATCACTTGATTGAGAAGGTACCTAGCAGTATGGAACAGGTGGCTAGTGAAATGCATATCCAGACATGAGTAGTGTGCGTGAGTTCTATGTCTCCCGCTCGTGCGGGCAACGTGAGTCAAACACAATTCCACAGCGAACGGTGAGAAGGGGAGATTTCACCCTTTCACAGCACCTTCAGAGGTAGAGTCCATGCTTTGGTGGGATGGAGCAGATTTGGTTTAGCTGATAAGCTATAATTTAATGTGAGTAGCAATGCAAATATTGTGTGTCAATTAATAACATCTGTCCGTCAGCGATGGGTGGAAGAATCTACGATCCACTTACCGGAAGTAATTCTAGATTGATGAGTGGTTAAGATCAGTCACCTGACCGGAACGGAAAACACGATTTTTTTTTATATGGGCCCTTTACTTTTTCGTTGAGCTACAATGTCGATTGCCTGACTTTTAAATTATAGTTTAAGAAAAAAAAAACTCAACTGACTTCTTAACCGAACATTTACGAAGTAATTCGACTAAACACACAACTGACTTTTTAACCGAACTTTAACACCATGTCAAATACCATGTTAATAGTTGCAAGCTATAACTAAATAAACTAAGCGTTAGGTTAGCTTGGTAGTCAAATTATTGACTTCTTGGCTTGGCTGTTTATTTCACATGGGGTTTAATTTTGACAACACGTCACTTACCTTGGACGTCTGTTGCTCATGTCAAGAAGTGGCTGCACTTACTGGCCGTAACAAATATACAAAACAATATAGCACATCGATGCAGTAGCCTAGAAATGCTAAGCCTCTGCACACTTCCTCGTATGCCTCATGCAAAATGTTCTTGAAATTACTTCCCGATTTTTGTTTTAACAACAATTAGAGAACTAAATCTCATGTTCAAATTCCTTTATTTAAGAAATGTTTTTCAGAGAAATAGAAAACCTTGGTGACAGAAATTATTACCAAAATGTTTCAAATGAATGTCTTCGATACAAATCTATTTACGTTGTGGAATAGGCTTTGACAGTGACACACTAACTGCTCTGACATTGAAATGATGTAGCCTACTGAGAGCTGAGGACACATTACAGCATCAGTAGAGCTATCAATAAATATATTTTACATTGATTAACAGGTGTAAAGGAGGAGATGGAGAGAAAACCACAATGCCCCAGTTATGACAAGCAAGTTTAATATGACACAGTAGCTCATGATAATATCCCTGACTATGGCCTCTGCTGCTGTGCAGACAAAAACACCAGTTACTGTCTGTTGCCACTGCAATGGAAACACAACGTCCCAAAGGCATCGGCCAAGATGACTCTCCTGAGTGCATATGTCACTGTAGATTCCTAGTGAATCAAAAATTTGAATTTGACTTCAGGCCATTAACATAGTTGTACTACTAATACAACTATGTGCTTTCCAGTGATGACGCCACAACGTGTGTGTGTCTATGGGGAGAGCGTGAAACGCTGCATTGTCCTGTAAAGAAAAGAAAAGAAAAGAAAAACTGTGAACTTTACAAAAACAATAAAGGATACTGTTAGGTTACCAGAACAGAGAGTTGAAATTGAAACTACTTAAAGTGGAACGCTGTCTGTGATCTGCAGCAATCACTGCAATGCGTGTATTCACAATCTGCAAGAAAAAAGGAATGCCCATGCTATAATATTTTTTTTAATTATTCATTTTGGTGTGAGAAATCAAATGTCAAGTGATGGCAGGAAGATAGGTGCCAGTTTACAGATGGAGGATTTCTGTATGCTGAAGTTGTTCATTGAGGCCTGATCTGTTCAATTCTGCAGACCTGTGAAAACAGACAAAATGAACAAAGCACTTGTTTGAGAAGTCTTTGTTTCAAAAACCTGTCATGAAAATAAGCTGAAAGAAATGGGTTGATATAACATGACCAAGTATTTATAGCTGAAAGTAGTGCAGTCCAATACACAAGTCCTGCAATGAACCTTTGCTTTATGAAGGTTATAATATTCTGCATTAGTTTAAACTAATTTAGAGAGCTGTTGATTAAAACTGTATGTTCATTATAAAGGCTGCAGTTTGTAGTGCTGTTGAAATGTATTGCGTTGTGCTGACAAGTGTTTCTATTATTTCAACCACTGCATGCCAATCAGTGGGGCTGGGCTAAATAACAGATACATATTTGTGTTTAATTCAATACAGTTTAACAGCACCACAAACGACATCCCCTGAGATGATTATACAGTTGAATCGCCACCTCTCTTAAGCAACGGAGTGTATTTTTACATTGTATTATCCACAAGCATATTTAATATTGCACTGTAGCAAAGACTCAAATCTAGTACTTAGGTAACATCATAAGGGGAGTTCTAATAACATAGACAATGAACATTGATATAGCTGTAGTGATATAGCTGTAGTGTCATTAGGAGGCACAACATCATTTATCATAGCTATGCAGATGATACCCAGCTACTGTATATATTTCTGTAACACCCAACTACAGCTTTATTTATTGCTTGGTAAATTGCATTGCTGATATGCAGTCAAAACTTTCTCCAGCTCAACCAAGATAAAACAGAGGCATTAGTCATTGGTGAAAAAGCCGAAAGAGGGAAACGATCTGCACATTTAAAAACACTAGCACTTAACACCAAGCACCAGGCCAGGAACCTAGGTGTCATATTTGACTCAGATCTAAATATTTTTTATCACCTAAGAAACATTGCTAAGGTGCAACCGTTTCTCTCTCAGGCTGATAATGCCCATTGAATTGGCAGTTGCAAAATGCATTGTCATATTGCATGACCAATTTGTACACTGAATTGCCAGTTGCAAAATTTCAGTAGCATTTTCACACAGACGTTCAACAACCATGATGAAATACTGTGTTACATTTTTAAAGGACTTCATTCTGTTGTCACATTGACTGCAAGAAAGAAAAGAAATTAAATGACAAGATGATTGAAAAAAAGTAAAATATAAATCCCCTTCAAGTTTTACTTACATCATCAGTCAGCCAGTTGAAGTCTGTCTCTATTTTAGGCGCGCAACCATCATTTTATGATAAAAACGCATAGCCTGCGTTTGACAGAAGGCCATAGCCTGCGTTTGACAGAAGGCCATAGCCTGCGTTTGACAGAAGGCCATAGCCTGCGTTTGACAGGGGCAAGAAAAAACTCCCTGTTAACCAGGAAGAAACCTTAAACAGAACCACAGCACATAAGGGGGGGGGGGGGCATCTGCTGGAGGCCACCGAAAATATGAGGCAGGCAGATAATTCATACATAGAATCAAACTAGGGCAGCATCCCACAGTGAGGATAGTCTAGACAAGGAGGGGAGGAAAGAAGCAAAGTGATAGAGTTCGGCTGCCAGTATGCGTAGATGTACTGGATGGTGATGAGGAACAACTATCATCTGCAAATCGAATAAGAATCGTAAAATGATGAGGAAATGAAGAAAGGGAATATCATAGGGTACACCTTTCTTACACTTTTTTATTAGTCCAATATTGTTCAAGGTAGATTATAAAATGAACACTTTTATGCAACCTGCAACAAAGACTTTAGACACTACATTTGAGGTCTTTAGACACTACATTTGAGGTCTATCCAATCATCCAATCATAATAAGCTTTAGGTACAAGTTTTTGTAATTGTTTAGATTCTAAATTTCTAAAAATGGTTTACAACTCTTTGATTAGGGTGATAGGTGATAAACAACTAATCAACTAGGTGATAGTCAATGATATGATCTGATATGATTAACTTGCAATGAGTATTATCCACCTTACTGCATGACGGTAAACCTGCTAGCCTATCAGTGTATCGACTGAAAAAGGAGATGACTGGGCCTAAACCCGGTGGCACACATTGGTCATAATGATTTAAAAATCAGCGCAACCACAGAAATATATTTCATAGCTGCAGCTTTCACTCACTAACCTCGCAAATTTGATCGATGCTCTCAACAAAGTACAAAGAGATATGTGAACATAGTATATAGCCTCCACACAAGTGGGCATCTAGTATAGCTATAAATTACTTCCTTATTCAGTTTGTTTTTTTGTTCAATCATCAGTAACCCGGTTGTTCGTTTCATCATTAGTATTATTATCATTGTTGTTGTTTAATAGAACCACTCATCGACCCAAGCCTATTATAGGCTCATAATAATGAAGGCGATCTGCAGCGTTGACTGGATGCACTTCAGACTGCAGGAAAACATCTGATTTGTTCCCCTTACATGTGGCAGAGATCTGATTGGTTCCCCTTACATGTGGCACAGATCTGATTGGTTCCCCTTACATGTGGCACAGATCTGATTGGTTCCCCTTACATGTGGCAGAGATCTGATTGGTTCCCCTTACATGTGGCACAGATCTGATTGGTTCCCCTTACATGTGGCACAGATCTGATTGGTTCCCCTTACATGTGGCACAGATCTGATTGGTTCCCCTTACATGTGGCACAGATCTGATTGGTTCCCCCTACATGTGGCACAGATCTGATTGGTTCCCCTTACATGTGGCACAGATCTGATTGGTTCCCCCTACATGTGGCACAGATCTGATTGGTTCCCCTTACATGTGGCACAGATCTGATTTTATGGTGGCAGTCTGAACAGGAAACCCTGAGAAATGCTAACCCTGTTCAAAACTATTTTCCAAAGGGAATAACAAAACTCCTGTAGGGAAAAGAAGGAAAAAGGATTGGTACCACCATGTTACCATATATAATATATCTAAAAACCAAAAATGTAGTCCCCGAAACTCCAGTACTGATTTCAACATGCGCATGTAAAGAGGAAAAAAATCCACATCTAATCAACAGAATTATCCATCTTATGCATGAATTATTCAGACTATCGGCTCTCACGGCGTCCTGTTCATTCCCTTCCCATCGATTCCCAATTCCCATTGGAATCAGGTACATAGAAATGGAAGGGAACCCGATTCCTGTCCACATGTCAGTGTCCATGGACCCCTGGTTCTTTGGACAGTATTATTTCATAATTCTGGAGTCCATAATGTAAGTATAATTGTTTGTTTTACTCTTGGTTTCGCAGTTTCCCCATCAGCATCAATCTGAGGGGGCGTATTCCGGGGGGAAATGACGTCAATGTATACCCTCTATACATTCTAATACCTGTCAGCAGTGTTACTAGGATGTCATCTTTGGGTGGGCATCTGGATTATTTGGCTGGGCAACAGCACAAATGTTGTTTATCCTAAATAGGGTGTGTGTGTAAACAAGGGTGCAGTTGCATTTTCAGAAGTTGGGAAGGGGGGTACAATTACAGCATCCAATTTTAGTAGGGCACAGAAAATAATGAACCTCTGAACATTCTGATTTTATGATGAGCATTTGTATTATGAACTAGAGGGGAAAACTTCTGAGCAAATGTAGGTTTGGATCTTCAGTAGGCTACAGTGGGATACCTGTGTGATGAACATTTGAATGATGAACTAGGATAGTTTGCTGCATTTGTAAAAACGTATAGATTCAATTTGATTTTTCATGAATTTCTTTCCTATATAACTCCTGTTTCAGTGTAATATGTTTCAACACAATCTCATGGGTAATCGGTAATATACTCTATTTGAGAAACCACTACAACCTTCAGAATGTCAAAAGAGCATTTTAGTGATTTACTTCATAATTGAGTTCTTCTTCTAACATTCTTCAGTGTCACCTGTAATCCTATTTCCATATTTCCGGTCTTATGCTAATGTATGTGTATGTATGTATGTATGCCTATGGTTTGGATTTCATTATTTGTATTGTTATTATTAGTAGTAGTAGTAGTAGTATAGCAATCAATGTTATTTTCTGTATAATCTATATTGTCGATTGGCTGAATGTTGTTCTATTGTGTATTATGCATTTTGGTTTTTCTTTTCAAATAAGCTTTGTACTATACCATACCATACCTATAACTATGTGATTTAACTTTTCATAAAATCTTCCCTGTAGTGATTGACACCCTCTAAGTAAACCTTCACATTAAGATGTTGTTGGCTGTTAGTTCAATGTCTTTATTGAAATAATTTACTACTGCTACCATACAATATGATTTTTTCAGCTAAATATCTCCTTTAGTTTCAAACTCTTATCTTGTGAACGGCAACCTTCAGATACCAAACACACACTCGTCTGAGAGCCAGCTGCACATTGAGACTAGTGTTATATATTTCTATTTGTAGTTGTGGCAAAAATTAGGCTTTGTAAAACACTAAAACTGTCAATCAGACGTACCTGTTGCATGGATGCTTGGTGAGTATTTACAGAGAACGTTTTGATATGATATTGTTATGCCCTGTATATTTCATAATCCATAAATAAATGTTATTTCAAAAAATGTAAAGAGGTCTGCTGTAAGCCAGTGCCATTTACTTGCTAACTTTCATTTACTTAAATGTTTGCTAACCTGAGCTGCTAAGCAGCATAGATTGCAAGTAACTTCTGATAAAATCAACATTTATAGCTAACATGAAAAGTTCCAGTCCTGTTCTTCTGTTTATGGGTCTATATGGCTGCTGCATGTTCAACTCCCATACGGGTGTACCCAGAGTCCCCCATGGACCAGGGCCGAAGGATCGCCCCCTGCCCTGGGGGTCCCCACCCATCACCTATTACTGTGTGTCCAGCCAGCTCCACCAGGCTCAAGACGGCTCACCCCAGGATTAAGGCCCACTTGGTGTAGCTGAGCGTGCAGTCTCAGGGTTAACTTGCTGTCACATCAAAATGGCACTGAATATGACTGTAATATTCATCTGACAAAAGGCCTAAAATAATTGAAATAGGTTACAAACTAGATTCTAGTTTACTTCATAATTTAAGTGCAATAAAACTTCCTCTTCTCTCTTCCACACTCTCTCTCTCTCCACACTGGCCACCTGACCTTTCCAACCATACCCCAAGATAACAATCCCTCACACGAGCCTATGCAGCCTCATGATTCAGGGCCCTGTGTGCAGCGGTTTTGCATCCTGACTGTATCAGCAGGGGCGCCAAACAGCGGTGTCTGCGGGGGGTCTTCTTTATGTAAGTGCAGAAGAATAGCTCTGTCACAGATCGGGCCGGCTCCTGAGCCAGGGTTTTCTGTTGTTTTGCTTACTGACCTGTGTGTGAAAGAAGACACATATTATTTAAACTTAAATATTTTGGGTCAGAATCTGTTGTTCAGTTTGGGCACTCATGCACTCCCCTAGTAACCAGGGCTTTGGATGGCACCAGGCTTTGTTCCATCACCCACGTTACCGAGCCGTTATTTTAAAGGTTTCTGGTAATCATGTCGAGACCATTTCATTTTTGTGCCCTCGATAATGCTCACATACCCCTTGTTTTAAGCCTCCCCTGGCTGGCTATGTCAACACAGTCCTCAAGTCACACGCCCTGAGGAGAGTATGGATCTCTTCAATGTTCCTCCTGAATACCTGGACCTTCGCCAGGTGTTTAGCAAGGCTCGAGCCTCTTCTTTACCTCCTCATCACCCTTATGATTGTGCCATAGATCTGCCTCCCCAGGCTGTGAGGGTGAAGAACCGTTTCCTCTGGACCCTGCTGGGGATCAGACGCAAACTGTCTTGATAAGGCCTCAGGCTTGGTATTCTTGGAACTGGTCTGAAAGAAAGCACAAAAATAAATGATAAATGATTTCTGGGATTTGCACATTTTTCCTGGAGATTCATTTGAGGCTACAGCGGGATTGCTGCCCTCTCACGGGCCTCACCTCCTCTAAGCATCCATTTGTCTGGAACAGTGAGGTGAACAACTGCTCCGGTCCTAAGCATCCCTGACTGGTCTGCCTAGTTTATGTTGGAGGTTGACACTCCAGACTTTTGAGAGGGAGTGGTCGTCTCCCAGAGGGCTTCCCAGGACAATAGAGTGCATGCTTGTGCATTTTTCTCTCATCATTTGACACCAACGAAGAGAAATTACAGGATTGGAGACCAGGAGTGTCTGGCTGTCGAGCTGGCCATAGAAGAATGGAGTCATTGGTTATAGGGATCGGAGCCTCTTTCATTCTGTGGACTGACCACAGGAACCTTGACTATCTCAAGTCGACCAAGCGTCTCAACTCATGTGATGATGATGCCCACCATTCTGTGTAAGTGTGCTGGGTCTTCCGTCCGCTGTAGCGGGGGTACTGGCCTTTGGTGCTCAACCCGCCACTGGACTTCAACCGACTGACTTAGAAAGTCTGGCTCAATGTGGGACCCCTGTACTTCTTCTTCCTTTCTTCTCTGGTAGGCTTTCAGAGAACCTTCCTCTCTCCATCCACAAATAAATCTGGTATTTACAGTTGGCCTACTGTGCCACAGCCGACACATACATTTGATCTGTTTTACAACCTTTCAATAGTGTAGGCTATTCTAATCCCCTCGATTCGGCTTCAAAACGTACCCTTAGCCTCACAATAATACTGCAATTGCAGTAGGTTGCAGTTTAAACAGCCTTTTTAAAGGCTATTGTAATCTCTTCTGTCTGTTTGCAGTAGCCTATATCCTAATCTTTAATCTTGCCATCTCTTTTCTCTTCCTTCTGAGCTCACCCTTGAGCCAACACGGGTTTCTTATTGTGCAATATACAAAGTTATTTGATCTCTGGTTTCTGAGCTATTGTTACTACTGTTCCCCACCTGCTCTGGTTTGTGGTCTTTGGTGTTTTGTAATTGAAGCATTCTGTAATGGGCCTCATTTATCAATGCTTCCATGTTTGAAAGTTGCCCATATTGCCAAATGTTTCATGATTCATTCTCTTCTAATTTTAAATAGAAATGAGTTTGAGTGTACATTTACAAAAGCTCTCTGTACATAATTGATCAATTAGACTCATTGTTTTAAATAATGTCCTATCATCTCCAGCTCTCTGAGGCCCCCCTGTGGGCCCTGGTCCCCTTGTTGAGAACCACTGCTTTAATTGAACTTAGAACATTTAAAATGCTACATGCATCGTCATATTGGGGGGGGATAATTCCATCGAGTTAACGGAGAGTGACGCAATGCTGTACACACGACTCTGGCTGATCTGATTGGTTATTAAAATGTCGGTCATTGGAAAAAACGAATGGATGCGGCTCATTTGAAACACATTACCTGTAAATGACATTCAAGAGCTGTCATTGGTGAGACTAGTCTGGACGACGCCCCATTCTCTTTCTTATTTCACTGACGCCTTTTGTCTGTCTTTCACGATTCCCAAATTTCTGGAAGGCCCACGCGGTGCACTTGTTTCAACAGTTTTAGTCTTGTAAAAGATGGCAAACCCCAAAGTTTTCTTTGACCTAACGGCTGGTGGCAAGCCAGTTGGCAGAGTAATAATGGAGGTAAGTTGTAGACTGTGATTTCAGATGAGTGATTCTTAATTGCGTAATACAAACCGATGCTGGCTGGAGGATTAGCTTTGCTAATGAAATGTTGGGTCTAATGTTAGCTCTTCGGGCTATTTTACGTTATCCGCAAACGTACTCCACTTGGCCAGTAACGTAGTCATGTATGTTCTTGTGTAACCATAGATTGTATATGACTTCGGTGTAATTTAGCTTTTGCACGCAGTGTTTTACCAAGCAGGCACCTTGGTGTGGCAAATCGCACGCGCAGCTTAAAAGTACGGAAACGTGGTTGGACAAGCTAGCTAACGGGCTCTGCGGCATTTGATAACTGTCTAACGTTGACTAGTGTCTCTAGCCTCCTAATTTTATATTCTGAAATGGGTAGTTCGAGTATTTAAATGATTGTAATTGATGTTACATTTGTATATCATACATTACTACACTGAGGTTAGACCTCGTCTTGCTCTGCTCCTTTTTCCGGCAACACAATGAATGAATGAAAGACTGACCAGTAACGTTAGCTACTGTGTTATTGCCCTGTTTATGTGGGATTGACTCACCACACCATTCTCTTCAAATCAGTTGAGGTCGGCAAATGATCGGATATAATGCTATGTATGTATGCTTGTTTTGTAATATTTTCTGGAAGTTGCGAGTGATGGGCGACTTGAAACCTAAAGGCGGAAAGTGCCCTGAAAGTACCAGAGAATTTGTAATGGGACGAGTACTTCCACACTCACACTTCCGGGTTTCCAAGGGAGCGCTCGCGAGTCCAAAAGGAATGGGGGGGGGGGGGTCTATGCAGCGTTCACCCTAAATGATTAACGAGTATCATTTTTTCCCCCTGGAATTTTTTAATTCTTTTTAAGACATATCGCACCATACAAATAAAAACAGTACAGCTTTCAATTTTTAAGGCTGTTTAGGTTTAAAGATTTAGTGATGCTGGTGACATCACTGAACCACTTTACCGCATGCGCTACACTCTGGTGACAAGCCAAGTCGTCCATGGCTCTGAGCAAGTTCAACGTGCTGAAATAACCGCATAGTTGTGTTTTAACTTGCTGTTGATGAAACATGCCAGAGGTTCAGGCAGCGTCTGCTTGCTTGCAAGCTAACGATAATGATAAATCAAATGCGTTATTGCATTGGTTCTGTGTAGTTCACTTGTTGTTGGATACATAGACATTGATTGTCTGAGGTGTCCATGCCATGAAATCTCATTGTAGGTATACCATTCATGTAGAGCAGTTTTTGCTAGATGGAGCTATTGAAAATATTAGCTCCATTGCGAAATGCAGAACCCCAGGGTTTGCATAAAGCATTTTTATTTAGTGGTTTGCTTAACTAAATAGCCTTAACTTTGGTAGATGAGCTCAGAGAAATGTCCTATTTATTTGTCAGTCAAGTAGGCCAACATTAGCAATGACGGTTATGCAAAATAGGAGTCTGACCATCAACAGTTATGTATGCATGTAGCCTATTTATGTTTTAGCCTATTAGTTGAATATTAAGGACAAACTTGGTCTGTAATATCTCTTATAAAAGGAATATTTTGATGCAAACACCCAGTGCACTCAAAGCATTGAACACCATCAAAGTTTCAAAACAATGTGTTTTATTTATTTCAATTCTTGTTGTCGGGCTCATAAATAAACCTTACTTTGTTATAGAAGTATATATGTTAAAATGTGTACCTTTTTGTATTCTGCACTAAGTGTGTAATCACAAGATGTTTTTCTTTCCGTAGCTAAGAGCTGATGTTGTCCCCAAAACAGCAGGTAGATTTGCCTTTCATTTGCAACTGTCATTTTTCAAGTTCAAGCATGCATTGTTGCTGATCCCCTCCTGTTTTGGCCAAACGTGTAGAGAACTTCAGGCAGCTGTGCACAGGAGCGCCTGGATTTGGCTACAAGGGATCAACCTTCCATCGTGTCATCCCAGACTTCATGTGCCAGGTGAGCTACATGGCCTTCTGGATTGAAAGGTGTACATAATCACTTGGGAAATGACATGGTCACTTGATTATGAAATGGGCAACTCTCTACCAGCAGTGATGCAAGTCATTCTAAGGGAATGATTTGCTTAAACCACCTTTTCAAATTGTCAGCTTGTGAAAATATGCTAAGTGGTAGATGCTTACCTTGTGAGATTATCAAGAAAATGGTGGTGTATTGTACATTTACATTTACATTTAGTCATTTAGCAGACGCTTTTATCCAAAGCGACTTACAATGTATACACATTTTACATTTACACTGATGGCACACTGCACATCAGGAGCAATTAGGGGTTCAGTGTCTTGCTCAAGGACGCTTCGACAGGGAATCGAACTAGCAACCTTTTGATTACTAAACGACTTCTCTACCTCCTATACCACTGTCGCCCCACTATACCACTGTCGCCCCACTAGGGGTACTTGTTAAATGGCCAATTTAACACCAAATCTTTTTTTTTTTTTTTTTTTTGGTAAAGCAGCAATGATGTGTTTTTGAATCAAACTAGCAACTTACCCGTTTAAAGGGCTTGCAAAAACCAGCAACAGCCAAGTTGGCACTGATAAAAACTTGCAAGAAAGGTAACTGGTGTCTTGGTATTGCAGTTGGAAATGTGCAGAACTGCTTAGTACATAGCGTGGACAGCTAGTGGGGAGGACCGGGGTGTTTTATCGGTCTTTCAGGTGGCCATACAGCATCAAAATTTATTTTCTGACGCCAAAACCTGTTGCCTGTAAAAAACATGCCTCAAAGAGTTTCACATTTCTGTGTAGTGTTGCTTTAATGAAGATCTGTCTTGATTTCTCCAGGGTGGTGACTTCACAAACCACAACGGAACCGGTGGAAAGTCGATCTATGGGAACAAATTTGCAGATGAGAACTTCACCCTGAAGCACACAGGTCCTGGAATTCTTTCCATGGCCAATGCTGGGCCCAACACCAATGGCTCCCAGTTCTTCGTCTGCACTGATGAAACCACCTGGTGAGTGTCCCCCTTTTTTTAATGTAACCAAAAATGTTGTGTCTTACCTTCCCATGACACTGTCTTGTGTTCTGCTTGACAGGCTGGATGGGAAACATGTTGTGTTTGGAAGTGTTGTGGAGGGCCTGGATGTTATAAGGAAAGTGGAGGGTTACGGCTCCAAGAGTGGCAAAACCAGTGCCAAGATAGTCGTCGCAGACTGTGGCCAGTTGTAGACTCAACATTGTCTACAATCTAGTCTTGAAAACGTCCCTCCAATACCCCCGGTCAAAAGTGTTACATTCTGAACATTGAGAGTTGTGTATGGTGGTTTTTTGTTTTGTTTGTTTTTTCATTAAATGTGTGAAAATCCCTTTCCACAACCTTTCTCTGTTTGGAATTTCCTTTTTGATGTCATATCTGATCAGTCCAATGGCATCTCACTTGTGAAAATAAAGTATAACAATATCTCCAAATCTGTCAGTTTTGTACTTTTTAAGTTGATGTAGATGTCTGAAGGTGACACCCCCCCCCTTAGAATTCTTTGTTCTACGCTATACACTGCAGGTACAAATGTGAAGCCTACAATAACCAATGGAGCAAACAAAATTGCAATTTTCAAAAATCACTATTGGGGAAGGCAGTCCAATGAAAATACAGCATGGTAACTGAATGTGCAGATCTACTGACAGCTGAAGTTTCTGGAACAGCAAAGACCACCTGTTCTGGATTTGGTGGTAACACAAGTCTGAACCATGCAATTGTGTTTTTATATGGTCTTTCATGGTCGTCTTGAAAATACCAGAGTTACTGCCAATAAAGAGGTGTCAAAGTTAACAAATTACTGCAAATATGTTTTGTGTGAGTGCACTGAAAAGTGCTTAATTACCCATTGAAAATGAAAGGGATGTTATCTCTAGCAATATGCTGAGGATCTGCTTTTTGGCCGGTTCAGAGGTGTTTAACTCTGAAACGGTGGAAGGTGGCTAGTACATGAGACGCTATGTAAAATCACAAGGAAGCGTTGATCACCACAAACTACGTAAGCAAGTTGATTGAAATTAGACTGCTGTAGCACAAGCCAGTAAAGAAATCTTGTTTGTATACGACTCGATTTGGTTTCTAATTAAACAACCCATATAAGTTGCATTGCAACCAACTAGTAGTTAACACTTGTGATGAGTGGACTTGAGGTGGCTCTCTTGTACCATAAAGAGTGAGTACGAACACATGCAGTCTAAATGTTGAGCAAGTTAGTGCCTTTGCCTCGCAACCTAGTAAGCTGTACTAACAAGCTACCAGGGTAATGTAAGCTGTTCTAAGATAACCAGGAAAGCTAACGGTAAAGACAAAGATGGTTATATTGTTTTGCGTTATGAACTTTTCTGCGTGTTTCTGACATTGAAACAATCAACCAACAGCCATTTGTTGAACACGAGTGGCTTGTAATTTGTTATGGATGAGGGAGATGTGAAAATGTTAAACATTTAAATTAATCAACATGCAAATGCTGGTTATTTTACAGAACATAATATGGTTCATTGATGCACTTATGTCAACAATTAAATCTCTCAGCAAAGAACCGAGGCAGAGAAATGTCTTGAACAAAAACGGGTTTACTGAGAAAGCATTGGAAACGACAGCGTCCATCAGCTCATTCATCAACTTCTGGACTACTCTACCCACAAACCTTAGCGACAACCAAAGGTACTGGAACCCAGGTAGTCCTACAGGTATGTAATCTAGTGTGAACAAGTCAAATTATGAACTTCAAGAGAACAAAGGGAGATGATTATAATCCCAACTCAGTTTTGAATTTGCAACACTGTTCATTACAGTTGAGTTAGTCAACTCAATTCAACTGGCCCACTGTTTCCCTATAATACAATTGCCATTTCATTTTTATATATTTACAGAATGCACACGCACACACACAGTTTGTGTTTATCTAAAAGGATATATCAACAGGTAGCCCTCATGCCTTCATAAAATGCAAGTATTATTTAGATATTAGCTGTGCTGCTAAAACAAAGGATCGAAATTGTTATGGTATTTAGCAGACACTTGTCCAAAGTACCCACAAAACAAATTTTGGGGAAAAAACAATATAACTAAACAAACAAAGCATTATACAATTACACAATACAACAAATTGCTTATGACAGTATTGTATATAAGGTCACAGTAAAATCAACAATTATAGTAATTATAATATAGAAAATGTAGGGCTTGTAAAAAATACTAGAGGGTATTGCTGTATTTTAAATTACCGCTGTATTATTGAATTACTGATGCTGGAACATGGACATCCAAAGAAACCAAAGCAACATTGAACAAAATGGCTGTAACATGACAAAATGGCTGCCCTCTAAAAACTTTTCTAAAAACTCCACCAAGAGAGGCAAGCCACCATTATCGCAGGAACTGTCAGTATTGTTGGCTGACTGGCCACCATTATTGCAGGAATAATCAATATGGCTGACCTAACCAAAGATAATGGTGGAAGATCTAGGAAGGATATAAAAGTTGTAGGCTACAAGGAAGAAACGGGACAAAAACCCCATTGGGCATAGCCAATTCTGATTGGATAGACAAGGCCGTGACATTCAGGAAAGGTCAGGGGGAGCCAGAACTCTATAAAAGAGATCGGCTTCCTGGAGTCAGTAAGCTTTTGCAACTTGCTGAGATCGTATGAGATGCTCCATGGACCAGCTCAGTAGAAGTTAACTGCTCTGAAATAAAGTGTTCACTATCTCCACGACCTGTTTGCCTTGGGAAGTCATTTGAGAAGTTTTCGTCTCCACAACAGTATCAGAGGGGTTCGGAGTTTGACTCTATGAACGATACCGTCTCTTAAAAATCTAGAAATGTGTCTTTCCAGGCATTTAAAGAAGGGTTTTAGGATTGGTGTTGGAAGCACCTGAAATAGATCAAGATTCTGTGTTCATTTTTACACAGTTTTACACAGGTGACAGGGTAGCCAGCAGGAGTAGAATGCATTGTTGATGGTGACTTGGAGTCCAGTGATGGTAACAGCTTGGACAGGGGAGAAATGAGGCCAGGGTCCCGCTGAGAAGACGGGGAGAAAGAAACAGATGCAAGAGTTGATATCTCTGAGAAGATCAGGCCAACTGCCCTAATTCTGATTTCATCACTAAGGAACCAGGATGTTTACACATCACCTGACATCGGTAAATGTAGGCTTTTGAATTGATTGGTAATTTCAGTTTTAGTGTCATTGACCAATTATTGTGAAATTCATACATACATTTCCTATATCATATGCAAGCCTTGCGCTCAATGTCCTTCACGTAAAGATGTGGACAAAGCTTTTCTTTACCCTGTTGAATGAGATTAAAATACTTTTTTATTGAGAATGGTTGTACTCTTATCATGCACAATTAATAGGCCTGCACCGATCTAAAAGTGCCTGGCTTAGATGTAGGCTAATATGAAGGGAGAACAACAGGGTCTATACATGTGCAGCATACACTGTTAGCTTGGTCTGCTGAAGTGTAACTTGTCTTGTCAATATTTCAATGCAATTATGAGTCATTCTCTCCATATATGAAATGATTAACACAACCTTGGTGCAAACAGGAATTCATTTAGCACTACATTCAAGTATTTCCCTTTTCCAGTGGCTACACATGAGTGTTTGGGTGTTTGTAACATAAAAAAACACAGCTGAAATTCAGAGGTTCTGGTCTGGCTAATGAGCAATCACTCTGATTGTCCAGAATGACATAGGTTTGGATGGCAATGACCTCAGCACCCTTAGAGTACATCTTTGCGAGGCAGATCTCTGAGCATGTGCGGTTCCACTGACCTGTACTGCACATTTGAACAACAGCTGTGTTAGAGTGAGGATCTCCCTCCCTCCCTCCCTCCCCACCGTTCTCTTGTCACAGTGAAGGAGCCTTGATGGCAGGAGGTGATGGGCCAGGATGCATGGCAGCATCATGATAGGTGCTGTCGCATTCAGAGCACTTAACAAAGGACTTGCAGTCTTTGGCAAAGTGGGAAAAGGAGGAACAGCGTCCCTTCTGTCATCGAGAGGTTTGTTTCTGAATGATCTACATTTGAGAGGGTGGGTTTGTTGAGTAATAGGCAGTTTTTGTTAAGGTCGACATTGACTGTAGAAACCTCTGTTTTGTGCACTGTGATGGTGTAAAAGGTCATGAGATCGCTGTGAGGTCAACTTTGCCAGCTGCATCAGTGACTGAGGAGTACCATGCATGGTCCTTCTTGGGCTCATCATGAAATTGGTACAGTCCTGAATTGACGAGGTCTCTTCACGTCAAATACTGTGCTAAAGGCTCTGCCAGAGGTGGCATGATAGCTGAAGCGATAAGTTGGGGAACATATGACTGAGCACGTACGTTCAAAGTAGCGTTTGCTGTTCTGACTTTGCCTCAACTCTCGTCAAATCATGGGAGTTTGAAGCAGGTAAAGCAGCTTTTTCATACCTTGACTTGTTGATAGATTGCGATTGTGGTTTTACAGGTGGACTCCATGTTACAAAGCTGTTGTGTAATCCTGGGTGGGATGGGTAAGTGGCAGTGGAACGATTCTTATCTCAGTTTGAGATTGGACATATTCACTGGTGCATTCAGGTTTAGCTTTCACTGATTCAGAATCTCTGGTTTCATCTAAAACTTCTGTGTGTAGTGTTAACATTTCCATCTCTGTGTCTATTCTTACTGTTTCCAACTGACTTTGAGCATCTCTTCTAATCTTTTCTGCTTCTCTGGTAGCCGTTTCCATTTCCTTGGCTAGCATATGCTACTCTTACCTTGGCAGCTTCTGCTTGGCTCTGGTGTGGGCCACACTTGATGATGCTGATGCCTTGCTGCTCCTGGATACAGGTGAGTTGCCATTTGTTGGCATCTTGACTAGTAGTCATTTTGACTATGAAGCCTCGAAATGCTTCGAAACCAACAACTCATCACTACATATCCTTTTAGGGTATAAAGAGACAAATAACAACAAAGACAAATAAATGCTTTTATGGCAACAAGCTGACCATCTCAATATGGCCTAAACCTTCTCAAAAAGTTTCTGAACATTTAAACTTTAAAATATTGACAAGAAGTAAGGAAAAAAGTAAAGACATAACTTACCTTATTTCCATAGCTAACATCCAATTTGGTCTTCAGGGCGAGTAATGGCGCCTCCTTGACAGCAGCAATGTGATTGGACAGTAATTGGGCATTTTTTTGCTCTAGCAATTTAGCACAAAATAACATACCATGTGTTAAAATAGTGCTTACACAAAAAGTATGTTGTTATTCAACACATAATTTTTGAGGGTGTATTGTCAAAACAAAAGTAATTATTTCCAAAATTACAGAAAATGCTGTTACTTTTTTCAATAAAGAATAGCCTACTTTATTTTTACGGTTAGTTTTATAAACAGATATTTAAAGTATTCCATTTAAACTGATTTTTTTTCTGTTAAATCACAACACATTTAAATAAACAGTTTATTCTTTTAATTGAATATGATTTTCCTGTTATTTTGAAATACAGGCAAATTGTCACATTTATTTGGTGAAAAAACTGTACAATACAAAAAAACCAAATATCCATATCTGGAATATGGGTATACATGATAATTATTTTGAGAAAAACTGAGGGGGTCATGTGTGGACCTCTAGGTGACTGTGAAACTGAGAGAGTTACTCAGCATGACGTATAAGGGAGGTCTGCTGTAGACTAGGCCTGTAGAGGTGCATCTGAGGGATAATGCACCATCATCATGAGTGTGGCCTGGAGCTGACCAGTCGTGACTAGCAAGCCAGAACCACAGAAAAAAACAGAAAGCCAGTCCTGTCCACGAGAGGCTCTGCAAGTGCCAGATTCTGTGTACCATTACTATGAGATTTGAATGGGCAATGATTTAAGTCTAGATGTAACGATAGAGAGAGGGTGTCCAAGTGCCAAAAAGAAGGATGGTTATTAGATAGGAGAAGTTTGATTTTTATAGCAAAAGCCGCCCACTGGGTTTTTTTGAACATCCTGCACTGTGTGAATAAAGAGTTCTTCACATTAGGGTACTCTTGAGGATACAAACAGAATTATTCACATTAGGGTACTCTTGAAGATACAAACAGAGTTACTCACATTAGGGTACTCTTGAGGATACAAACAGAATTATTCACATTAGGGTACACTTAAGGATACAAAAGGCACCACATACAAAAAAGAAACATTCAAATGCCTGGTCGACAGACCTATTTAGGTCTTTGTGGACAAACTGACTCAAAAATAATTTAATTGCCTTGTTCAGCAACACATGTGCACCAGGGAGACCAGGACTTGTTGACAGAAGAGGGAAAAGAGCAAACAGAGAAGCATGTAAGAGAGCAGATTGTCTTTGTGTGTGTTAGGAAAGGGGTTAACCACAGTTACAGATCACAGATAAAGTCTCATTGTGAAGGCTGGCTGCCTGCAGCTTATTCAGTTTTTCCAATAAAGAGCAGCACACACACACAGGCACAGGCACACGCACACACACACACACACACACACACACACACACACACACACACACACACACGTAAATACACAAATGAATTGTGGGGGGGTGGGGTCTGTGTTGTGAGAGGAAGGAGGGAAGGTGTGCCTGTGCGTATGGATTAGTATAAATCTGTTGACTGTTGTTTTGTGGGTGGAAAAGATTCATATTTGTGTCTTCATAATGTCTTTTTGATTACATGAGTATGTGAAAAGCTTTGTGCAGTATTTATCCATATATCTGTACAAGAGAAACAGAATGTGTAAATGAAACAGTGAATGAACTTGTGTGTGTGTGCGCACGAGTGTGTGTATGTCTGTTTGAGATAGTAATGGTGATTGAATGGAACAATGACTGGTGTAGCCTATGTGTGTTCCTGGCAGAGATCCTATATATAGCCCTAGCACACGCACATAGCCTTTAGTCTTTGCCTGTATCTGCACCTGTGGAGGTTTCCCCCGGAGCATGCATTTGAAGGTAAGGATACGCAATGTTAGTGTTAGCAGGAGATGAGCATTATTTTATTTCATTTCATTTTTAGAAGCTTTCCATGCTCCCTTTTTAGAAGAAATATTTTAAAATATTAACTTTACAATATGTTTTCAAATATTATAAAAGCATTTACAATTTGATAGTTTTTTCTTTAAATGACCAACCCTTTCTGCAACTGTCTTCAGTTTTGATGGAGAAATCACAGTGTTCTGATGAAATGTTTATTTTTAAATGTAAGCAAGTAAGATAATAATGTAACACTGTGTGTGGAAGAAGCATACACGTCAAAGTGTACAAGATATAAAAATATTAAACGAAATATAAACTGCTATTATTCTCTGTGCTAAATGCCGAGTGAAACAGAATTAGGGTCAAAATGACATTTTACTGGACGGGTGATGGGAAGAATATTGAAACCTAATGCCAATGAGATCTTCAAAAGACATTTGAGACAAAAAGAAAACATTCACATGACAAAGTGACAATCTGACAAGATGGAATCTTATCCACCTGAGAGTGTTGTATTTTTAGAATATGTAGGCTATTTGTTTGACTAGTTAGATGCTTTGAGAAAAATTTATCATTTCTTTGAAACTCCAAGGCTCTGTCATCAATAACGGAAATGTACACAGCTGTATTAACCAATTAGTCAAAAAGACATCCCTGTTCACAATGTGGACTCGTACAGCAGCCAATGTTACAAACTAGCAGTTTTGAAGAGTTAACTAGATGTGCATTTCCTGAAGGAAATATCAATACCAAAATTAAATGAAATGAAATTAAAACGAAAACAAATATAAAGTAAAAGAAAAGATATTTAATGAATGCGCAGAGAGAGGGGGCGGGGGGTAAGAAAAGCCAAGCCGTGAGAGGGCAGTTGAGATGGGCAAAGTGATAAAGAGAAACGAAGACATTTAGAAAGATAGATAGATAGAGAGGGAGGGAAAGAGAGTGAGTGTTTCTTCTCTTTTCCTCTCCAGTGAATTGTCCATCCTCCTCAGTTGTGCCAACCCCTACCCCCCATCCTCTGATATCATTCTTCATGCTCTCTCGGAGTTACCTTTATATGCGACTCAAAAGCATTAGGAACAACGTGCATCACTTTTGTTTTCTGGATCACTTGGTCATATGGGGAGATTTTCCACTAGGTCACACTGCCTAGTCATTTGAACTCATTTTTTGCAGGGGGGGAGAGAGAGAAAGAGAGAGAGAGAGAGAGAGAGAGAGAGAGAGAGAGAGAGAGAGCGAGAGAGCGAGACAGAGCGAGAGAGAGAGAGAGAGAGAGAGAGAGAGAGAGAGAGAGAGAGATGTGACTATACTTAGCCTAAACTAAAATCATTTGACTTGACTATAATGGGATTACTGAGGTAATATAATATAAAGATATTGTAGATTGACTGATTGATTGATAGCCTCAAACCACAAAAACAACAAACAATACAGAAGAAAAAGAAAAGCAGTTGAGCACTTAATAAGTACATAACATTAAAAAAGTATTTAAAGGGTTATGCAAATAGACCAGTGAATTAGGTAAGGGATAATGTATAGTCCGGCGGTAATTATCAAAAAATAAATCCCAATGAGACGAACAGGACCCTGACATTGATTGATTGATTGATTGATTGATTGATTGATTGACCTGCAGCGGAGGGGTCTTGTTTTGTTCTGAAAGGATTTTTTTTATGATAATGACCGCCAGACTATACATGGTTACTTGCCAAAACGACATGAGACATTCCTCCAAAATACCTCTTTTTAACAAGTGTGTTGTCATTTCGTGGTTTCCGCTAAGAAAAAATTGTTCATCACGCAAATAGAACTTTAAAGTTTCAGGTGTTGCGTAGCAACCCATTTCTTGCTGTCTCACAATGACTTTCCGTTACATTAAATGACCGGACTACTTGCACAATTATATGAAAGATGTTATAAATTAGAAGCACAAAACCCATTGCCAATGACAGTGGTCATTAATTTTCCGCAGTGGTCAATATTAACTACTTACTAACCAAGAGTGAGGTCATGCCGGGAAATATCAGACTGAGGCTTTAACGTATCGACCGAGCGATAGTGAGGTTGATACGCCAAAGCCGAAGTTTGATATTTCCCGGCATGACCTCACTCTCGGTTAGTAAGTAGTTAATAAAAGTAGACAGTACAAGCGGGTGGCATGACTACGCATATGGCAACGACAGCGTTCTGATTCGCTAATGCATAGTCATGCCACCCGAGTATTGCCCTCCTCACCGGTCAATACGGATGCGCCCTCCGACGAATATTTCAAAATGAGCGAAAGCCATCAGTCTGAGTTTTACTATCCACATCTACAGCCATGAGGTAATTCAGAAGAAGCGAAGATTTGTTATTGAAAGTGATGATGAAGCCTAGAAACTATATTTTAAATCACTTGTGTTGTTACTTTAAATTAAAGCCATTTTAGCTGAGCCGTGTTGTCCGTTTTCTACTGATCATTGTAACTTGACGTTAGCAAGTAATTGGTTGATACGCAACACCTGAAACATACTGTGTCGTGAGAAGACTTGAGAGCTCAACAAAACGACATGTTTTCTATTTACAATTACCATTTCTTTTCATTTACAAAATGAAAGGAGCGAAAAATGCCATATAATAAACAACTTACTAACCTCGACCGTTCGGTCATGCCTGGAAATATCAAACTTCGGCTTTGGTGTATCAACCTCGCTATCGCACGGTCGATACGTTAAAGCCTCAATTCGATATTTCCCGGCATGACCTCACTCTCGGTTAGTAAGTAGTTATCATTATACGGCTCCTCAGAGTGTTCCAAAAAGTTCAGTTGATTTGAATAGGCCACCCCAATGTTCAGAGGTCTCCTCTGTGTGTCAGGGTCCTGTTCATCCCGTTGGGATTATTTTTCCATAATGATATCCCTTACATATCAGACCTCCAAATGTTGGGGTGGCCCATTCAAATCAACGGGACATTTTGGATCATTCTGAGGAGCCGTATAATAATAATAATATGAGGGGGTAATTCTAATTCATTAAAGAGAGTGAGAAAGTATAGAGTGTCTTTGATTAGGACAAATATAGGGAGAGATAAAGGGGGAGAGAGAGAGAGGACAATTTACAATCGGCAGTTATAGAAGTCATGAAGACTCCACCATTCATTTCAATGGGAAATTTGATTTATTTATCCAAAATAGCTTTAATATTTAGTGTAGAAAAATGAAAATAACATAGTCATTTAAGTGTCATTTATGAGCCCTACAAAATCAAGTTTTAATGAAGTTTCTACGTTAAGCTGAATTATTCGCAGAAAAACCCTGGAAAATTAAGAATAATAAGAAGCCTAGGAAGAAGAATATAATAATATACTATAATAATAACAAACGGAGGAAGTACAGTACAGTGTATTGGTTTGCAGGCACGCTAATAAAATGCCTAGGAATATCAATATAGTGCGATGCTTTGCAATATGTGCGCTGTAATAATGTAATGATAAGTAATAATAAAAAAAGAAGAAGCATAGGAAGAACAGAACAGTGCTTTGCTTTGCAAGCATTGTAAATACTTGCAAAACCAGCACACCGTGAGATAAGCCTTTGTGGAAGATTTAATTCAATTGCTGAAGAAAAAGAAAACAGCAAAACCAAATGATCCCGAGGGAGCTGTAACATACACTACCTGTTGACCATAGGAGCTGTAACATACACTGCCTCTTGCCTGTTGACCACGCTTGCTTTAACGGCTGGTTGGCTCAGCTGACAAAAAGTGTTTTAGGATTTAGTTTGTAATCAGTGAACGATACCGGCGGGAAAAACGGATACCAATGGCAGTGAGTCAGAAGCGAAAGGGGTCATTTACAAGAATAATAAGACAGTTCAATGATTTTCAAACCATTCTTTTCTTAACATCCTGTCAGTAGCCACCCATATAGGGCTGTACTTGTTAGTGGAACACAAAATGAGTTCTCGACAAAAGTCAGTGACCAAAAAGAGCCATTCACTTCTGTTGTCAAGATGTCAAGTTGTTCATCTCCATTAGTCTCCCCCACAAAAAGAAACTCTTCTGTAATGATGTCAATACATAATGATAGAATTGACATTTCTGGGTAAATGATCCCTTTAAAGTAATGAATGAGGTTAAATGGTTTTATTGTGCCACTTATTTAATTTGTCTTACTCCATGCTTTTTCCCCTCTCAACATGTTCAGTTGGAATTCATGTCAAGTGCCCTAGATTCATTTTCATTCAGTGCTAACCATCAGAGCTTTTCCTTGACCTGATTTTGCTCTGTGTATCCCCATGTCCTTTGGCAGCGCTAAGGCAGAAGGAAGAAGCATGCCTTGGTTTAATCCAATGGACTGGGTGAAGCATGGCAGGGGATCGCCCAGACTGGTCCTGGTAGTGGTGTGTGTGGCGCTCCTTCTGGATAACATGCTACTGACAGTTGTAGGTGAGTTGAGAAGACACAAGCACACACTTTTTTGATACAAGTAGCTACAAACCTATTGCCAACTGAAATCAAGAAAATAGTACTTAGACAGAACAGTTTGCTTTAAGTTAGGACATCTTTTAAGGTTGCCTGAGGTACTGAACTTTGCTTTCTTGAGCATTGCTTGCACTCTGCGGATGTAACGGTGAAACAGTGAAACGCTCATCCTGCTACACAAACACTGGGATTTCCTTCAGGAAATGTAAATCTAATTCGTTTTTAGTTTAAGTGCTCTTTTGAAATATCAATGTCAGGGTGTGTCAGCGCACAGACGTGGGAGTTTCAAGTATAAAGGAGTTCCTTCAAAGCAACACCTTCTAAATGATTTCAGGTCGGGCAGACCTCCCACACAAGACCCTTCATCTCATCTGGTTCAAACCGTATCTGTGATGAAGAATGACTTCATTGCCACATACACTAGTCACTCAACCCATGTATGCTTGATTGCTTTGTGTCAATGAAATGAGCAAATATTGGTATCACCGCCTATTCTCACTGCGTGGTTGCTGATGTGCAAAACCCATTCATGGTGCTTGTTGCCCTATGAAATTAGGGCTTATTATGTTTACTAAAACTAGAGTGTGCTGTAATGTAGAATTAATTTAGCGTTTAATTTAAACGCTGGAGAACGTTCGTGGAACGTTTTATTAACGTTGCACGCGTTTGGCTATCGTAGTCAGTCGTTGGGTAGGGTAGACTGAGTACAGTTGATGCACCCGAAATAACTTACAGTATGTGCGCAGCAATCCTGAGACGTCCTCTTTGATCCCAGGAAATTTGAGCACCTAACCCATCTCTCGTACGAAGATATCGGCGAAGGTTTTTTCACCAAGGGAAGATCTTGATTTTATCATGTCCCTTCTACAATTAATATGTTATAAACCATACGTGATCAACAAACGCAACTTACATCATTGCAAACGTTATTCTGTGCAGTATAAATCTACATATTCCATGCTATCATGTCATGCAAGGTCATTGCATAATCTAGCGAAAAGCGGAGTGGAGGGTATATATGCTTGCTTGAGCCCAGCATGAAGTAGATGTACTGAACTTGAACATAGCTGAGCACTGTTATAGCTGGTGCTGTTCCATGGCAGATGGATGTGATATGAAGACTCTTGTGACATGGACAATGTGTGTGGATGTGTTGATGTTTTCTAATAATAAACATCGAGAAACACAAATTCAGTGTCAAATTTAAATAATTAATTTTAATAACATAAAACCCCAGAAATAACGCCCGTTATTTCGTAAATCACAGTAATAATAACAGTAAATCTTCGTCTGAAGACATTGCTAGTGAAAGAGGCTTTGTATTCTTCTTACTTTCAGCAGCATTTATCATCTTTTTACTTGCAGCAGCGCTAGTAGCAGAAGCCCCCCTCACACCTTTTCGTCGTCTTGGCGGCATGATGTTCACTGTTCAGATCAACTGAATCCACTATGATTTTCCAGCGTTTTATACCCGTTTGACCATAAAACCCACACGCCAGCAAAACGCTATTCTGTCATTATTCACACGTTAATCACACACTCAACACGCTCGTCTAAGGTTGACTTATCGTTTGTCGCGCTCCAGTGACACGGCAGCACACGTTTGTCGCGCACCAGTGACACGTCACTTGGTCGCTGTTACACGCTCCTCATGCGTCAGTCCCACGCTAGTCATGCGACAGTCCTATGCTATTCCTTCGTTAGTCACACGCCAGATGTGTCCACCTCGCACTAGAAGGCTCGAAATTGAACGATTAGAAAGTTCAGAGAACGTTGACCAGAACGTTATGGTGTAACGGGGCCTTAATATAGATTGCGTTCCAACCGCTCTTTAATTCGACTGTTGAAAGGTAAATATGGGGCTTTAATCACCACACTGACCTCCCGAATGAGAAAGAGGAGCAAAGCAGGTGAGCGAGAGCCAAGGAGCAAGCCTGTCTGGGCGAGACATCTCCTAAAGCCTGTCTGGGCGAGACATCTCCTAAAGCCTGTCTGGGCGAGACATCTCCTAAAGCCTGTCTGGGCGAGACATCTCCTAAAGCCTGTCTGGGCGAGACATCTCCTAAAGCCTGTCTGGGCGAGACATCTCCTAAAGCCTGTCTGGGCGAGACATCTCCTAAAGCCTGTCTGGGCGAGACATCTCCAAAAGCCTGTCTGGGCGAGACATCTCCTAAAGCCTGTCTGGGCGAGACATCTCCTAAAGCCTGTCTGGGCGAGACATCTCCAAAAGCCTGTCTGGGCGAGACATCTCCTAAAGCCTGTCTGGGCGAGACATCTCCTAAAGCCTGTCTGGGCGAGACATCTCCTAAAGCCTGTCTGGGCGAGACATCTCCAAAAGCCTGTCTGGGCGAGACATCTCCAAAAGCCTGTCTGGGCGAGACATCTCCTAAAGCCTGTCTGGGCGAGACATCTCCTAAAGCCTGTCTGGGCGAGACATCTCCAAAAGCCTGTCTGGGCGAGACATCTCCTAAAGCCTGTCTGGGCGAGACATCTCCTAAAGCCTGTCTGGGCGAGACATCTCCTAAAGCCTGTCTGGGCGAGACATCTCCTAAAGCCTGTCTGGGCGAGACACAGACTGTGCTGTTTTATACTCTTGGAATGACCTGCAGCCCGGGTACAAAGGGGTCTAGGTGGGCAATAGGGGACAATTCATTCCTTGAGGTCATTTAGTGCTAGGCCATTTAGAGCTTTGTATGTTAGAAGGAGGACTTTGAAATCAATTCTACTTTTGATAGGGAGCCAGTGCAGAGAGGCAAGTATAGGCAAGATGTATTCATATTTTGTATTTCTTGGTTACTCAAGTTTGACAAAACTGAAATTAATATCCATTTCATGTCTCTTATACTGTCTGGCTTAGAAGACTGAATTTCTTAGAAACCACGATGCAACCTGGACTTCAACAGCTCTGAGTCTCATTCATGCAAATCTATGTAAAACCCTTTACATGAAGTCACTAGCCATGACGGTGACATTTACCAGAGTATCCCCCTGATGACCTACTGTTCCCTTGAAGACTGCAGCAGCAGCAGAGACCCCTGGGCCTGCCTGATATCTCCCATCACACACACAGGCACATAAACACGCACCACAGGAAATGAAAGTGATATACTGATTTGTATCTATGCTAATAACTAATGATTCATACACGAATCCTGAAGTGGGCAACGTTAATAATAGATCGATTTTTTTCTAAACACAGAAACCCCCACTTTAATTCAGTCATGTCTCTCTCCCTTTTGTAAAGATCACTTTCTAACCCCTCTGGTTTGTGTCCTATCTGCTCCTATCTCTTCTAGTTCCAATCATCCCCACCTTCCTATATGCCCTGGAGCACGAGAAAGAGAACCTCTCCACTTCCCCTCTCTCCTCCTCTTCTTTCAGTGTGACACTACGACCCCTCAGCCAATCCGCCTCATCCTCTATCCTCTCCCTGTATGACAACACCACCTACAACTCTCTACAAGTCTCTTACAGCAACGTCACTGAGTTAGCACCGTCCCTTCTGCCTAACCGGGAGGAAAACCGCAGTAAGGGCCTGGGCCCAGAACAGCTAGAGGGTTGCCAACACGACAGCCAGTTTTTGGAAGAGGAGAACATCCGTGTGGGGCTCCTGTTTGCCTCCAAGGCCCTGGTGCAGCTGCTAGTCAACCCATTTGTGGGTCCACTGACAAACAGGCATCTACCTATGTTTTTATTTTCATCTACTACTGAATGTGCTGTATTATTATTATACTTTACTCTAATGGCTGTGCACTGTGTGAATACTATACGGTTTGAGCCATACTACTAGGTGCTTTTATCCTTTTCAATGTTGATGTAATGAGGATATGAAGGATATGACAGACTAGAACCAGTCCAGAGGGGGGATAACACAGGACAATTCTCCAACCAGCCCCCTTTTTTTTTCTCTGTTTGCTTCTCAGGATTGGATACCACATACCAATGTTTGCAGGGTTTGTCATCATGTTTATGTCAACAATATGTAAGTGTGGACCGATCTACTTCCTAAAACCAGAACACCAGAATATTCGAATAAATGGATGAATAATTGGTGATAATTACAATCACACACTTAAAAGGCAGAGATCGTGATTTGCTTTTTGTCAAATTCAGCTAATTGCTCCTCACTATCCTCTAGCTGTCCATTCTGTGTGTGCGCACAAAAACACTCAGATGTTTGTACACAGCCCTGACTCTGTAAATGCACAATCATAGCCACCTGGATTCAAAAACTGATACATTTGGGGCACATCTAAGATCTTCTGGCCGTTCTGCCTGTTGCCATGGATTTAAAAGCCCAGCATGTCCCTGTCAACTACAGTCCATTTTATATCACAAGCGCACAAAATCTGAAATCCTTCAGCGGTATTATTAGTGAACATTTTGTGTTGCATAACGTTATTGTTAATTTATGCAATAAAGTCACTTACAAATTCTAGAATACTGTATTCAGAGCAAATGTAACAAATTAGTGTGTGTATGTTGTGTGTGTGTGTGTGTATTTATGTGTGTTGTGTGTGTGTGTGTGTAAATGTTGTGTGTATTTATGTGTGTGTGTGTGTGTGTGTGTTGTATTGTATACAGTGTTTGCCTTCTCAGAGACGTACAGTTTGCTGTTTTTTGCTCGATCTCTTCAAGGAATTGGCTCATCATTCTCCTCCGTGGCAGGTACTGGGCCTATGAGTGTTTATGTGTTATATGGTCATACCATACATCATCCTTAAACAAGAAGTCAATCAAAGAAATACTCATCCACTCTTCCACTTTAGGATTGGGAATGCTGGCCAGTGTGTACACAGATGATGATGAAAGAGGCGTTGCTATGGGAGTAGCACTTGGTGGACTGGCCATGGGGGTTCTAAGTAAGTTTCCTGTGGCATTAAAAGAAGATTCTTCTTGATTTTCAAATGTCATGATGAGCTAATGACAAATGCTAATAAGAAAATGTAATGCAGCCGAATCAAGTATATTTATATCAAAATTAGTGCTGTCAATTGATTACAAATAATTAAGTAATTCATCGCACAATGTACTGTGATTAATTGGGATTTATCACTTTTTTTTTCTTAAGACCAAAGCTTGTAATAATATTATATATGTAGAGTTTATTATAGAGTTTAATAGCATCTTTTTAACTTTAAAAACACAGATTCTCTCCTGTTAACAGCAGATTTAAAAAAAGAACCATTGAGGCCATCAAAGTTAGTTAGCTTGAAAGACATATTTCTTATATTAGTGTGAAGGGACGTTTATTTTGAAATGGGGATTGAGATGAAGACGCAGAAAAGCAGAGAAGAAGAGAGACAGACTTTTGGGGAGGGAGATACTTAGGAGAGAGCTAGCCACTAAAGGTGCATCCCATACTGTCCGCATGCCTCCTCTGTCCTTGTTCCTCGGTCCTCCAGCTTGTACCCCAGGAATCATTTGAAGTGTGACGTTTTGACGGATGTCTCATTTCTCTAAGCTGTAGGTTGGTAGGCCTTCTATCTAGGTCAATATTGTTTCCGCAGACATCGACATAAAGTTGGCCTAATTCAATTCAGAGTTAGTTTATTTTTAAAAGGTTGGTTTATATGAATAATTCTTGCTGGTGTGCAATCGTGTTTTTCTTTTGTAGCTTGTATTCTACTGTGCTCTTTATCTGTTTAGGTTCAAATTTGTGTAATAACATATTTAGCCTAGTTTATGGATTGAAATGGAGACCTTGGCAATTGTGATGTTAGTATTTGGCATAATAGACAAAGAAATAATGCTGATGAATAATAAAATAACATTTATGAAAACATAATCATGAATACTATATTCCATATATATTCCATATATTATGATGTTATGAAAAGAAGGAAGGAAGGGAGAATTGACAAATAAAGGAAAGGTAACCACCCTAGCTCAGCTGGTCGCTAGTTAGGACGTGGTGGGCAGCCCGTAGGGTGAGTTGGAAGTTGAAGTACTCAATAAACTTGCAAGCTTATGAATTCAACTAAGCTCGGTGTCAGGTGTACATGGGATGCCCCCAGATATTCCAACCATTACATATGCAGAAACAATAAAAAAAACCCAGGCAGCTGTGTTAATCGCGTCATTTTTTTTAATGGATTAAATATTTCAAATTAATCACAACAATTGACATGTTCATTTTGACAGCACTAATTTAAATGTAAGCTATTAATGTTCTTTGTTTATGCATTATATCTACTGAATTAGTCATCTTTTATTCTGCATTTACAGTCATTATTGTTTTGAATGCCACTAACTCAACGCTGTATTTTCCAGTTGGCGCCCCATTTGGCAGTGTGATGTATGAGTTTGTGGGGAAAAGATCCCCATTCCTCATTCTAGCCTTCCTTGCTATTTTTGATGGAGGTAAAAAAAAAGAGAAAAAAAGAACAAGAATCATTAAACTTGCCAACAACAATTTTTGCTGTTCAGAAAACGATGTCATGTTAATATTACTGGCTGATTGATTATGTATTTGTTAATATTACTGGCTGATTGATTATGTATTTGTTATTGTGCAGTTCTGCAACTCTGTATTCTCCAGCCCTCAAAGATATCTCCAGGAGTAAGTGATTTCTCTCCTTTTACTTAAATATGCCTAAATATTATGACCACCGCAGCACAGTCCTGTCGTGTTTGCATATTAGATATAGAAGATCTTTTTGAAGTCCATGAAATGTGACACGGTGCCCCACTACCACATTGTTTGGATGCACGTCACATGTTGTCCATAGGGGGTGCTGCAGCTGACACTAAAAATAAGCTACAATTTTGACATCTCACATTCCATTTGGCTTGCTCAACAAAATGGTCACCAACGGCCAATCAATATTCAGCAACCAATACATGCCCCAGATGTAAAGGTTCAAGCTAAATTAAATTCACCTTTGACCCTGATGATCGCTGTTTGCAGCGATATTTAAACTTGTTATTAAGTATACCCCTGTCCTGTTATTAATGTACTCTACATTTAGTATTGTTTTGAAATATATTCTTGTCATCAACTAATAACTGTATATTTTATACATACATGCATATTTCTCAAAACGTTGTAAATACACTGGTGCGCTGGTGTGAGTGTGCACCTGGGATTGTGTGTCCCCAGGAGCCTTAACTGCCCACGGGCCCTTGATTTTAAACAGAACTCATCACAATTAAACACATACAATTCCGAATAACAATCAAACTGGGCTACAGACAGCGCATGTTGTACTGTGAAGGAGTGCCTTTACAGATCCTTGATACAGCATGTGTGTGTTGCAGCTGTCGCCAGCCATTTGGGCACTGTTGTGTATCCCTAGCTATCCGCATGCACCAACCATCAGCCAACCATAACTAAACATAACTCATCAAAACCAAACATAAATCTAATTCCCATACACCAAGCCTCTCTCTCTCCCTTCCTTCTATATCATATTGGTAATACTAATACTGATACTGATAAAGTGGTCATATTACTTACTGTTAATTGCTTTCCCAAATTGATCTCCTTATCTGTTTAACAAATTGATGTCTACTAACCACATTTTCTGTCTCTTATAACGTGACATTTGCTCGAAAATGCCGATGGATGTGGAAACATTGTTCCTCGTCCCATATCCATTAAGTACATTCATGCGTACTGGCAGCGGAACTCTACCCACTCGGTCTCTTTATTCCCCTCCTAGTCTAGATTATCTTCACTGTGGGATGCTGCTGTAGTCTCTCCACCTGATCTACTTGTAGAAACCCTTGGCCTACACCTACCCACCACCACCACACTGTCATGCACTTATTCTACCCCATAGCGTGCTAGCATTTCCCTGCAATGTAAATCATTTCCACCATCAACATAGTTTTCTGTTCCATTACTCTACTTACCCTTGTAATAGTACCCTTACGAGCACACTGTATACCCACTAAGCTGTTCTACAATACTTGAATGCTCTCTCCCCACCTTATCCTCTATCAATATTGTATGTATCATGTATATTCCATATTATGTTTGTATGTATTGTGTATATTTACCACATGTATGCTAGCATGCTCATCATGATACATGTATGATTTTTTGTCCCTGATGTCCCTGATTTGTTTCCCCTCCCCTTCTGCCACAAGCACCACCCCCTTCTTTTTCTATCTCTACCCGGCTGGCCTCAAGCAGATGGGTCCCCCCTTACGTGCCGCGGTTCTGCTTATGGTTTCTTCCTGATTAACATGGAGTTTTTCCTTGGCCCTGTCGCCATTGTGCTTCCTCTAAGGGGGTCCAGGGTCTGGACTCTGTAAAGCGCCTTGAGACAGTTTGATTGTTTTGGCGCTATATAAATACAATTCCATCCATGCTCCTTCATTCTCTTTGTGCGGTGGTCATATTATGCACCGCTATGCGCTATGTCTAGTTAATGTCCTCCTAGCATCAGTCCTGGTCATTATGCCACTTTTTAAACAAACCCATACATTGACTCACAACACATTGTTGCTGCCTTTCCCCTTTTCTCCAGAGTGCAGAGGGAACCCCACTGTTGACTCTCCTGAAAGACCCCTACATCCTCATCAGTGCAGGTATGTTCCTCACAGAAGATACATTATATCGATTTTTTTTGCTGCCTCTTTATCATATATTTTTTATACCGTGCCACAAGGACAGAATGTTCACTTTCATTGGGTGCGTGTTCACCAGTGATTCACGCTGCTTCATTCTCCAGGGTCTTTGTGTTTTGCCAATATGGGAGTTGCCATGCTGGAACCCACCCTGCCCATATGGATGATGCAGACCATGTGTTCACCAAAATGGCAGCTGGGTGAGTGCAACAGCTAAGAGAATAATTTGGGAGCATAAAAAGTGACTTTCCATCCGCCATAACTATGGTCATCATGATTATAAAAAGCTCCATACTGTTACTGTGATGTAATAGAAGTAGAGCCATTTTCACATGTAGGCTAGTTTTTATCTTGGCATCCCAATTGTGTCTTAAAACTGTGTGTGAATTGGGTGTTATTATTGCTTTGGGAGAGGTTTGCTATTTGATTTTGACCTGATACTGACCACATGTCCTATACTTGTCATCCTGTTCTCCAATCTGATACTGACCACACTGTCCAATCTGATACTGACCACACTGTCCAATCTGATACTGACCACACGTCCTATACTTGTCATACTGTTCCCCAATCTTTCAGGTATGGCTTTTCTTCCAGCTAGCATATCCTACCTTATCGGAACTAATCTGTTTGGTGTGCTGGCCAACAAAATGGGAAGGTACTGTACAGAATTACCCACAACGTTTGATGATGCTGGGATGGGTGAGACATTGAAAAATAAAAGTGTTGATTTCATTGTTATCTCTTGTGTCCTCAGATGGCTCTGCTCCATGATAGGAATGCTGGTGATTGGCGTGAGCCTCCTCTGTGTGAGCACCACATACTGCCCATTTCATCTGTAGCTTTCCTCACTAGCTTACAGGAAGGACAGTGACTCTGAATAATGATGAATCATTCTTACAGGTTCCCCTTGCAACAAATATCTATGGCCTCATCATTCCTAATGGTGGTCTTGGGTTTGCTATTGGTAACTATGGATCATGCCATTAGATAGAAATAAAGAGAATATTGCAAAAGGAATAATTAGGCTTACTCACATAAAAGAACATGTGACATAACCTCTTTTTAGGAATGGTGGATTCCTCTATGATGGCGATCATGGGGTACCTGGTGGATATTCGTCATGCGTCTGTATATGGAAGTGTGTACGCCATTGCAGATGTAGCATTATGCATGGGGTTTGCCATTGGTGAGCATATTTTTGTCCACTGGCAAAAAAAAAAACATTGTATTAAAACATTGATTTAGCACAACAGAATTGATACCCTCTCCATTCTATTGATCTCCATCATGTATAGGTCCATCTGCAGGAGGCGCCATAGTCAACAGCATTGGCTTTCCCTACCTCATGGTCATCATCGGCATCATCAACATCCTGTATGCCCCTCTCAGCTGGTTCCTGAGAAACCCAGCCGTGAGAGAGGAGAAGATGGTAGGTGGTGTTGTACAGATGTTGTTCACCTTTTCACTCCATAGTGGAGCATAGGCCATCGATGGCGAGTTTCCACCGGATTTGGTATCCACTTGTTCTCGATGTTTCAGTAATCCAGTAAATCCACTGACCGAGGGATTGGCCCACCCAGCGTTGTAAAGATAGAGACCTATTATTGTGTTAAAAAGCTCATAAATGAATGAATCTAATTTGCTAGCATTAACAGCAGCTGGTGACTGTGGTGTGTTTCAGGCCATCATCAACCAGGAATGTCCAATGTATGTGAAAAGTTACGACACACAGAGTCGGACAGATCTTCCTCTCTGCGACACCAGTGAAGAGGAGACTGAAGAGTGACACAAATGGCACCAGTGACTAACACTAAATAATGAAGGTTTTCATTTCACACCAGAAAACATGTTAATGTCATTATAGGATTAATCACACCAGACATGTGTTTTTTAAGTTCATATATCATATGAATGATTCGTATAGGTACATGTATTATATGTGTGTTAGTCAGTGTTATATCATGGTAGAACTTCCCAAATGTAACACCTTGCATTCTACAGTGGTAAAAGTGGTTCAGACCCCACTGCTACACAATGGTCATTGTTATTGTTTCACCATTGCAGCCTTGCTAGTCTCTTGTGTTTATAACATATACGCATATCAGTTGAGGCAAACGGTAAATTGATTTCAATTGAATTCAACGTGCTACAGCCTCTTATATACTATTGTTTACTTGTGCCACTCACATAAGTCATGTTGCAATCATATCATTATTCATTGGGAATTCTGTTTTAGTAATAAATCTTGGCAACAAAAAAAAGTTTTGTTGTATTTATTGCAATAGCAGCACTTTGTTGCCAAAAATGATTTTAAAGATCTACATTTTGATTCTGCTTGTGTTTTCTTGTTTATTCTTGCATTAATCACTTGCATTATTTTGGTCTTTTCATTAACAACATTGATTTGATCAGTTCAAAGGGGTTTTGGACTTCTGGTGAGCATAAACAACATGCTTTCTTATATTAATTCAGGAGTAAGTGTAAAGGAACATAATGACATGAATGAAAGCAATTGACAGGTTAATCAGATAGGCTACACAGATACAAAAAGCAATGGATGTAGAAAATCCCCAGAAATGATAGCTAACATTAAACTACTCAGCAGTTGGACTTAATGTTAGGATACTGTAAGGTAGCTTGGAATACTCTGGTATACTCTGGATAAGGTAGCTCTGTTCTCCATGACATGTTAGTAGGAGGAACTGGTAGGCCAACATCAGATGAATGTACACACTATTGCATAGATCCTGTGTTAAAGATTTGGTTAGGAATATTTATATTCCTCATGGTTGTGGGATCCCTCTGGTTAGCGGCGTTTTACATTGCAGGCACTCAAACATTAAATTCAACTGACAGAATCATAGACAAAAGGCACCCATTTTGTCCACCATTTCCATTAAATGTAATGCACTTCCTGGAGTAACAGGGTACCAGAGCATGTATACCAACTTCATGGTAACCTGATCTGATTTGTATTGAAGGTGATTAACTAGGTGGATTAATATACTGTGTGGTAATATGACTGGGGTTATTAACTGCACCGATTCGTCATAGCTCTGATTGTACCAAACTAGGCAGCGACTGATCTGCACAAACCCGCCTTAAATGTAATGCAATGTGAACAATAGACGTAACACATGTTTTAACACGTTTTTTCTTGCTTATCATCAGCTGAAGCATTTGTTTGCGACATCGAACCATGATCAACTCCAATCCACACTGGTGTTACTCAACAGAAATTATGGACGGAACGAAATGTCTCTGGCGGAACCATGTCCTCCGAACCTCGTTGCATACCGGAACCTATTAACAGCATCTCACGTTGTTTTCGTAGACAGAAAAGGGTGTCTGTTGTGATATATTTTATGAAATAATATTTCGTTCATTTGGTCTTGGTGACAAATGTATGGTGCGTTTTGCCGCTATGTACAGTCCTTATGTGCACAATTCTGGTGTTGAGGACGGTTAGAAACATAATTCGAAAATGGATTTGTCAGGGATCCTGGACAACGTCCGGATTTCTGCGGAACACATGCAATCTGAAGACAACTGTGCTCCGTCTGTCTATCATGACTGTCCATTAGCTAGGGTACTTCATCATATCCAGGATATGCTCAAGTCAAACGCGTCTGAACAAGGAGTTTACATACTGGGCTCCACTGAACAGTTTTTTCTCAATGCAGATGTCAGTTGGCTCTTCCCAGACATTCCCGACACAGAGTTAAGGAGCTTATACATAGACTTTGTGAAATATTTGACATGTTATGCTGCTTTGCCTCTTTGTGATGCGGATAGTGGAACTCTACCCCCGAGCGTCTACAAGGACATTCCTGGGCGCGCCTCTGAAGTGAGCGCTGTGATGCAGGCTCTCCTTCTCCGACTTGGGGATACAGAGGCGCATTTATCTCATATTACCCGCAGTAGGTCACTCACGCATGCACTGGCATCATGTATGTCTGTGTTTGCTGTGACTCACCTTCAGGACCAGCCATGGACCAGTGAAGCTTCTAAGAAAGATGCCTTGAGTCTGCTCGTTTCCATATCTCAGGCTGCGGGCCATGAGTCTTTCCTGGGCTTGTTGTGTGGGAAGACTGTAGATGACCACACAGGAGTTGTCCAATCTGTTCTGGATATACTCAAGCCAGAGCTGACAAAGTAAGAAAATAATGCTAAAGTAGGCCTATTTATAATGTTATGTTTTAAACACATGCATTTTTTAAATTAGGATTTATAATTGCTTGACAAAACAATTCCAATGCCTACAGTGACACATTCCTTCATCCTACAGAATTACATCTTGAACAGAAGTTATTTTTGTCATTTTCATATAGAATATTTTATAGAAAAAATATTTTTAACATTTTTTGTCCACAGGTCACTTTTTTCAGTTGTTTGTTTTGTATTGTTTACTTTTTATAAAGGCAGATATAAATCATATTATTGAATGACACTCTTCATAGACATGAATTTTCCAACTTTAATCTCCATCTCAGGGAAAACTGGAAACGGAACCAGGCCACGAAGCATGTTTTCTCCTGGATCTTGGTCCAGGTTAAGAGGCCGTATTTGGGCTCTTATCTAGAGAGTGTCTTCCCGCCATCCCTGCTGTTCTCGGATGATTACCTTATGGAAAACAAAATCCTTGGTGTTCACTGCTTGCATCACATTATACATAATGTGGTAAGATTTCTCATACTAACTGTAATAGATACTTAATGTGGTAAGATTTCTCATACTAACTGTAATAGATACTTAATGTGGTAAGATTTCTCATACTACCTGTAAATACTATACTTAATGTGGTAAGATTTCTCATACTAACTGTAATAGATACTTAATGTGGTAAGATTTCTCATACTAACTGTAATAGATACTTAATGTGGTAAGATTTCTCATACTAACTGTAAATGCTATACTTAATGTGGTAAGATTTCTCATACTAACTGTAAATACTATACTTAATGCGGTAAGATTTCTCATACTAACTGTAATAGATACTTAATGTGATTTCTCATACTAACTGTTAATACTATACTTAATGTGGTAAGATTTCTCATACTAACTGTAATAGATACTTAATGTGGTAAGATTTCTCATACTAACTGTAATAGATACTTAATGTGGTAAGATTTCTCATACTAACTGTAATAGATACTTAATGCGATAAGATTTCTCATACTAACTGTTAACACTATGCATTGCTTGAAACGCAGAAGCAAATCAGTACAGTCCTTTTTTTCCTCTCCTCTCCTGTCCTGTCAGCCTGCAGCAGACCTACGGCAGTTCAACCGAGCAAATGTGCTCTACCATGCACTCTTCAACCATCTGTACACGTCTGAGGCCCCTCTCTTAGAGGTACATCACACCCTCAGCATTTCTCTGAAGAGGTCCTCTAATGGGTGATGTGTTGCTGCACCTGCCACTAGTGCCTCCATATTTCCCCCAAGAATAAATACATGTCTCCCTCTAGGTGGTCCTGCCCTGCCTCCTAGACTTGTTATCTGTTCTGGAGAAGTCCCCTGCAGAGATGTCTTGTCCCCGGAAGAGAAATCGCTATGATAAGGTGCTGTCTCACATCCTAGTCTATATGGAGATGGAGGACAAGATTGCTGTCCGTCGCCTTTACGCTAGCATTCTTCTTCCTTTCATTGAAAGGTGAGGCTAGTCTCCAAATGGAATATCTTTCCATATTCCACTAGAAATGGTGTTATAATGTTGAGACCTGAAAAACATAAACCATGGTACATGTTTAAAACCACTTGTGCTGTTTTTACCCTGCCACTACATCCTCCTTGGTACTGTTGGTTCAGTTTTGTGGTAACAATTTAGCTCATGGTTCATTATTGTGTAAAGTGTAAGATGATCAAAACAGAGGATACTCTAGTGCTTATCAGATCCAGGTCCAAAGTTTAGCTCATTGATACAATGATTCAGTTCAATTCAATTTGATTTATATAGTGCCAAAACAATACGATTGTCTCAAGGCGCTTTACAGATCCCAGGGCATGAACCCCCCCTAGAGCAAGCACAATGGCGACAGTTTTATATATATATATATATATATATATATATATATATTTTTTTTTTTTTATTTTTACATCCATTTTGTGTTGAAATGCAAGCTGCATCGATTATTGCATTGTTCATAGAAAGTCATAATTGTGACAAGGAAAAGCTTTTTCTCTAATAAAAAAATAGAGAAGGTAATTCATCTGTTGATTTTCTTTAATTATCAAACACAAAGTAGGAAGTTATTAGCAACCTCTGAGTAGCAAACTCAGATTTGAGACTCTGAGTAGCACACTCAAATGTTTTAAAAATCGAGATTCATCAGTTTATCGGTTTAGAATTGATAATCGATAATCGGTTTAGAATGATAATCGGTTTAGAATCGAATCGTTGACCTCTGAATCGGAATCGAATCGAATCGTGAGGTGCCAAGAGATTCCCACCCCTACTGGCAATGTAATGACACCTTTTTGAAATGTATTTAAGTGATTTTAGTAACTTTCCTTGTTTTCAAAGGATGGGCATTGTAATTGCTCGTCATCTTAAACGCCTGGAGAGTGTCATTGTTGGATACTTGGAGATATCAGATAGCCCAGAAGAAAAGACAAGACTAAGTATCCTGGCGGTCTTAGAGAAGACAATTCAAGTTGCTTGGCCAAGGTAAGTTAAACCAAAATATTCATTCACTTCTCCACATTTTCTCACTACTCATATTGTAATAAATCTGATGCTGGGTAAGTATCTTACTGGAAACTGCCGATTGGTTCATTTTCAAATGTCTTGTGTGTGGCAGGATTGAATGCCGGATGCCTGTTCTAGGACGGAGTCTGTTGAGACTGCTGTGTGATGTCACCAGAGAGACACAAAGCCCAGATGTTAGAAGGGACCTCCTGGCCAAAACCACTCGCTGTCTCCAGATGTTGGACCACTGCTCCCACGGCAATCTCAAAGTAGGCACAAAGAGTGTGGTTGTGTCATGCCATCATCCAACCTAAACTACCATGATCATCCCACATCTCTTTCTCACTCTGTTGAATTATTCTCTCTATTCCAGGTGATCCTGAACGAGGTGGATGACACCTGTGCGAATGAAACTGTGCTTGAGTGCATCAGAAAGGTAACTGACCCCCCACCCTGCGACTGGATCCCAGACACAGTGGCGCCCTGCTGAGGACCACAGAGGGAAGCAGTGCTCTTCCAGGGAGGGGGATGCACATATATGCACATTGGGAACACAGAAAAGCTGGCCAGAATGATGGAACTGTTTAACATTTTTAAATCTGCGCTTCTCTGTAAATCTGGAAAAGCACTTTTTTCTGTTTTCTCCTTTGAGGACTTCAGAAATGTATTTAGTAGGTCTCAACTAGTGGGATTACTCTATAGCAGTGTCTGTACAATACAGGTGGACTACATTTGTCTTTTGACAATCCTTAATTACGATAAAATCATTAATCAAGTCTATGTTGTGATAGAAATCAAACTATAACTTTGTAATATCTAGAAAGTAATGTGGCATTTTTTGTTAAAAAAAAAATAAAAAATAAAGTCGGATCCTTACTTCTAAACGTGTGTATTTTCTGTGTTTTTTTTTTTAAACACAAGTCGTTTGCACAAAATACCTGTGATATTTGTATTTTCCTGATATAAACCAAAAGTGGAAAGATCACTACTCAATCATTTCAAATCTACTGAAATGACCTAGGGCCAGAGAGTAGTAGGGGTTCTAAATGGAAGCGAGTTAAGTGTTAGGTATAGAACATTCGGCCTCTGCAGTCAACCATTTATTCACAATGTTGAACCATGTTCAGTTCTGGGCTGCATTTCGCGAAAGTATTGTTTAGCAGCCACCGTGGCGTTCAAAATGAACGTCTATTGCTTAACAACGGTAGCTGTTTAACGACGCCTTCAATAAACACACCACAGATCTATTCTGGTGTTAGTACTTGGCATTGATTTGGACTTTCATAGTTTAAACCATGCAGTTGCGATGCAAGTGTTTTTCCAAAACCATATTATTTCAAACTATCAAGGTAACTACTTTGATAAGATGCATAGTCCGAACCATAGTTAGGTGACACAGGTGTTTCCCTAAACCATAGGTTGACCAAACGTTAGCAAAGTTGAAAATGCAAACTGCAGCTCTTGACCTGTGGTTAGAAGCTTGGTGTCAGATACTTCCTGTCGTAAGACGTCACTTTTGGTGTTCAAATGAATCATAAATAAATGTACTCCCTTTCCTGGTTGATATTTGGTTAACCATCACACAACCCTACTTAGAATTGCCTTAAGCCAAAAGAGGATTAAAAGGCCAACTTGCAGAAAGGAGCATGTAATTGATTTCATACAGCTGCAAACAATAATGCAAGATGCTGCGCCTCTGCTCAGGCAGGTGATAATATGGAGCCCATTTTATTAATATTCTCCTGTTTTATGGAAGGAATAATACTAATAACAGAGGATTAGAAGGATAATTATGCAGACTTAATAATTATTTCAAGTTGGATGTAAACCCATTGCTTCAAAGGTGCAGCCGATATGCGTATTGGCCACAGAGCTGACAGCAATTGTTGTGATTATTTAGTAATACCGCAATAGACAACTGATCAAGGTAAATACATAAAGACCGATAAAACTAAACTGAACACAGACAGCAATTTTACAAGAAAAACTTATATGATCAAAATAATATGCTAGATTGAAGCAAGTCTCAGTAATTTGCCTCATTAAATTGCACAGATGTGCCAGTCCACGTGCTATCCTACGTCATTCAGTAAGTCATGAAGGAAGTTCGAAATACTAACATGGTTCAAACTTACTTGGTACTGTTGGTCCTACAGTTTTGGCAAACTTCAGATGTTCGTTAGTTGAACAGTGCATTGTACCATGTTAGCTGGAAGCTAACCTTGTTCGGGAAATGTCCCCCTATAGTTATCAATTATCGTGACATGTAATAATAATAATAACTAGAAAATGCATTTCCTGAAGGAAATACCAGTGCATGAAATGCAAAAGTTAAGAAAGGAAGAAGAAAAGAAAGAAGAGTGAAGAAGCAAAGAAGAAAGGAAAGAAGAGTAAAAGAAGGAAAGAAGAGTGGAAGAAAGGAAAGAAGAGTGGAAGAAGGAAGGAAGAGTGGAAGAAGGAAAGAAGAAAAGAAAGAAGAGTGAAAGAAAGGAAAGAAGAGTGAAAGAAAGGAAAGAAGAGTAGAAGAAGGAAAGAAGAGTGGAAGAAGAAAAGAAAGAAGAGTGAAGAAAGGAAAGAGGAAAAGAAAGTGAAAGAAGGAAAGAAGTGGAAGAAGGAAAGAAGAAAAGAAAGGAGTGAAAGAAAGGAAAGAAGAGTGGAAGAAGGAAAGAAGAGTGGAAGAAGAAAAGAAAGAAGAGTGAAGAAAGGAAAGAAGAGTAGAAGAAGGAAAGAAGAAAAGAAAGAAGTGAAGAAAGGAAAGAAGAGTAGAAGAAGGAAAGAAGAAAAGAAAGAAGAGTGAAAGAAGGAAAAAAGATTGAAGAAGGAAAGAAGAAAGGAAAGAAGAGTGGAAGAAGGAAAGAAGAAAGGAAAGAGAAAACAAATTAGAGTATGGAATGTCCCCCTATAGTTATCAATTATCGTGACATGTAATAATAATAATAACTAGAAAATGCATTTCCTGAAGGAAATACCAGTGCATGAAATGCAAAAGTTAAGAAAGGAAGAAGAAAAGAAAGAAGAGTGAAGAAGCAAAGAAGAAAGGAAAGAAGAGTAAAAGAAGGAAAGAAGAGTGGAAGAAAGGAAAGAAGAGTGGAAGAAGGAAGGAAGAGTGGAAGAAGGAAAGAAGGAAAGAAAGAAGAGTGAAAGAAAGGAAAGAAGAGTAGAAGAAGGAAAGAAGAGTGGAAGAAGAAAAGAAAGAAGAGTGAAGAAAGGAAAGAGGAAAAGAAAGTGAAAGAAGTGGAAGAAGGAAAGAAGAAAAGAAAGAAGAGTGAAAGAAAGGAAAGAAGAGTGGAAGAAGGAAAGAAGAGTGGAAGAAGAAAAGAAAGAAGAGTGAAGAAAGGAAAGAAGAGTAGAAGAAGGAAAGAAGAAAAGAAAGAAGAGTGAAGAAAGGAAAGAAGAGTAGAAGAAGGAAAGAAGAAAAGAAAGAAGAGTGAAAGAAGGAAACAAGATTGAAGAAGGAAAGAAGAAAGGAAAGAAGAGTGGAAGAAGGAAAGAAGAAAGGAAAGAGAAAACAAATTAGAGTATGGAAGGTGTCTCTTAATATTCCTAGTTATACAGTTGAATGGAGAGGGACAGAGAGTAGAGGAGCCTTGGAACCTTGGCGCAGGTGTCAGTGAAGCACAGGTGCAAGCCAGTTTAATGACCCTATTATGATGTCATAATAGCCCAATGTATGTCAATGGGAACATTATTATGTTTTTCTTTTAATATCTTAAAAAGCATAGCATAAGTGTCGTTTACAAGACCTACGCAACAAAGTTTGAACGAAGTTGCTACGTTAAGCGGATCGAGCTGAATTAATCGCAGAAGTCGGTACAAAGAATAAGAAGTATAAGAAACAAAGGAATAACAATAGGGCATTTCATGCACTGTAATAAACTTAATTTGTATAGCATCTTTCATGCAAAACAATGCAACCAGGTCCTGGACCTCTGTCCCTGAGTGTTGAGCTGGTCTTATTGCTAGGGCTGATCAGCCAAGTACACTACAGCGTACACGCTCTCTGGGCCAGGAACTAAGTTCAAGCCCCATGTTTGGCCCACAGTGTAAACGGAGCTGTTGTTAATGTTCGTTTATTGGCTGTTTTTATGTGACATTCAAACAAGCTACATTGGCTGATGCTGCTACAGTACAATTTGAGGTTCCCAAAATGAGTAGGCTTACTGCGGTTAAACTTTATGTAGCCTTAATATATATATTTTTATGTAATACTGATTCCTAATGAACAGATTGTGATAACAAAAAGACACGACAATGTAACAATTATATATTCTTTACTTGTTTAAAAATAAAAAAAAAAGAATAAGAATAACATGTTATTTGTGTGGTTCAAACTCCGTTATTGACATCATTAAGAGTCTTAGATCATTGTACAGTTTGGGTATCGTAGTTCCGGTTTCCAAAAGGTTTAGTTGCATATCAGCGGAACCCCAATGTTCAACTTAGCGCAAAGCTGCATGTGAAAAAACTCCAAAACAAGTCATACAGTAAAGCGCAGCAAAGATAGCAAAATGCTAACTGACAGAGCAATTGCCCATTCTGACCTAGGAAAACCAAACCAAAACAATTGCCTTGAGAAAAAGGCATTTGTTTAGCTGGAGTACAAAATCAGATTTATTTTGGGGGCATAACAAATAAATCATATTTATTATTCAATTATCCAAAGCAAAAATGTTCTGCTTTCAATTGACTTTCCAAATCGATGGTTAAAAATGATGTAATCACACACACAAATACGCTGTACAGTCCAAAGCCAGACAAATCCATAGAATATGGAGTTCCAGAGTTTTTGTGCCCTCGCTGAAGAACTGGGGTTACATGACCACAGACATGTAGACAGAGATATGCAGCTCAGAGGGTGTTTACGTATATCTATGTAGCTTTGCTCTTTGAGGCGGGCGTGGTCTCTTCCTCATATTCAATTTCCACATAGGCTCGTTTCTTCCTCATAGGTCCTTTGAGTGGAGCCTTTCCTTTAGAACTGGTCTTTGCCTTTGCCCCCGTGTCCATCTCCTCTTCACTGGATGCATCGTCTTCCTCACCATCGTCTTCCTCATCGTCCTCTTCATCACCATCTTCCTCTTCCTCCTCCTCATCACTGCTTCCCTTAAGCTCGTCCATGTCCTGTATTGTTAGAGTAAATGTATTAGCCTATGAACATACCATTAAAGATTCAAATGATATGCATTTTCAAAACACTACCAATCCTTTTACCTCAAAGTCACTTAGGTCACTCTCCTCAATCTCATCTTCTGCAACAAACTCTTTCTGGCCAACATCCTGCAAACACATCAGGCCACAAAACATTCAAGAACAAGAAATGACCTTAAGATGACCTTGTGTAACATTAGGAGGGCCCCACATGCCAGTGAGACTACCAGAAAACAAAGCGCTGACATGCAGGAGGTCCTGTGCAACTGAGAAATATTGAGACTTGGGACCAGGGCACTAATGAAACACTGTAAGGATGGGCCCTATTTCTGTGAGACAGGAAAATGGGATCAAAATAACTGAATAATAATAATGGACCCAAATGTAAATATGAAATTACAAAGAATTTCTAACTGAAATTCAAAGTTATGGTATGAATGATACCATCATTACCATTACACACTAGGATTAGCACACCGGTCAATTAGTCAAATAATCTCACAGGACCAGAGGGGACCTCAACATTCAGTGACCTTAGAGAGAACATTCAAAAATGAAACAAGTTTCATAGGGCCCTTCAAGCTTTGTATACTGCATAACGCGTGTGAGTTGTATAAGCTACTGGATGTCCTAAATTTCCCTTGGGATAAATAAAAGTATCCATCTAACGCAATCCTTCTGTGTTTTACCTTTTCTTCTTCCTCCTCCTCCTCTTCCTCTGACTCGGTCTCCTCATCCTGTTTCTCCAGAGCCTTGTCAAAGGCGTGGATGGGGAAGTTATAAATGTCGCCATACTGAAAAAAACAAAAACATCACAATCATTGTTTGCCATCGTTGAAATGAAAGCATTTTAGACAAACAAATTCTAAGGGTGTGCATCTTTCACTTATTAGACGATCTGATACACATCCAGATACATTTGCTACGATATGATTCAGGGACGATATATTTGAATACAGAACAATTCGGTTTGATTCAATGCGATACGATGCAATCTGATACAGTTCTTAAATTGGCTTAATGTAGACATTAATTTTTCATAATACATTAAAATAAGCCAATTCTCTAAAAGTGGCATTGCTTACCCTTCAAATAGATATATTTCATAAAAGACCAGAGAATCCCAAGTAATTAAATTTTATTTTTTCAGCGTTACACCCCGTAGAAATGCACATTAATCCGCATTAGTGTAAATTCACCCATTCCTTGGATTAAAGATGACATATTTTGCAATCAAGTGAAGTAATACTAAAACAAAAAGTTCAATATTAACTGATTGATGTGTGAAATGCAATCACTTAACAGTACTTGTACTTACCGTTCCCTGTTTCAGCCTTTCCAAGAGTTCTTTCTCAATGGCGTTGTCAAGTTGTGCAGCAATAAGAGCTTTTTCCTAGAGAAATAACAAACAATCAAAACTAAACAAAAAATCCTTACCAAGCAAAATTATTTGTGTTACAATTTTCCAATGTCATTTCTTGAACCGGTATTGGAACACGACACAATGCCGTCAACAGTGTTAGACTAGATACATTTGATCCAGCCAGATTATCCATTTTAAACAAGGGATCTGATTAAATGGAATACAAAATATATATTACTAATAAAATATTTCAGTTAAAGAAAAGCTATGCAACAGCTAATGGACATCTGTTTATTTTTGTATTCAAAAACAAGTACTAAGCTATATGAGCGTCTCAATCTTGGCACTGTGGTGTTGGGAGGGGGCCTGCCATGAGAACTACTGATATAAATAGTTCTCCGTGTTTAAATGTCCATATCTGACTAAACACAATGCGCCATGCTGGGGCCAGACCAGTTATCCACTCTCTTAACCTAGTTTTTTCTCTCGGATTGACAGTTGAAAGAACAATCTCTTAATTTGTTTCTATATTTCTTTCCATCATTCCCTGTGCATACACCATTTTCTTCTAATTTCCAAGTACTCAAAGGTACAATAAATCCAACAAATAACTTCATGTAATGAGATATGACTACAGTGTATTCACTTATGTTCATGGCTCCCAGAACCTCCCAGGTAGTGACCACTTCTGCCAGCAGTTTGCTGAACCAATGGCCTTAACAAACAAAATCACTCCTTCTACCAATCTAAGCTTGTCTTTTTTGAGTGCTCCAACAACCATCATCTGTCCTTTCTATGGACCCTTTGGAGATAAACCTCATCGCAGACACAAGGCTTTACTGTGACAGATGTCACTGTACATCATTCCATATGACAAAACTTATATTTTATATAGTGCATCAGCCATTTAAGAGCTGTGTAACATGTTATTCTCTATAGTTCATTACAGCACCCACAGGTTTGGACAGGCTATTAACATAACATTATCTCAACATTTTTGGAAATAGGAATATTCTGTAATAAAAGCACATATATTTCCGCCATCAACGACCACCTACCTCTTTCCTCTTCTCTCTCCTCTCCACTTTTCTACTCAAGGGGACCAATTTTCTCCTGATGAAAGAAGGACACAAGAATTTCACAATACAATCTGTGAATGAGATTGGCTCATGATTTCAACCTGTTAGGCTTTCTTCTCCTTCTACTTCAATAACTCACTGTCGCTTTAGCGTGAGCTTGCGAATGCGGATGAGGTACTGTGTGATCTTGGTGAAACGCTGTTTGCACTTGTGTCGGATAAACCGTGGCCAGTAGATAAGGTTCTCATCAATCTGTTCCAGAGCCTTCTCATAGTTTTTACTTAACTTTACCTGCAAGACAATGACAATAAAAACGAATAAATAAGAAAGTCAAACAAGAAAGCATAGAAAATGTTGCAAATTAGTATAGGAAGCAGATCCAGAGCATGTAAGCATTTTTTAAAAGCAAGTTTAAAGCCCTTTCTGTATTTTTCACCTACCTTTTCCCACATACGTGCGGGGAAAGCTGCCCTCTCAATCACCTTCATGTACAGAAAACACTGACCTGAGAAGAGGAAAATGCTAATGTGTTAATGAGACTTGACCAAAACGAATACGAAAATGCCTAAGAAAACTGATGACACAAAACTCTCAACATAAAACCGTTTACCTTTATCTTCTCGAATGGTCGCATATTGGCTATTGGCAAGAGGACACGATGCTCGATTACAAAGTCCTGTGATGTTGTACTCGTTGCGACAGAAACCCTGTGTCTTGGTCCTGAAATACAAATTATAACTTAAATCAATGCAGCTTGGTAGCTAATAGCATATAGTACCATGTTCTCAGTAACATTTCAAGCCTCTCCACACAATACACAACTTACTTCACTTTATAGGAGCAGAATTGTGTATTTCCAATTATGTCCCATATCACCTGTGAGGACAATAGAGTGAGGAAAGTGAGATAAATGGAATTCGCTTAACTTGTTCGGTAACTGACTGGTAAAGTAACGTTAGCTGGTAGCTTACAAACTTCTATGGCTTGGCGGCTATGATGGATACGATTAATTAAGAACACGGAAAGATTGTATGTGTAACAAACATGTACAATGTGTAACAAACATGTACAATATGTAACAGCACATTGGGTGACTTCCTTCACAAACAAATACAAACCTTTAACCACACATATGGACAGTTGCTGAAACATTAACGTAAGCTAGCTAACGTTAGCTGTTGTTACTCTTAAATGCAAAAATACAAAAACAAATCCCTACTTACGTCGTCGTGCTGCATTTTTGTGCTAGTCTTACGTTGTTCCCCTTTTCAAATCGTGTTAAATACTATCGTAGAAACCCAATGTCTGCTGAATAACAAAATGTATATTCTACACAACTACAGCCACATGTAACGCATAGGAGGCAGCCATTCCGTGTTCTTCTAATGAATTGGTTGATTGCAACTGACGTGTTGTGCATACCGCCACCTACAGTACAGGAGTGTGTAGAAGGCCGTAGCAAATTATCTACGGTATGTTTCTTATCTAAAAAAACAAACAAGCAAACACATTCTTGACGGATGGCGGTCATCATTTTGTTTGTTACAGATTAGCATTTTGGCAAATTATGTCTTCCCCCCCCTTCTGAATCTCTATCAGAATCAGAATCAGAATCAGAAAGGTTTTTACTGCCAAGTAGGTTTTCACCTACGAGGAATTTGTTGTGGTACGTTGGTGCAAACAATAAACATACACAATAAACAATAAACAATACACACATTAAGTTACAGCAGGAGTGTGCAAAAAAGGGATTAGAGTCCGTGTTGGGGGGCGGGGGTCCCGGGCCTTGTTGATGAGGCCAACCGCAGACGGGAAGAAGCTGCTCAGGTGGCGTGAGGTTTTGGTCCTGATGGACCGCAGCCTTCTGCCGGAGGGGAGTGGCACAAGGAGTTTGTGTCCAGGGTGGGATGGATCAGCCATAATCTTCCCTGCACGCCTCAGGGTCCTGGATGCATACAAATCTTGGAGAGATGGCAAATTGCAGCCAATCACCTTCTCCGCAGAACGAATGACATGCTGCAGGCTTTTGTCTTTGGCAGTGGCAGCAGCGTACCAGATGGTGATGGAGGAGGTGAGGATGGACTCAATGATGGAGGTGTAAAAGTTCACCATCATTGCCTTTGGCAGGTTGAATTTCTTCAGCTGCCGCAGGAAGTACATCCTCTGATGTGCCTTTTTGGTGAGGGAGATGATGTTTAGCTCCCACTTGAGGTCCTGGGAGATGATGGTGCCCAGGAAGCGGATGGACTCCACACTGTCAACTGGGGCGTCACTCAGGGTGATGGGGTTGGGAGGGGCTGGGTTCTTCCTGAAATCGATAACCATCTCCACTGTTTTCAGCGCGTTGAGCTCCAGATTGTTCTGTCCACACCAGGTCACCAGATGGTCAATCTCCCACCTGTAGGCAGACTCATCACTACCAGAGATGAGCCCAATGAGGGTGGTGTCGTCGGCGAACTTGAGGAGCTTGACGGACTGGTGACTGGAGGTGCAGCTGTTGGTGTACAGGGAGAAGAGAAGAGGGGAAAGAACGCAGCCTTGAGGGGAACCGGTGCTGATGGTCCGGGGGTCAGAGACATGTTTTCCCAGCCGCACGTGCTGCCTCCGGTCAGACAGGAAGTCTGTGATCCACCTGCAGATGGAGTCAGGCACACTCAGCCGGAGAAGCTTGTCCTGTAGCAGAGCCGGGATGATAGTATTAAAGGCAGAGCTGAATTCCACAAACAGGATCCTGGCATAGGTTCCTGAGGTGTCCAGGTGCTGGAGGATGGAGTGAAGGGCCATATGAGTGAATCTCTATGAGTGAATGATTGGGTTTAAAAATAACGCAGGGTGTGAGTATGAGTTGTCTGTGACCATGGAGTCCCCACATGCTGCTTGCTTGAGCAAAGCAAGGATGTAGTCCATTCTTTTTCTGCTTTAGCAATATTATATATTATATACAGTTAATTACAAAAGACTGACCTAACTAAAACGTTTTTCAAAACTGCTTGGTAGTCAATAATAAAAGTTATTATGATCGGACTGCTTGGATTCTTACTCATGGAGTTTATTTAAACGTTGGATATACTGGCTTTGTTATTGTTTTTATTGTATTTCAAGGCTACTATCTAAAAACAATGATCTGTATTATTAAAAATTAGCTAATGATCTGTGAATGTTTCATTATGTTATGACTTTATTTGGTGAGGCACATGGACTATTAACTCATTGCTATTTTGGGTCTGTATGTGATTATGGTTATTGAGTTTTGCTGCTTGACAAGCATCCACACTATTTTAGTTCTGTTGGACAGTTGCACAGTGACCACTATGTCAGAGAAAACATTTGAAGGAGGGCTAAGTTGTGTTGCATGCAAATGTCAGAGCACTAAAATGAATGATTATCATCTGATTTTATGAATCATCAGTTAATGATTATCATCTGATTGTATTAATCATGAGTTAATGATTTGTGAATATATCAATATCTTATGACTTTATTTGGTGAGGCACATGACTTATTGTATCCTTATGTAGGTCCTCTATGTGGTCATGGTTATTGGGTTTTGGTGCTTGATAGGCCACACATCCACACTAGTTTAGTTTTGGTGGACAGTTGCACATTGTAGGAGTAAGGGGTAAGTTGTGCTGCTCGCACATATCTGAGCAGCAAATTCCAGATGACTGACAGCCATTACTGAAATGGTATCGGTACCTGGTCGCTTGTTCTCAGCCGCTTCAATCCTGGAGTTCCCAGTTCATCTGGTAAGCCTACAGTGGTTCAGTCCGGTTGCAGATGGCTGGAAGTTGAAATCCATGGCTTTCACGAATTGTGGTAATTAACCTATGAACTCATGGTATTAACTTATGCATGATATCGACGGGAAATGATCCATGATGATGGATTTAATTAATAGTAAAAAATATGTGACTCAGTGAATCAGACAGACTCCTTATTAATGGTTGATGTTTTGAGTTATACTTTGCGTAGCATAACTTAATTCCTTGTGATTTATGTATCAACTTATGATGATTCGTACATTAGTTAAAGCATCAATGAATGCCTATTCCTGCACCAGTATTGTAAAGTGTTACCCCAAAGACCACCTCAAATTTGCATGTTTGGAGCATGAAATCCCTCAAACATGTAATTCCATGAATCCTTCAAAACAATCCTTTACTGTATTAATAGCTAGCTGCATCTAATATGTGTGTGTTTGTTTAGTGAAGTGTTGATAGATAGAAGGGAGGATGGGGGATTGATTGAATGGATTGTTTTAACATGTATTTGAAGATCTCATTTAATCCTCCATAGGATTTGGCTCTCCAGTAGGTGGCAGTCATACACTGGAAAATATCCAGTCTTCAGACAATTTTATAGAAGAAGAGGAAATGTGCAGCCTTAAAAGCGGTCCATACATGGTGAGTTTGCTGTATGAATATAGGCTAGTAAGTAGTGAGTGAGAGAACCAAGTGACCAATGCTCAACATAGTGTCTGTAGAGAGGAGGTTCTATAATTCTGTTATAGCTCTGAAGTGTTTTAAAACTTTGAAAAAGCCAACTTACAGACATGTTTATCGTAGTCCATGTCAAGTGAAACAATTCGATAATTAGCTTAGGGCGTTGTAAAGGTGAGGTTACCATACTCTGATATTGATGTTGCTGCTGAGTAGTTTTAGTGTTAGTGTTTTATTCGGTCAGTGTAACGTTAACCAGTTATTTGTCGCTAGTTAAGTGAAGCTAGCTAGGGAAGTAGCAACATTTCTCTGTTGTTTTGAAAGCTATTATATCTGGTTACCTAACCAATGCTATCTAAACTTTGATAACGTTAATTAATGTTTATCCTTAAACGAAAACCTCAGTCTGCAAGCATGGTACCCAACATATCGGACTAGAACAAAGCAAATACTGAATGAGTGCGGCGTTCTTTTGACCAAAGCAGAGCCATGGATCAATGTAATCTTATTCGTACTCGCACATAGCGAGGACTGTCATGGCACACATATAATATGACGAATAAAGAATGCTCGTAGTTTGCATTTTACAGACAGGTGTCCTTTTTTCTTTCTTTGCCATTTGCAGATGTGAAAGATTAGGTGTTTGAAAATCTACACTGACAGTATGACGGCCATCCTAAAACACGCATCACACTGCAGGTGGAAGATACCTTTCAGAGCCTTCTACACATGCACATACCCAACTTCAAGTCACAGGAACAAGGAAACAAGCCTGGCAACTCCTTTCCAACGGGTATCATGTCATAAACAGACTGACTTCCATGCTCATAGTTTATGGACTCGTTCTCTGTCTGGAATAAAGCTGAGAACTATTCGTAAAAGGCTGTCCAGTCTGTCTGCTGCGGCTATTGTGAACTCGGCTCCATCATCTATGAAACCATATCTTCGTTTAATGCGACTTGACAAACCCATTGGTGAGTGTGTAAAACATGCACTGATATCAGACACTTGCATGAGTGCATACACCACACATACTAGTATTTAGAAAGTAACTGACACTGGAATTTGTCTGTGCCAGAATAGGGTCTTATCTATATTATTAAAAACAAGTGGTCAAGCACAGAAATAGCTTATCATTACCATGACTGTAAAGGCCAGCGAGGGAGGCTATAAGCTACAGTGTGTACACTTCACACTGCAGTGATATAACTGGCATAGTTTCTTGAGTTGAACTGTAACATTTCATACGTTCTCAGATTGGTGACATTGCCATAATCTGGTGCAGACTGGTTGATCATGATCATAACCATTTGGAGTTGTTACCTGGGTTGGATCACAGTCTAAACATACATTTTAAATTCTGTAAAAGTGTGTGGTCACCATGTGGGGTTCAGATAATGCCTACTATTCAGGTATCACATTCAAGGTATAAGTTCTGTTCTCTCTGACAGCCCAAATGTACTTTATTAAATGGAACCTAAATTCAATTGTATGTATGCATATAATGCTCTTATTCAGACATTGCACACTTCTTTGTCTCATAGCAGTATAAAAGAATAGAAGACAAAGGCCATGTCTGAACTGATGCTGTATCAACACAGAAGTGACATTATTACAGACTGGCTGTTTTTCATGTCCCCCAGGAACATGGCTACTCTTCTTGCCCTGCACATGGAGTATCGGGTTGGCTGCAGATCCTGGTCACCTTCCAGACATGAGCATGCTAGCACTGTTTGGAACTGGGGCATTGCTCATGAGAGGGGCTGGATGCACCATCAATGATATGTGGGATAAAGACTTTGACAGAAAGGTAAACAAAGCACAATCTTTTGCTAACAATGTTAGAGCCCATAACATGCAGAAATCTGATGGCAGATGGAGCTGATTGTAATCAAGTTGGCCAATCTCTGATCTATAGTAACAGCCTGGAGTGCTGACTCAACAACTATTACTGAAAGTATGCTGGGTTAAGCCCCACCCTCTTCGATTGAGTGGATCCCTACAGAGATAGACCTGTGTCTGCGTACCCCATTAACTGATCCCTACAGAGATACACCTGTGTCTGCGTACCTCAATAACTGATCCCTACAGAGATAGACCTGTGTCTGTTTACCCCATTAACTGATCCCTACAGAGATAGACCTGTGTCTGTTTACCCCAGTAACTGTAAAGAAAATGGCTTCTACAGTCATTTGTCTTTCGGTCGACTAATGTCTTGTAATGTAAAGTAAACGAATGCCTGTAGAAACAGGTCGTTCTCTACAGTTTCCAAGACTGACAATAACAGTATGAGCCTATCAGTGGCAAAAACAAGCGCTTCATTTGACACAGGTAAAAAAATACTGGCTCTTTCTCCTAACTGTAAGTTCCAATGGCGGTAAAAGGCATGGGTATCCTAAACTCACTCAAAAGGAAAAGAACGACGGTCTAGTCATACCTGTCATCTGGCTGCTTTAGAATGATTAAGCTCGCCTACAGCCTCTAAAACATGTAGAAAGTGATTGGGGAAAATGGGAAGACACAGATAGAAAATTTACATTTAATTTGAACTAAAATATTATTTGACTTTTTTCATATTTTTTGGCCTTCAGACAGCCCTGGCGGTCCGCCACTGCTTTCTTAGTCAGTTAGTAGGGTTGGATTAGGCTGGATGTACTCCAAATGTTTGCTGCCTTTTGAAGCTGACTTCACATTCCATGGTGTCTGTGGGAGCACCAGTATTTCTCTCCTCTGGTGGTACTTGCTCCAGATTCCATTAAAGATCTAGAAGAATGAAGGATGTCCTCATTGTTGTTCAAACAATGCCAAGTCCACAGGCAGAAGGGGAGAGACTCTGTGATTCTTGTGTAGACCCATTGTGTTTATTTCTGTAAACAAAACAATGACAAGCTCATCCAGTCTCCATTGAGGTGTTGTTTTGTGTCTCTAGATGAATGATCTGCCAAAAGTGTGTTTCATTCCAAACTCTCTTTTGAAGGTGGTTAGAACTGCGACCCGACCCATTGCATCAGGTGAAATCTCCCGGTTCAAGGCTCTCCAGTTCCTGGGAGGTCAGCTCAGCCTCGCCCTCTGCGTGCTCCTCTGCTTGAACTACTACAGGTGATCTCACGTGATCAAGACTGCTGCATGATGTTCTTGAAGTAGAATACATACTGATTATGTCTTGTTTAGTTATCTCAGACAGATGATCAAGATTTCTTTTGTAACAGTATATTCCTTGGAGCTGCTTCACTGATGTTAGTGGTCACATACCCGATCTTGAAGCGTATAACATACTGGCCACAACTCATGCTGGGTAGGAAAATCATCATCATCAACATAATTAAGTTCCAGCAATAACGTATTACAGATGTTGTACTCAGCCATGACTCAAGTTGTTTTATTTCAGGTCTTACCTTCAATTGGGGGGCATTGCTAGGATGGTCGGCAGTGATGGGATCATGTGATTGGTCCATCTGTTTGCCGCTCTATTTTTCCGGTGTGATGTGGACACTGATCTATGACACCATCTATGCTCACCAGGTAATACTGATATTTTTTAATCTTAGACAAAACCAAACTCTCTGGGCACATTTGAGATGTAGGCATAAAAGACTGCACTTTCACATAACATGTTGTGTTTTTCAGGATAAGGAAGACGATATTAGAGTGGGCATCAAGTCTACAGCTCTGAGGTTTGGAGAGCAGACTAAACCGTGGCTCTCCGGCTTCTCTGTGGCCATGGTGGCAGGCCTCATCCTGGCTGGACTCAACGCTCAGCAGACTCTTCCCTATTATGCAGCCGTCTCTGCTGTGGGCCTCCATCTGACACGTCAGGTGTGTTGAGGGAATAAAACAAATGTGTTCATAGGGAGATCTAATACTCAACACTTCATCTTCTGCCTTCCTCCTCAAGAAAATTGTTGATGGAACATAGTTTGTGATAAGAGAATGCTCTATTATAATTTCATGTGCATTCGTGTGCGCAAAAAAAACAGGAACACGCTAAGCTGAGAACTGACAACGCAAGTTCTGCAAATAATTCAGCTTGAACAGCTTCACAAACAAACTTAGTTCAAACTGACTGCTGTGTTATTTAACATTTTCTACACTTGAAGATATTTAAGATAAACAAGTGAACATTTCCCATTGAAATGAATGGTGTAATCTTTGTTTAATTTGTTTAAGTGCTTTAATCCTTACTGAATGTGCATTCTATTTGTTTTACCTTTTAGCTTTTGTTCCTTCCTGGGAAATGTCTAACTGAAAAATATGTTTTGTTGTTTCATCACATAGATCTCCTCACTGGATATCAATAAATCAGAAGACTGCTGGAAAAAATTTGCCTCAAATAGAAATCTTGGACTAATTTTGTTTTTGGGAATAGTTATTTCCAATTTAATGAAGAAACAAGAGGACAGACCCATAGAAAATTAAATGTGTACATTAATATTACAAATAAACTGCACTTCGAGAGAGAAAGGAAACGCCATACTGTACACAACACCTTAACTTCCAGGAGATGACTTAGAGTCCCCTCGTCATTGTTTGGCATGCACAAAAATAGGCAGAAATGCCCATCTAAAGTTTTTGTGATGGCTGTCAGATCTTGAGGACAGTTAATGCAACTTGAAGGGCTCTGCTTTAAGACCAGTAGTGCTACTGTTCCATTAGTATGCCAACCTTGAGAATGTACTGCAGTTCTATATTGTTGTAGTGGTATTTTAGGAATTCAGCCAAATTCACTGACAAAGCTGCTTCAACAGAAATGTCTACCAGATCACTTTATCAACTGAAAACAACATGGCTGAGCAGCGCTGTCTACTTTTACCTTCAGCATTATTCCTTTGTGTTCTTCTCGAGTCTTTTGGTCACGCCTGGCTTGGCCGTGCATGGTCTGCCTCACTCAAACCCTGGTTATAGTAAGACTTTGAGCTGTCCCTCTCCCTCCGGTCTGCAGGGGGAGCTGTCTGGTCTGGCCAATGTGGCTAGATGGCAGCCGATTGGCGGGACACTTAAAAAGAGTTCCTGATGTGAGCTCAGTCTCTTCTCTGCTTGCTCTGGTCCTGCAGCACACACACACACACACACTTCTCTTCTCTGCTTGCTTTGGTCCTGCAGCACACACTCTTCTCTTCTCGCTCTGGTCCTGCAGCTACTGGGGCTGGCTGCAGCACCTTTTTCTTCAGCTCCCTTTTCTGCCATTTTTGCACTACACATACACTATACTGATCTACACTACACATACACTATGCTGATCTGCACTACACATACACTATGCTGATCTGCACTACACATACACTGATCTGCACTACACATACACTATGCTGATCTGATCTACATTGAGCTTTACTTCTTCTTGCCTCCCATTTACTGACTTTTTGTAAGTAGTTGATTTGATTATTTAATAAATTATCTTTTGAATTCAAACCTTAACTCGGCGTGGTCTCCCCCATTATGTTATCTCCACTTTGAGCCGTGTGGTTGTAACAACACTAACAGGAGACCACCTTCTCATTAATGATACTAGATATGCTTTTGATAAAACATGAGTTAGCTGACTATCTTGTAAATGATTCCAAGATAAACTCTCTTCTTGGTGCAACATTAAATCAAGCATTGATGAGGGAGCCAAGCAGCCCAGCATTGCCATGGAAACTTTGCTTCCCTGTGGGAAATATTGAGGTTTTTGTAAGGGTATGCTTAGATTTGATTTAAATAAAAAAAATGTATACTACATTTTTTACGCTCATGTAATTATTGCGGAAGTCTTCTAGAATATAATCATATATGCCTCTTTTGCCTCAATGTATTTAGTTGGGGGAAATATACAAAAACATCAAGGCATGTCAGACTACCTTAAAGAGTCTTGGACTCCCAAGTGTTAAGAGCATGACTGTATGCACTCACACTTTCATGTCAATTGACCAAAGATTGCTCAGTTCGACTCAGTTTGCCACCAAATTCAAACAGGCTGACATGGATGGATGGGTTTATAAATAAAATGTATGATAACTTTTCTTGGCTTTGTTTGAAGATGATCTGTGCCAAATTTGGTTAAGATTCGAAAAGGTTTGTGGCCACTGAAAACTCACTAACTATAACGTGCAAACGGTTTAAAAAAAATCTAAAATCCATATAACTTTTGTGAGGCCTGGTCTGAAGATCATCTGTAGGAAGTTTGGTGAAAACTGGACAAAATTTGTGGCCTTCGATAAAATCCAATATGGAGGCCGCATCAATTAGATTTCCATGACATGTTGCCATGTCTTGGCCTTGGGACACAAGAATATTTTTTTTAAGGCAAACAGACAGATATTAGCCAAAACATATTTTTGATTATTGCAGCGCTTCCTATTGGTAAAATGACAATTCTTTCTTGCATCCTCAAACGGTACATTAAAGCTTTGCATGACATGACCTCACTTCCTGTTTGGTGGCTTTGCCACGGTTTTTGATTGGCTGCGACATACGACTGCTTTCGAAAATCAAAAATCAATATGATAACTTTTTGTTGGTTTTTAAATCCAATATAGAAGAAATTGACATTCTGCTTCATCCAAGGAATCCAACAGTACCTTGTTTTTGAAAAGAGTATAAATGAACTCCCAACTTTGACCCGTTGGTGGCGATAGTCTGCTCGAGGCGCAGACATGTACCATGGTGAAAATCATGCCCCTATTAATTGTGCCAAATTTCGCAACTTTTTACCATACTGCCATAGATTCCAATGGCAGAACAAGAAAACGAGGACAAAGAAGAAACACAATGGGTGCCTATACTGCAATTGAATTTAAAAATGGTCACATTTTATACTACAATACAATACAATTAATGTCATAATTATATTTGATCAAATGAGCTAACGTTTCAACTGTATTGAGAGAAATAATTTTTTTATAGGAACTAGTCTCAAAGGACAAAAGTAGGACAACTTCTCTGTGGTCCTTTAAGATAACCTGTAAATACAAACATTTCCCTGAACATACAACAAAATCCATGGATGCTGGTATCCTTTTTCAGGGTTTGCGTTTTATTTCTACAGCAGGTCATACTGAAAGGAAGCTAAAAATTACTTAAAGATTAAAAAACATCTAAAAATATAAACTATTGTGACAGTGCATTAAATGTATATTAAACATCTTTGACTTGAGGGAGAATGGAGGGCAGGGGGAATAACCATCCATACATACATATATTTATATATACACACAGTAAAACTGGTTTAAAATGTTTAAAGTTCTGTTTTCTTATCAAGTTCTCTTTATCAAAAGTAGAACATGGAGACTGCTCAAAACACTTATAAAAATATATTCAAAAAAAGACATTGGGTGGCTGTGTGACCACTCGAACGCCTCTAGGATGAGGCCACCTGCTCATAGGGGGACTCGTAGACATCCATTGGTGGGCAGGTGCAGACTAAGTGTTGGTCGCCATAGATGTCATCGATCCTGGAGATTGATGGCCAAAACTTGGTTTCCGGTTTCACAAATGACTGTAAATAACGTAGATGTTGACTTTTGTTAATTGAGGTATCCAACACATGCATTGTAATAATAACAACAGAATTTCATCACCGTTGATCATGCTAACCTCTAGCGGAATATATACTTACAATGGGGAAAGCGGCTAACTCTCTGGAGTAGGGCCGGTCCCATGTGCTTGATGCTAAAACAGCTAGGGAATGTGGAGACATCTGTAGAATAGATGGAAAGTGTGAGCGTGTCTGCACTTCAAAAAACCTTAAATACAGAATATTTGAAATCTGAAAATGTGAATGCTTTGCTTAGTATTTTCATCAACTTTTGAAAGATATGAAGTGGAAGTTTTGTATGTAATCAAATCAGTCATCAGTATATATTTATATCTAAATTCCTGATTTAAAAAAACCAAACAACCACACTTTACAAGCAATGCATGTACCATCCCGACGCATCTCATCTGTCAGAAAAAATGCTATTGGTATGGCTAACATTCGCCACTAAATTCCTTCACTGGCCGAGACCGACAACATTATCCAAACTTGAAAAGCAAACAGAGGCTGTAGTCGGATAGTGAAAAGAAATGAGGTCCGTTGTCCTTGTCCTTTCAACTGTTACTTCACCTCAATGGAAAGCGTCATGAGGTCAAGGAAAGGAAAGGAGAATTCATAAGGACTTAGAAGACAACAACAATGCCAAGAGAATATCACTGCACTAACACTAGGCTGTGTAATTATGTGATGGCAGACATACTGACATGGGTCTCAATGTGGTAGCTGCAATAACTTGTGGGACAGTATTGCCTTTAGTATGACCTCTTGTAAAGGATGGTCCAGTACACCCTATGCCAATAGAGAGAAGAAAGGAAGCATTGAAGCACCTTTCCTAAGCACTTATAGAATTGGACTCGCTCTCATCATGGCTGCCACTTAGGAATGTTACTAACTGAATTAAATGACCCGGAAGTATCTAAGCAAAAGAAAACGCTAATCTGAACCCAGCCGATGTCTGACATGCTGGAAACAAGGATGGAAGATAGCCCGTCGCAGTGCTCAAGCAATGCTGTTAACACAGTTGTCCTAGGCTAATTGGACCTTTTTGAATCAGTACAAGTAGTCTATTCTTAAGTTAAAAACCAAGCTTGGAATATGAGAGAAATACTGACTTGGAATAAAGGCTTAGTGATGCTTGGGCTCACAGGCAAGTTAAGGTTTGATTTTTCATCATGAAAGTATGAAATGCAGCTCATCTAATACGGACCAGATTTGACATTACAGATTATATTGAAGGAAGAATTGAAGGCTTTTAAATTTGAAAAGCAGCTTGCCCAGGCAAACACAATCATTTTCTTATCTCCCTGCCTTTTTTCAAAGCTGCTTTAGATGGATTCAAAGAAGAGATTAGCAAGTGCAGTGCATTCAGAGAATGAATGTTGCCGGAGCCCATTTCTTTTTACAACGAAAAGAAATAAAAAAGCCCTATCAGTCGACCCCTTCTTTAAACACATTGTTCCAGGATGTTTGTCTGCTTTGACCTTGAGTGGGTTGACACGCAAGTCCATTCTGCCCTCTTCAATGTCTGCTATCTCCTGCCTTATGCCTATCAAGGCATCACAGAAACGGTCCATCTCCGCCTTATCCTCAGATTCTGTGGGTTCAATCATCAGAGTGCCGGCCACGGGCCATGACATGGTTGGAGCGTGGAATCCTGTGGACATACGAAGACATGTTAATCTAATCCTGTGGACATACGAAGACATGTTAATCTAATCCTGTGGACATACAAAGACATGTTAATCTAATCCTGTGGACACCTAAATTAGGTGAATTTAGGACACCTACATTTCCCTCAGGATTAATAAAGTATCCATCTATCTATCTATCTATCTATCTACCTCTCTAGAGAGCCACAGCTCTCTTTTTCCCCAGTCAGGTTCTTTTGGTTTGACTGTTGCTAAAGCCAAATTCTAATCCTTTGCTCATCAGAAAGGTCAAGCCCTATTGTAACGAAGCAGCAAGGCAAGAAGATGACAATGTAATGGAAGACAAAAGGGGTTACTTTGGGTCAAGAGCTCTGATGTGGCTGGCTGTCCCCATAGTATTCAGTCCATCAACAGGAACGGGAGCTTTTTCTGACCTGAATGGATGCTGGCTACTTTTTATTGGGTAAAGAGTTATTTCCAGACCACAGTGTCAAACTGCCTTAACAGATTGCCGTGTCATACAGGCACACAGATGACCTGATGCAAGCAGTGTTGACTGACAGTGGATCAGTCCTGTGCATACATACATACATACATACATACATACATACAGGCACACAGATGACCTGATGCAAGCAGTGTTGACTGACAGTGGATCAGTCCTGTGCAGTACCTTGCTTAAAGACTCAGTGCAGCAGGAGACGACTTGCATACATCAAACAAGTAGTAATTAAGACTGGAGACTCTTAAAATCATTCATTCTCTTGAGTTGGCAATCTGTGGGATTGGCATGACAATTCCTAATTGTTGTGGAGAAAACCTGGATCAAATTATACTTGAGGCAGATATTTCTACCTTAACACTACACACTTAACACTAAATTAATGTAATCTTCTGGCAATTGATTTCATGCCCAATCAAGCCCTAGTTCATTGACTAGGTCAACTTGGCCCTGATGTCAACTATTAAAAAACGAGACTTAATCTGTCAGAGGCAACAGTGTTGTAAACAAAACCAAGCCTGAGTGTTCCAGAGTTCACAGGGTTCAAAATGGTATCAGTCTGCTTTCTATCTTATCACTATTAAAAGGGCAAAGGTCAGAGTACTGCAAGGGAGGGACAGTAGGCTGAATGCTTCAGTAACTGCTGAAATGCATGACGGCAACTTGAGAATTGTTAAATGATTGAAATTCCAGGGTGCTCATACCGTAATCCTGCAGTCTCTTTGCCACATCCACAGCCTCAATATTGGCGGTCTTTTTGAATGGTCGAATATCCAAAATGAATTCATGGGCTACAAAACCTGAAGTAAAAATAAAAAAAAAGTCAGTCATTATTTTTCGCAAAGGGTGAACATTTTTGTGTTCCACACTTCATAAAATGGGTTAAGGCAGAAGGTCTCTGGTTTACCTTGGGATCCCCTGAAGAGCACCTTGTAATGGTTCTCTAATCTCTTAGCCATGTAGTTAGCATTAAGGATAGCCACCTCGGTAGCATGCATCAGACCCCTGGCACCCATCATCTGATAAGAGAGGAACAGAACATCATCAAGTAGAGTGCAGGGAAGGGACACTTTTTGGCCACATTTAATTTGTAAATAACACAGAACGTGGCATATGGCTGCTACAACTAGGGTTATAACATTAAAATGTAGCCAATAAGATCTTTCCAACATTAGCTAATTTAACGTTTCTGGATCCAGTGCTACGATATGCACGCTCATATGCAGCCCATTTCCTATCGATTTCCACTCAGAGACTAATGTTTTGGGATTGGGAACGACTTCCACTGTCAAGTGCCCTGGTTCAATATAGAGGCCATTGCGGCATCTACATACATGTTTATGTAGCCAAAGCAGTCTAAGCTGTAGGCTAGAAGCCGTGCGTGTCTTAAGAAAAGTCATTGAATATAAAAAGTAGTGAGACGTTTTCTGTATTAAATTTATGCTCAGTCTTTTATGAAATGGAAACAAACACATGGTTTCAGACCACCATATTATTGGTTAGAATTGCATTTGTTGCTGTGATGTGTGCCATCATGCAATGACCCATCACATCAGCCTATATCGACAGTTTATCGAACCCTCATCATCTTTGTATAACTCAGGACACTAATTGCCGTTGAAAATCTAGACAATGACCACAAAGAATGATGCTCTTCAGAAAGAAGAACTCAAACAATGCGACCTATTCGGTGATATCCAATAAAAAAAAAGATGACACGTTTACCTTGATATAAGCCCATGAGATTGGCAATATAGCACTTGAACCCCAGGGGGCAGCACTGATTGTCCCCAGAGAGTTCAGAGCATCACCGGCCTGCATGGGCACCACAGGGTGGCTGGGTAGGAAAGGGGCAAGGTGTTCCTTCCTGTGGAACAGTTGATTGGATGAAATCATTATGCAAAAAAACTTGATTTGATATTTATTTGTGTGTGGCATTGGAGCATCTGCAAGAGGACTTGTGACTGACTTACACTCCAATAGGTCCCATCCCAGGGCCTCCACCACCGTGAGGGATACAGAAGGTTTTGTGAAGATTGAGATGAGACACATCGGATCCATAATCCCCGGGGCGGCACAAGCCTACCTGAACAACAGAATACACAACATCTTTTAAAATGTTCAGGGAATCGACAGTGATGTCAGGTTTGATGACTGAATTCATCTGTTAAACTAGGAGTAGGGCTCCTCACCTGAGCGTTCATGTTAGCACCATCCAAATAGACTTGGCCACCGTTCTCGTGGATGAGATCACAGACTTCACGGACGTTCTCTTCAAATACACCATTAGTAGAGGGATACGTGATCATCATGGCGGCTAATTTAGCCTTGTGTTTCTCAACCTAAGGGAAAAATAAAGTATGAGAACTACGAACATGACCTTTGTAGAGGGAAGCACCCCTACATTTAATTCTAACAGTACCTTTACCTTTAATTCTTTATCCATAGTGATATGTTGCTTTAAATTAAATCTATGTTTTTATGTACCGGATTTTGTATATCCTTAAATTCATTTTGATGGCATATGGTCAAGTGAAGGCTAGATACACATCTGTTGATCCCGCTAGGCACTCAGAACATTTACTGTGTTTTGTGCTCTAGGTGGGAATATACAGTACCAGTCAAAAGTTTGGAAACACCGTCTCACTCGTTTTTATTATTTTCTACATTGTAGAGTAATACTGAAGACATCAAAACTATGAAACACCATATATGGAATTACATAGTAAACAAAAATGTGTTAAACAAACCAGAATATTTGTTATACTTTAGATTCTTCAAAGTAACCACCTTTTGCTTTGCACACTCTTGGCATTCTCTCAATCAGATTCATGAGGAAGTCAACTATGGCTACTGTACTTATCCATATTATGGCAACAACCAGTCAACTAAGTAAGAGTAATGATGGACTGTGGTTTCTCTTAAGACATGAAGGTCAGTTAACTCGGAAAATTTCAAGAACTTTGATGGTTTTCGCGACTGCACTTGAGGATACATTCAAACTTTATGATGAAACTGCCGCTCATAAGGACCGCCCCTGCTGCAGAGGGTAAGTTCATTACAGTTACCAGCCTCAGAAAGCGCCAATTAACAGCGCCTGAGATTAGAGCCCACATAAAGGCTTCACAGAGTAGCAGACCCCTCAACATCAACTGTTCAGAGGAGACTGCGTGAATCAGGGTGGAATTACTGCCACTGCTGGGGAAGAACAACAAGAAGAGGATTGTTTGGGCCAAGACACACAAGGGATGGACATTAGACCAGTAGAAATTTGTACTTTGGTCTGATGAATCAAAATTTTAGATTTTTGGTTCCAACCGCCGTGTCTTCACAGAAGGTATGAGAGCGGATGGTTTCTGCAATTGTGGTTCCCACCATGGAGGAGGAGTGATGGTGCGGGGGTGCTTTGTTGGTGATTTATTCAAAATTCAAGGCACACTTAACCAGCATGGCTACCACAGCATTTTTACAGCGACATGCCTTCCCATCATGTGTTTTTCAACAGGACAATGGGCCTCATTCTCGAACGCAGTTAAGAAGAATTTAAGAGGAATTTAAGAGGAATTTCTTCTGAATTGGATTTAGGACAACATTTGGCATTCATGAAAGTTTTCTCATCTGGGATTTGCTCTGAACTTCAGAAGACTTTCCGAACTCGAAATAGCAGTCGTAACTCGGCCAGAGTTTTCTCAAATGCGATTCCTTCAAAAACCACAAGATGGCCCCATGGGCCATCTTGTGGTTTTTTGAGGAATTGCATTTAAGAAAACTCTCCGTGTTAATGAATTTGTGAGAAATCGTTGGTGATTGCGTTCACATCAACTCTACAGATCCTCGGATTAAAGTATCATTAACAATTACGTTTCACATGTAGGCCTAAAGTCATGATTCTACGAGGCACCGTGATGTCATAAAATAAATAAAAGGACTACACCGGAATGCTGCGCTCGTCTAGTGAGCGTCGTTTGGCACTGCCGTCTGTGCAAGTACGGCAATCCAGAATTTTCAAGTAGTTCCACGTTGGTGGAACGAACTGCCTAGCACTACCAGAGCAGGCGCGTCCCTCTCTACCTTTAAGAAGCTTTTGAAGACCCAAAGACCCGAAATTTCCTATTTCGTTTTTCTATTTCTTATGTAAAGTAGTATTTATTGTTACACTAGGTCTCTATTGCTCGTAGCTTGACTGTTCTATCCCTTGTACGTCGCTTTGGACAAAAGTGTCTGCTAAATGACTTAATGTAATGTACACGAACACTGCAAATGTAAGTGAATAAATAAATAAGCACTAAACTCAATCACGTTGATATAGCTATAGTGGAATAGAATGGACACATCTACATCCTGCAACAGTCCATCTCTGCACCGTTCAAGTCATAGACATATATAGTTGAAGTTAGATCTGCGTTAACTCGACGGTGATCGCTAGGCGCTTTGACATGACTCGTTTACGAGTTGCTTTCGTGTAGATTCGGTCGATTCCGACTGCACACGTCACTACGGTTGCGTGCCCTTATAAGGAGCTGGCAGGGCGTGTATGTATGCAAATTCAGGAGCACGAGAACGCGCTTTCAATTTAAGAAAACTCTTCCGGGGGAGCACAGCCCAGAAAACTTCTGCTGCGTAGGACCACACTTTCAAGCGTGCATGAATTTGGCGGATGTCTTTTGCTTACGTTGTTTTTCCGAAGCCCGTAAGAAACATTTCAGAAGAAACTTCAGAAAATGTTCGAGAATGAGGGCCAATGACCCCAAACACACCTCCAGGCTATGTCGTGGCTATTTGACCTAGAAGGAGAGTGATGGAGTACTGTGTCACAAGATCTGGCCTCCACAAATCACCTGACCAAAACCCAATTGAGATGGTTTGGGATGAGCGAAGGAAAAGCAGCCAAAAAGTAATCCATTCCAGGTGACTACCTCATGAATCTGATTGAGAGAATGCCAAGAGTGTGCAAAGCGGTCATCAAAGCAAAGGGTGGCTACTTTGAAGAATCTAAAATATAAAACATATTCTGTTTGTTTGTTTAACACTTTTTTTTGTGTACTACATAATTCCATGTGCATTCCTTCATAGTTTTGATGTCTTCAGTATTAATCGATAATGTAGGAAATAATAAAAAAATAATCGCATGAGAAGATGAGTGTCCAATCTTTTGACTGGTACTGTGTGTGTGTGAGAGAGAGACACACACACACAACCATAGAGAGAGAGCGAGAGCCTTCATCAGTGTCAATTGTGCAGGGTTATGCCATGTCTACTAATTTCACTAACAAACTATTTTCAGTGTAGTTTTTAGTCAATTTAAAAGTAACTTTGAGCATCTTACCATGGCCTTCAAGTGAACCACATCAATGCTTCCATCTTTATCCACCTCCACCACCTGGACCTTCATACCTGCCATCTGGGCACTGGCAGGGTTAGTACCATGGGCTGATTTAGGGATCAGGCACACCTGAGAACAGAGGAACATTTCAAACATCTCTGGTCTCAATGGAGTCAAAATATAGAAGGAACCTCAAAACTCTTTAAAGGGACATTTTGGTTTAAGTTCTCAGTATAACTCTGGATACTTTTTGCACGACTTCACAATCATATATTAATATATTCATAGCCCCCATGAAATCAAACCTGATCCATTTCCATGATTTGTTTAGATAATGCACAAAGATGTTTTGTGAATTTGTAGAGTTAGATTTTCTTGTATTCAGGGGTGCAAACTCATCAGGGATGAAAAAGGTGACAACGATGCGAACCCCCTAGGGTCCGGGGCATGCTCCCCGGGGGAATATATAAGAACATTTTGCACATTTTAAAGTTCAATGCATCAATCTGGTGCACTTTGACAACTAAATTATGAGGCTAGATCTATGAAAAACCTTGTGCTGTTGTAAACTATTTTGTGCTCTGGTAACAGTTTCATCATAAACATTCCTGTGTTGAATGTTGCACGGGCACAGGCCAACCCAACCACCCACCCCAATACCCTCCCGACCACCCACTCCAGTCCACTTCACCAAAGCACATTACATCAAAAATCTCCATCAGGTATTAAGCCAAAAAAAGGGCCAACTATAGGAACAGAAAATCAACAGAGGCTGCATCAGGCATGGCCTAGCTTCTCCGTGTTCTTGAAAAACTGTGACAGTGGGAACACATATTCTTTTCCCTTTAAATTACTCTTTGAGTCTAGCTTGTCAGGACAAGGCCCATTTGCACCTGACTCCTAGTTGAGCCACAGTAATGGCATCCTCCTCCTAAAATTCTCTCATTCTAAAACCAAACTGAAGTAGGAGAGTGATAAGTTTGTTCAGTTGCAGTGAAGCGCCCGGCAGTAACGGGTCAGTGCTTCAGATTACATACACATAGGGACGTGCAGTCAGGGGAGGCAGAGCCTCATGAAAAGTAAAAGTCATCATGAAAAGTAAAAAACAAATAATGATAAAATAAATATTAATATGTATCTACTGATCTTTGCTTTAAATTAAATTTGTGTATGATTCCGATCATTTATATATATTAAAAAAAAAAAAAAAAAAAAAAAAAAAAAAAAAGCTGAATTTGACCATGTCCTGTTCAAACAGAAAGGCGACTCGCGAGGTGAGGCAGCGACGAGTTGCGCCTCATCTCAGATTGTGCAATCCCTCACACACACTGGGTTGAGCGCATGACTTTTGCTTTCTCATTGTTTGTCATCACTGAAACACCTTTATTATATGTCGTTTGTATCCATATAATAGGTAATGTAATGTATTTCACGTATGTGAAGAAGCTATTTAGTCTTGCTGATCTGTCATAAAACCAGTGAAAAAGCACATAGGGGAGGCAAACCTAACCTCTGCCTCAATGAAGGGGGCGTGCGATAGCCTGGAAAATAGACTTCCAATCCAGTGAAGTGATAGATAAATACATAATGGGAGACCAATGCCAGAGCTAAAAGGTTTGCTTCAAACGACAGGACAGAAGATAACTTTAGCAGCTAAACTCCGGACCAAACTCGGCTGACGGCCATGTATTTTAAGTATTTCGGCGTTTTCACGCTTAGATTTTTCAAAAGTTACCGAGAAAAAGACACTGTACTATCCGATAACACCGTTATTGTAACCAGCAAAAATGGTTGATGTGATTTTCGAGGCGTCTGTCAGCCAACTGTCTGACATTAGCACGTTAGCCTACGTTAGATAGTATAACGTTCTTGCAGCGTACCAACGTCACACGTTACCGTAAATGCCATCTTAAAAAGGCCGCTCGAAACCAACGCTTTCACCCGAAAGACATGTCTTGTAATACACCTGTCTATTACGGCATCGAGGCAGCTACCTTCCATTTCGAACAGACCCGAAATAAAAAGCGTGCCTGTCATGGTGACATGGGATTGGCCAAACGAACAAGCTTGAAAAAAAATATTCATGACAGCTTGCGTTCGCAGATTACTTGGAAGGACCCCCCCCCCCCCCCTACAATATTTGTATTGCAGATTTACACGAATCACACAAATTACCTATTTTGGATCAAAAACGGCGAATTTCGCCGAAAGGTGACAAGTTTGCACCCCTGTGTATTAATTTCTAGGCTCCCACCTGTAGCAAGTGCTGATGTTGCTCTTTGTGACACATAACAATTGCTTATTAATTAGAATAGAATATAGATTAGCTAAAATAAGCGGGGTGTCTATTGGGCCCCACCCTGTTACAAATACGAATAGGTGGGCCTTGGAGTAGAAAAGGTTGAGAACCCCTGATTAAGTGTGTTCTTGGTCACCTCAATTTGAAAGCTGGACCAAAGTGTTTGATTTCATTCAATTACAATTAGGCCAAATAAAAAGTTAAGTTGTAAGTACAGTCTGGACAGTATTTTTCTCTCTCAACGCCTCAATAGGTAGATCTTGCCTGTCACCAAGGCAGAGGTCGGTGATCTTGGGCCTAAAAAGGTTGGTGACCACTGGTTTAGGAGTAAACCCCACAACCCAATAGCTTAGGTTGGTCAGTCCTACTCTTGCAGAAATTCTCAAATAAAACTTTCCAATATTCTGGGCTACCCATGTGCTTTTACCCCAGAAAGGAGAACAGGCAAAAAGCAACCTTGACTGATATACTACTTACAAGTCGATGGGACTCCCCTTTGGAGTTGAGATAGGCTTTGATGGCAGCAAGGCCAGCATACTCTCCCTGAGCACCACTGCAAAACAGCACATGTAGAAACCAGGATGAAGACTCAGCGTATCCCGGAGACAAAGTACAAAGATTAGTACAAAGGCCAGACCAAGGAAAAGATTAGGTAACCATCAACAATCTATATCTAGTAGAAGCACTAAACATACTGTAAGTCTGGTGACTGCGTACTGGCCATTATAAAAGGGTTATGCAACAGGACACACACACACACTAAAGGTCAAAAGTTTGGGGTCATGTAATTTCTTTGCTTTCAAAACAAAAGCATTTTTTGTCCATTACAATGACAAATTGCTCAGAAATACAGTGTAGACATTGTTAATGTAAAATAATGTAGCAGAGTCCCGTGTTCCAATGGCACATTGTGTTTGCTAATGCAAGTTTATCATTTTAAGAGGACAATTGATCATTAGAAAACCCTTTTGCAAATGTTAACACAGCTGAAAATTGTTGTGCTGATTAAAGAAGCAATGAAACTGCCTTTCTTTAAACTAGTCGAGTGTCTGGAGGATCAGCAGTTATGGGTTTAATTACAGGCTCAAAATGGCTGTTTCTTCTTAAACTCATCAGACCATCCCTGTTGATGAAGGCTTTTACTTGTGAAAAATTGCCATGAAACTGAAGATCAGTGTACAACACTGTACTACTTCCTTCACAGAGCAGCACAAACTGGCTCCAACCAGAAGAGAGGGGGGGGGGAGGTCCCTGCACACCTGAGCACGAGGACAAATACATTGTGTCCTCTTAGATTGTCTGGTTTGAGTAACAGACACAGGTCCTTAACTGGACCAGAGCAAGACAAATACATTGTGTCCTCTTAGATTGTCTGGTTTGAGTAACAGACACAGGTCCTTAACTGGCAGCTTTGTTAAATAGTATCTGCAAAACACCAAACACAGATCCTGAACAGAGGCAGATTGGGAGAAAAAAGGTTTTTGGCAGACAAATCTAAGTTGGTGTTCGTGTCAAGGAACATATAAGAGACACAGACCAAATGAAAAGATGCCAGAGAGGTGCTTGATGGCTTCGGTCAAGCATGCTGGAGGCAATGTGATGGTCTGGGGCTGCTTTGGCGGTGGTAAAGTGGGAGATTTGTATAGGACAAAAGGGATCCGAATAAGGAAGGCTATCATTCCATTCTGCAACGCCATACCCTATGGATGGCTCTTGATCGGAGCTGTGCTTGGAGTCATTGTCCTGTTGTAGGCTCTAAAACTATGCAAGAACTATTCGGGGAAGAAGCAGTCTGCTGGTGTTTCGTCTAGCAGTCTCTGCTCCTACAACAGCTCCATAGGGGTGAGATTCAGATTGACCGTAGGGTACGGAAGAAGTGCCCATCAAGCCAATCCAGTTTATGGGAGGTGCTTCAGGAAGCATGGGGTGAAGAGGCAGTCTGAAGAGACGACTAGAATTGCTGCAAATCTTCTTTGGCAAGGTTGGAAATTATTATTTTTAAATTGAAATAATTATTGTGTCCTTCAAACTTTGCTTTTGTCAATGACGATATTTCCCATTAATTTAGCTATATTTCCTATTCACTTTCATGTAACACAAGGACATTTTTAAATGACCCAAAACTTTTGAACGGTAGTATACACACACACACACACACACACACACTTTCTTGTCAAGAAAACCCATCAAACTCAATCAGCTGGTAGTCCGGCCTTGGGCCTACAGCCAACCTTTACCAACCCCCATTCTCACTTGTGTCTTATTGCTTAAATATATATCGTACATACACAATCATCCAACAACTCAAATATCCATTGTACATATGCACACAATCATCCTACAACTCAAGGTCTTGCCTGTTTGGTTGAAAGGAGATCTTGTCATAGCCAGTGATCTCGCAGAGGTCTTTCTCTAGCTGGTGGAACAGCTGTTGATAACCTACAGCTTGGTCCAGTGGCACAAATGGGTGGATGTTTGCAAATTCCCTCCAAGTGATTGGCTGTGGATATGAAGCAATCCATCAGATAAATACATACATACATAAAAGCAAGGAAAATGTTTATCACCTTATTATACATAATCAGCAGCAATGGGTAATGACAAAATGGCTCCGCTCACCATCAGTTCTGCAGAGCTGTTCAATTTCATCGTACAAGATCCCTAGAATGAACGTTTTTTTTGGGGATGAAGTTGAAGATTAACCATTCATGTGTAGAAGAATACCATTGGTAAAAATTATTTTAGATGAAGAAAAATAAATGCATGTAAATATGATTCATGTGCACACTTACAAGTGGAATCATACTATGCACAAGAGATATGTCTTTGTTCTCTAGACGTTTCATATATCTCACAATGTTGGTCTCAGAGTGGTAACTGTGAAATAGAACAAGTACAAATGGATCAGTATTATTGGTCATAACCAGTGTTCCTTGATGTATTATTGGTCATAACCAGTGTCCTGTGATGTATTATTGGTCATAACCAGTGTTCCTTGATGCATTATTGGTCATAACCAGTGTTCCTTGATGCATTATTGGTCATAACCAGTGTTCCTTGATGTATTATTGGTCATAACCAGTGTTCCTTGATGCATTATTGAGGTCATAACCAGTGTTCCTTGATGTGTTATTGAGGTCATAACCAGTGTTCCTTGATGCATTATTGAAGTCATAACCAGTGTTCTTTGATGCTCACAGGCAAACATCCCCTTCCCATCTAGGATTCCAAAGCTAATCTGTCCTTGTGCCATTTTTGCTTTAAATGATTACATGTTTCTTGTGGATAACAATATATTTCCTACCCATTTTTTCTCAGAATCAACACAAATATGAATCACTAACTCTTGTAAGGTCACAGCATTCTAGATATAACACAGCCTCTCCGTCTCCACAAGTACCACTTTTACAACATTATAGATACCACACAGCCCTCTCAGTCCATTTTTAAATATATATAAAAAAAAACCTCACTTAAGCATCTCTAACCTGGACCTATCTGACCTATCGAAATAGTGTTGCTGAAATGTATACAAAAGGGTAAAACCACTACAAGAAACGACTGAAAGTATATCCGTGACATCTTTGACATTTATCTTGTGGACAAACCTGTTAAACACTGGATGGTTTAGGTACTTGCTTGTCCTCTTGAAAGGACTTCCCAGGAGGCCCTTAGTCAGTCCACTCATTTTCTCAGCAATAAGTTCCTGCGGGGAAAAAAAAAGTGAAATCATTATTCTGTGCGTTACATTTCGTGGACGATTTTAGGCATGTAGTAGTAGTAGTAGTAGTAGTATTATTAGTAGTCCTTTTATTGTTACAGCACAAGTACCAGCAACATAGCCTGTCGCATAGTAAACTAGCGAAAATGGCAATCCACCCGTCCATACATATACACATACTGACATATGTACAACTTACAGCTGAAGATTCACAGCCAAACACCCAAAGAAGATCATCCAGATCCCTCTCGGTCACCGTCTCATCCAGGGAAACTCCAAGCTGTTGGGGTACAGAAGATACTGAGAAGTGAAAGCTTGTTCCATGAAGAACAGCTAGTGTACACATTTGAGTAAAAAAGCTGGCCTCACCACTTCTTCACTGTAAATTCGTAAATTGATCTCGCGCTGAACTGCTCTTTCCAAGATGTCTTTAGCAGCCACACTACAGTGGATTTTCAATGTGTCGAAGAACATTTCATGTTGTAGCTTGTGACCTGCACGCTTTAGTCCTTTAACAGCAAAGATTTTAGAAGTTAATTCTGTGACAATGTCACAATCCATACAAATTTAGCATTAGATGAGAATGAATGATGATTTAATTGACAGAATACCTTCAGCCAGGATCAAGACAGCATTGTGAGTCCTCTCAGCTATGTGACGCAAACCTTGAGGTCCATGGTACACGGCAAACATAGCGGCCATGTTGGCAAGAAGAGCCTGAGAAGATCACATGATTCATGAATTCCACATAAAAAAAAAAGAGAAAACATTGTACTGGAATCAAATATAATCAAACTAAAATATTATGTTCAGTATTATGTTATGTTTGTTAGGGTTAAGAATTACCCACCTGAGCTGTACAAATGTTACTGGTAGCTTTGTCTCTGCGAATATGTTGTTCTCTGGTCTGCAGAGCCAAACGATAGACTTCCTTACCAGCAGCATCTCTGAGTACAACAGTTAAGGGTCATGATAATAATAAATAATGACCGTTAATGTGCAATAAGTGTACAGAAAATACCCAACACTTGTAGGCAGAACCATTTATATGAAAAAGTTCTGTGTTATTCAGGAAACCTGTATTCAACCAAAGTTAACTCAATAATGCACTGATTGGCAGCCTAAAATGTAGTTGTAATTTGTGTAATTAACATTAACGTTACGCTCAGATGGCACAGAGTCCTGCAGCTGAACTAATGAATGTGTGTCTAATGATGGATGCACACTATTCAAACAGTCAAGTACACCAACAAGAATTGTACCCTGTGAACTTCACTGTTCAATATAAATGAAAGATACTAGTTTCACATCATTAACATTTGCAATTCATGCAAGACAACTCATTATGAGAAGCACATTCCTGCACTGGACTCTGAACCCGTACCCTTGGACACTAGGATCTTAAGGTGTTGGGGAGTGGAGACCTCACTATACAGCTCTATACTCACTGGACTCTGAACCCGTACCCTTGGACACTAGGACCTTGGGCTCTTAAGGTGTTGGGGAGTGGAGTCCTCACTATATAGCTCTATACTCACTGGATACAGGTCCATTTACACAACAACCAGAGGCAGAGACTAGATTACAACATAACTGGTAAGGTTATCTATGTTTCAGGTATTTAGCAGACACATTTTATTTAAAGCAAATTACAAAACGCTTGATTAATATATAGAATGAGAAATTAAACAATTTTTACGTGAACACCACAAAATGAAAAGAAAACTTGAAAATGTAACTTGCCGGAAAAACCTTGTTGTAATGGCGTTAGATGACAAGACAAAATGGTACACTACAAGCAACAAGTTATCAAACTGGTATTTTAAGGTCATTAAAGTGAACAAAATAATAGAGCTAAGAGAGTGCAATCCAATCCATCCAGATAATCATACAGCACTGTAGCATACTGTAGACACATAATGATTGGTCACAGTAGAGAGCCCGTCAGTGGAGACCCAAAGTTGTCACACATTCTAAATTATAAAACAAATATAGTGAGGATGGAAAATAACTAATTATAAGACAAAGAGCCACAGTAGGAGAACGCTAGATGGGCAAACACTTTAAGGTCATGCTTTGCACAAAAAAAAAACATTAGGTTGTGTTGCTCCATCAGAGCTCAGCCCTTTAACGATGCCAATTATGTTATCATTTATAACAGACGTTTTCCGGTTTAATACAGGTTCCTACCTCGTCACCCCCACCATCCTGCCAGGCATCATGCGGACAAGGCTTTCTTTGACGGAGAAGAAGGCTGCATGAGGTCCACCGTAACAAAGAGGGACTCCAAAGCGCTGAGAGCTTCCCAGGGCCACATCCACCCCAAACTCCCCAGGTGGCCTCAAGATACAGAGGGCCAATAGATCTGTGGCGCAACACGCCAGGGCCTTAGGAGAGATTCGAAAATTAGATATATACACACACAATTGAACAGTACAACGTCCACTCTTTAAAGAGTGGCATAGATAAAACATCTGGTCAATATTGACTTTCCAAAACAAATTTAAAACAAAGCACTGCCCATAAAATACTTTACAACTACAATTGCAATTAGCTTATCCCCCAGCAAAAAACTCTTGCCTATACAGAGGAATTGCTGATCTCACAATATGTTTTGACTTTTCACAAAAAAAAATTATAAAATTGAACTAAGTATGACCATACTGAGTCAGATCACATATCAAGAACAATACCAAGTCTTTTTATGTGTCTATGTTACCTTAGGAATCTCAGCAGCACAATCAATTTACTCGAGGAGCAGAAATTGTACGTACATTCAGAAACCAAAAAGGAAAATGGCATCCTTACCCCCCCCTTATGCGCTCGATCAACTAAGGCAGTGAAGTCTTCAACACGGCCATCTGTGTCTGGGTACTGGAAGAGCACACCGCTCACATCCTTTCCACTGAAGTCCATCTCATGGGGCAGCTTCAGGATGGTCTTCACACCAATGTAACTAGTATGTGCAGTGTGGAAAAATGAATCATTTAATACAGCTACTCAACATTAACTCCCTATGAACCTTTTAAAAAAAAAAAAAAAAAAAAAAAAAAAAAAGGACTCCACAACTTACTTTGCACGAGTCCGCACAACTGCAATCGTTTGTGGGTGACAGCGCGGGTCAATGTAGAAGGTGTTCCTTTTATTTTGTCTGAAAGGCGAGCATCAGAGATGTACATGTCACTTGAGCACCATGACAACAGAGATGTACATGTCACTTGGGCACCATGACAACAGAGATGTACATTTCACTTGGGCACCATGACAACAGAGATGTACATGTCACTTGGGCACCATGACAACAGCAGAAAATAGAGTTCTTGTCCACTGACCTGTGGCAGAGCTGCATGGCTTCTGCAGCAGCTGTGCCCTCATCCAGGAGAGAGGCATTGGCTACCGCTAAGCCAGTGAGATCACACACCATGGTCTGGTAGTTCAGTAAGCTCTCCAGGCGCCCTTGCGCAACCTCGGGCTGGTAGGGTGTGTACTGAGTCACCCTTTAAGGCAAGAGACAAGAACTAATTGTTCTAAATGTCCACTGAGAGTTTTTGTCATTATTTGAAGTCACAGAATTACAGGCTAATGATGGCATACCATTGGGTACACGGACTACAAGATGAATTAAGCTGCCCTGTAATCCTATTCTATAACCTTTTGCTCAATTCCAAATGAGTATTTTTTCCCTGTTCGCAAACAATATTTTTCTACATGAGAAGTTCTGGATATTGCAACTTTACTGCGATTGCACTGCATTTCCGCAAAATATGGTAATCAATATTCTAAAGACCAGAAAAGTGACATGGAAAATGATCAAAGACACCAACCATCCAGAGTTTTCCAGCAGATTTCTCTGGATCACTGGGGGGACGGCACAACTATAATAGCCCATGCCAATATAGGACCTCCACAACTTGTTCTTAGACGCAATCTTCTGAAGAGACTCAAGGATTTCATTTTCACCTGTTGAGTATAGCATATGGGCCATCAAACACAGGGCTGTGCATGCAACAGAACATTTACCTGTATCATCACTGTTGGGGTTAACACCCTAGAAGAAAATCTAATTTTACTTCACTAAAATTCATTATCTAAATATGAAAAAAAAAAAAAAAAAAACCTAAGCACATATACGGCTAAATTAATTTCAGCTTACGGTCATTTCATGATTATCCACATGGTTTATACGTGGATTTGTGTAAACATTTCTGCAGCGGTTAATATTCGGTTGCAGCCTTTAAACGGCAAAGCATTTCTTTCTCATTGGGCAGACAGGTAGTGAATGGGTCTCTCTCTCGTGTGAGTGTGAACACGTGCGGGGAGGGGGTGTAGTATTTTTGCTTTGCTCCCTTATGTTTCTGCTTGAGACGCCCATTCCTATTTTATACAGCAACTTTTAAATGGCTAGTAATGCTCACACCACAACTGCATGGCATTTAGTTTTACGTGACACAAGGCAACGTTTAATAAACTGCGGCTAATACACAGGTGCGGTCAATACACAGCTTTTCTTTTCAAAATAACACAAAAACACTAATCATGTGGTTTATATACAGTGCAGCTTATGGTCTGGAAATGCACCTCAGCTGAACTATTCCAGGAAATATAAAAAAAAAAAAAACATGCCCAGACAAAACTCTGGTTCTCCTTCATTTCCTATAGCAGAAACCAGTGTTACAAGAAATAACGCATGTTCATCACCTGCACAGGGCACCACAAACACTATTAAGGTAGAATAAGATAATGCAGTGACATTTTGATGGACTCACTTAACAACATTCAGAGCGTCTGATGCTTTGCAGCCAAAAGTGCTCTGGGTAAAGAGTAACACATTTAAAATCACAACTCCTCTACTGTTAAAGCAGGAACCAATTGGTGTCGTTTGCCAGCTCCACTCACACCAGGCTAAGCAAGCACGTTTCAGCATGGCCTCCCATTGAATATCACAGTTTGGCTTTCTGCATGACTAGACCAGTGGTTCAGAGCTGTACAGTCAGCCAGACTAGACAGGGCTATCTAGTTCAGATAGACTGACACTGGAACTCACATACATCCCTCTAGGTTTAATTAAAAGGCTAGTGCCAGATGCACGCTACAAATACAGAGGGGGCTATTAGCCTAGTAAACAAACAGACAACAGCCTACGACTTATCCAATTCCCATTCAAATACTTATTGTGAGAGCATCTCTGCTTGAGAAAATACAAATGAACGGACAGCTCCGGCATGCGCTTAAGCCACATCCACCACACCGTAGCCCATCATTTTCAGAACATCGTCGGAGCCATGAGATGGTATGAGGGGCATTCAAAAGACTTCGTTCGTAGCCTGGGCAAGGTAGCCTAAATCAAGGTTTTCGCCATTATCATATAGGGGCTATTATTATTACTATTGTTGCTGTTCTATTATTATGCTATATAGTGTGTTGTTGCAAGGGTGAACATGTATTTATTCATCTTGTTCACGCCGAAATAAATCAATAGCTACATATCTTAGTATGCAAAGTTGCACTGTTAATGCTAAAGGCGTGAGGCAATGTCCTAACCAGATTAAACTGGCCTTGAGACGGGAATTCAAGGCTGAACTTTACACTCTCGTAGTCATCCTATTGGCAAGTTCCATTCCCAGCAAGAGATTGGTGCTGCACGGGGACTTTCGCAAAAACAACTCCTAATATGTTCAAAGGAAATTTGACAGCGCAATCCTCGTACAAAGAAACTCTGACATAACGCATCGTGCACATAGCTGTAAGGGATTATACAACTGATTATTATTGCTTGACGTGATGCTAATTAAAAGTAATTTCCACACAAATAGCGTATAATGTTATGAAACCGTACATTTGATATAGCCTAGTCGTTTTTACCCTCAAAATGAATGCAGTTAACGGTGCGTTAACATCTAGGAGCCTAGCATTATGAGCCGAACCGTGTATCCCAAACACCTTACACAAGCAAGGAATTCACAACATTAACACGTGCTCTGATTTCAGCAGAAAGAGACAAAAACTTACAGATGGGATCATCCATTTTCATAACTCTCTTCAAGCGGATAGAAGATGGAATGGTCTTTTCTATCAACTCCTCAACGGACTGCAATCAATTATAAACAAAAAAACACAGACGAATTCCCTTAGTTAGCCTAATGGCCTAGGCTGGGACACTTTACAGATGCATAAGACAATTCATTGTGTGATATCACTAGCTTGATTACAAAATATTCTTAATAGGCTAAGGTCACATTCAGTATCGATAACATCAAAATCATAAAAAAACAAACCAACATCCGTTTTAGTTAATAAGTATTGGCACATTTTTTGCCTACCTCAAGCTCAAGAGTACTAAGCATCTCCTTTTTCTCCTTTTCACCTGGTCCTATATGTCTTTCGGTAAAGTCGTCGTGCCTTGGCAACATTATCTCTATTTTCCTCGTCTGGAAAACCACGGACGTCCGTAATTCGCGGATAGGTGCAACAACTTGCTGGTTTCGAATAAGCAGTCTTTCAAAATTTTGGAGATTTTTGGAGCGCACAAGGCGGTTAACAGATCTGGAGATGAGAAATCCCCCGGATTTCGCACAGCACTGCATTTTGAAATAATTTGCTGTGCTTTCAAAGTTCTTTCAAGTAGGCTACAGTTTGGACGACCTAGGCTATATCGCCACCTCTCCTGATAACTTGTGGCTTCTTCTAAGTGACTCCACTTTATACGCCTCCCTTGCACAATGGCGAACCAATCGATAAATTACATCACTGTGACGCGAAGACTAGTGTCTCCGCGCGGATTTAGCTCATGGTCCTCACGTGTAGTTTGTCAACGACGTGCTGAAAGAATGTCGTATTTGTTCGCCACTCGGCAGAAAATCTTCTGCCAGTTTGATTCTATTGGCGTCACGAGTCCTCAGTTCATCCTGACTTAGATTAGTTTATATGTCTTGTGAGAAAACTCACGAGCCTCTTTGTAGTGGGCCCTAGATAGCATACACAGTAACCAGTGGTACATTGTTTGCATCGTGTTTTTTTCTGATGCAGGGCATATCCTAGGCAATTTAATGCGCTGAAATCGATATTTTCGCAGAAAATAACCATTGATGTTAAATTGTAACTCCTCTGGCCGCCTGATGGTGGCATAAGGTTATGCACAGTTTGTCTCAACCACTACCAGTGTCGTCCCACTGATTTGGTGCCAGATGTGTGATGGATTGACGACGGTGGTGAAGTTAGCTTGGAATTGATGAATGACATGATATAATTCAATTCAATTTTATTTATATGGCGCCAAAACAATATCATTTTCTCAAGGCGCTTCACAGAGCCCAGAGCCTGGACCCCCTTAGAGCAAGCACAATGGCAGCAGGGGCAAGAAAAAACTCCCTGTAAATCAGGAAGGAACCTTAAGCAGAACCACGGCACATAAGGGGGGACCCATCTGCTTGAGGTCGGCAGGGAAAATATAGGAAGGGGGCGGGGTTGTGTGGCAGAAGAGGAGGGGAACCAACAAGTCAATTCAATTCAACTTTATTTCGCCATGTATACAGATACTAGGAATTTGTTTTGGTATTCTCCATGCAGGCTATAGTATCACCAAACTATCTCCTGCACGAGATCTCCACGGCCGCTACACAAGCGCCATCGGACAAGGGGGTAGACAGGACGGGAAGACAAGGTTGAGGGAAGAATTGCAGCATAACATGAGGAAAGGGAGGAGAAAAAAAAGGCGACCCCCAGACTATGCTCCTAGAGGAGTACAGTGTGGGAGCAGGAAAAAAACACCTCAGCACATAAGCACATACATTTTACAACATGACAGAACTCAAGACTTTCAACGGGGAGGGGGGAGGGGGGAGGGGGGATGGAGGTAAGCCAGCGCAAACAAGCAGCAATCTGGTCCAACAGCCATATTCGGCTATGGTCACAGACCCGCCTGTCACCCTGGGGGTACGAAGCAGGCGAAGGCGTGGGATGGGGGTCATGGGGTGGTGAATGCATATCAGTAATGTGTATGTGTGTATGTATGCATGTAGAAAGTTCGAGTATGAGTAGGCCTGGATTGTCGCCTTCCCCTAGGCCTAATCAGACAGATTCTCAGTCCGCAAGATTGTCGTTGCCATGGAGACATCCTTGAAAAGGTCCTGGACTGAGACAACAATCCACAGGTGTCTGTGGAAAGGGGGAAGGGAATGCAAGAGAGTCTCACTGCAGCGATCTTCAGGGGAGTTGTTGTTCCAGCAACAGCCTTGGCCAAGGCAGTGCTGGTTGAGGGGGCCGAAAGCAGATAAGATTGGGGTTGTTTGGTCTTGGGAGTAGGCGCCAATTTGCTCATCTACTCCTATTCCGTCCGGTCTCCGAATTGCTCCAATTTCCTTTGCAAAGCCGTGAACTTCTCCGTGTTGTTATCCATATCGCGGTTAATAGCCGCCAGGATGTTATCCATATCGCGGTGTATAGCCACAGTCTGAGTGCCAACAGCTCTGCCCAGCGCTTCAATCATGTCGGGCAGCCTTAGTGGGCTTTTGACAGCTGTCACCGTTTCATACATTTTCCGATAAACCAGGGTTCCGCCTAATCCAATCAGCAGAAAGCCTGTAATCAAGGTACCGAATAGGTAGATGTCTTCAATGTCCTCCACGGAAAGGGCAGCCAGGCACACGACTCGCCACTTCTCCCACGCGTCCATCGAGTAGCCAGCTGCGAACGTCCCGGCAGGACAGTCAGGTTCCCCCGAACCCAAGCTTCTCATCGAGAAGATGGTGTCAATTTCGTTGAGAGACCAGTTGATCAAATCCATGGTTTTTAGTTCGAAGAGCGGTGCGGAGAGAGTCTCTCAAGTATAGGACAAGACAAGACAAGACGATAGAAGCCAAGCAGGGAAGGTCAGGGGGAGGAGAGGGAGAGAAAATGCGACCGCAAGTGGTAGATGTACACAGCATACACGGGGTAGATGTACAAAATATATATATAAACATCATATGGTATATATATGATACATACATAAATAGCTTAGTGGGTATACAGTGTACTCATAGGGTTACTGTTGCAGGGGTAAGAAGAGTAGGAACAGAAAAACCTGTCAGTGGTGGCAATAATATATATTGCATATAAATGCTAGCATAGAGTATGGGGTAGAATAAGTGTACGGTGGTGATGGGTGCATAACTGAGATGATGAAAAATACCATACTTTAGACTGCATCTATTCAGTAGTTGGCGTCGCCTGCAGGTCCTCAGGGCCTTTGCCATTTGAGACTGTTTGGCGTGAGGCAAGATTAAGAAAATAGACAACGGCAAAATGTTAATACAGACATCTGATCAAATTTCATAACATCAGATTTATGTAAACCTACACAAATGCCATTATTCTAATTTTGTTACATGACCAGTTTTGGGCTACACAAAATGGTCAAATGAAGAATGTAGCATATCTAGACAAGCTATGTAATGGCTGATGAAGAATGTAGCATATCTAGACAAGCTATGTAATGGCTGATGAAGAATGTAGCATATCTAGACAAGCTATGTAATGGCTGATGGAAAGCCAGATTGACATTTCTCTGAGCCTGAGACTTGTACTGTGGACATTGTACTGGCACAGAGCGTGTGGTGTATAGGGCTCAATGGAGAGGCGCTTTAGACCAACATTTTACTAATCAGCAATATGTGGGGAGTGGTTTTGATGATAAAGGGGTCAGCACACTCTTTTGTTGGATATGAGGCTAAGACAGTATTGGTGTTGTCAAGGTAGTTAGACAGCCATATTGGATCTATTTTATGGGACCATGAGGAGAATACAATTGCATATACATGATCAAATCTGAACTGGAATTTCAATAATGTCTAGAATTAGCAGGCCTTCTGCTGCTGCCATTGCCTTTAAATGAAGAGGAGCTTGGACTGAAGAGAGACATGGGCGTTAACCGTATGTGTATATGCGACACGTGACCTACCTCGGCTTTAAGGTGTGTGTATGTGTTTGAAGAATCGGATTAAGAGTCTGTGTGCCAAAATGCAGAAGTCACACCCAAGGCCACTGATGTTTTAAACAATGCATGGGTCTATCTTTAACACAGGCTCAATTTATTGTTGTGATATTAATCACAATGGATTATAATGGACTGTTTTGATTAGACTTGACTACTGAAGGAGAAATCCATTTAAGACCTATTCATCTATTAAGAGTAACTAAGAGAACCAAGTTTTGGACAAAGTTTGTTTAAATATAAATTGTAGATTTCAAAATATTGCTATATTATATTGTTTATTATAAGTTGATAGTTTTGTTTGATCAGCTAGGGAATGATACAACATGTTTAACAGCCCTACAATACACTGAATTTACAGTTAGATCAGCATTTTATTAAAGTAGGTTATATCAACTCTATGCTCTTAAAATAAACAATCAAAAGGTCACAGATACATGCAAACACACATACCTTTTCTTCTGAGCACCAGAGGTATGTTAATGGGTTCATATCCTAAATGGAACGGTATCTCTGATTTGATCTTTCGCTATGATCACAGAGGCTTGTAGCTTACTGTGAAGATACTGGGCTTGTCCTATAAAAATGTGTTTCCCTATTTCTCACCATTTTACCAGGTATTGTTAAGGCATAAAGACTATAATGGCGTCCATATGGGATTTTAGTGGAAGTGCACAGTTGATGTACCAAATTTTATCACTTCCCTTTGCTTTAATATTTTATTGCTTGGCAACAAATGGATATCTGACTTTGACTCAAAGGTTAATGTCGGCTATTTTACAAAATAATGACTAGACTATTTTTGAAATAGAGTGAGATCAAAACGACAACACGCGTTACATTTCTCAAATTTACAGACGCTATGCAAATTCATAACCAGGTTTGAGGCGAGAGAGCAAACTTGCTACCTTGAAAATTCGAATTCTATGAGTCTTAGAATCAACTTCAAATGCAGTCAGAACACAACAGAAGTGTTGTTCCCGGGAGGACACTAAAAAGGGATGGAATATTCTTTTTCACGCTTGAATGTTATTGTGTGCACCAGAAGCAACATTCACCGGTGAAAAGTAAGTTACCTTGAATGTGGACAAAGCTTTCATAATGTTATCATAATAGGAATGGGTGTCTAGGTTAACTATGTTACTGCATCGTACTGTGGATTTATAAGATAGATAACTTGTGGGTAGCCATGAGTCCTGTTTTAAGGAAAGCTGGGTATCAGCCAGGAAGAATATATGCAAGCTAGGGTATTGTCAGAGAATAAAACTTTTGAATGTATGTGGTTTTAATGACTGTAGCCTCTGTTACACCTTTTTGGTGCCGTTATTCATTTAAGGCCACAACTCACTCCAAGTGGCTTAAATAAGGGTCTGACATGACATGACATGTCTGACATGCATACTGTTTACTTAGTTGATGGATACATATTTACTAAATGAATGATGAACTTAAAAGTTTACTGGAAACTCTTCTATGGTTTAATTGGCCATTTCATTTTTGGGGTAAAACAGAATGGCAGGTCATCATTGAAAGTAACAGGATAAATGTGTACAACCATAGATCAGAAAATGAACTTGCTGGAGAGATTTTTATGTCTGATGTTTTTTTGTTGCTCTTAATTTAGTCATTTTCCTTCACTTGCTTCCTAGTTTTGAACAATTAAGCCAGCCATTGGCAAAAGAATCTACTTTCTGCTGTGGCGCTGTTACTGCCAGCCCTATATCTTTCCACAGCGTTTCTGCTCTGATCATGGCTGTCAATACACAATCAGTTTGGTATCACCCATCTTTATGGAGTGGTCTGAAAAGTGAAGACCAGAAAGTTGCCCAGTTGTAACCAGAAATCAGTTACATGACTTTTATTACCCTCGTTCAGAGCGAGGGCGAGAGAGAGAGAGAGAAAGAGCGAGAGAAAGAGAGCAATGGAAAGCTACTGTCCTCCACCTAATTTTCTGTTAACTCCAAGTATAGCCTACATCCCTATATAGTACACTCCAGTGTCTCCTTGCATAACATGCAATTACTAAAATGGTTAAAAAACATTATATTAATATTTCTGTCTGGTCTGTGACATGTAGCGCAGACATAGCCCTGTAAATTGTGCCACCCCTCCACAAAGAATCAATGTATGTGTCTACATTTACTGAACCCCCACCCAGCAGAACACGTTTCAACATGACAAACAGGCAACCTGGGAGTGTGGCCATACATTCAAAAGAAAGGAGGAAGACCTGTGCTCTCATGTACAGTGCAATTGTATGCAAAGGTTAGACTGGCCTTTGACCTGGGAGGAAATTCTCAAATCATGTTTCCTAGAATGTGGTTCATTCTCTCTGTTTGACCATTAACCTTGGGTTGATACAGCGTGGTGTGAGATTTCTCCACCCCAGCTAACAAGAAGAGCTCTGCGATTAAAGAGCTCTCAAAGCGCACCCCTTGATCAGAATGTCTACATGCCTGAAAACCATACACATAGAAGAGATGATTCCAAAGAACACAAGCTACTGACTTAGAAACAAGAGGGGCCCTAGCCTCAGATTCCAGAGCCTTGCTAACTACACACCTCATCACGAAAACAGGCAAAGGCGAAAACTGTAAAGATAGTTAAAAGTTAGCAAGATAAGTCAACTTAGCTGACTAGTACTGTTATCAAACTAAAGTTCCCATAAAACTGCCTTTAACGTTACGCCTAAAAGACTGAAGTTACACAGTTACAAATATTACATTAGCTTGCTATTGCTGGCAGGCTTGCTAGTTACGTGAATGGTCAAGTAAGAGGCAAATAACGTTCTTGTCAAAATCTTGTCGAGGTCTTCCTTGAGGTGTATCTATCGTTGTCTCTGGTAGTGGCATGTATTCTAACCCTTCATGAGTATGGAGGGGGGTGACTCTGGGACGCTTGGGGGGTACAGACAGCGTATGCTGTACTGTATAGGAGGGCCTTTAATGATCCCAGGTGCAACATGCGGCGCATTGGGGGGTACAGACAGCGTATGCTGTACTGTATAGGAGGGCCTTTAATGATCCCGGGTGCAACATGCGGCGCATGTTACCAGCCAATTGTGCATTGCTGTTGTATCCTAGGTATGGGGAAATAAACATGTACACACAGGAACTGCATGGACTCACCAGGGAAAAAATGAGTGTTCTCACCACACTGCTACACAAATCTCATTTTAAGATATGCTCCCACAGAAGTCTGTCCTGTCCTCAAAACAGATATTCAACATCAAAATAATATGAGTTCAAGCCACAAAGCTGAAATATGGAGATTCTAAAGACATGTGAAGGAAAATGTGAGCAAATTGTCAGAATCTAACACTGACATTTCAGTATTTGTATTTAGGACATGAAAGTAAACGTTGCTGAAAATGGGTCTTTGTGTGAATAATTAGCTTAGAATCAGCCACCTAATAATATATAATAATCTATAATATAATGAAGCATAGGCCATGTTGTAAGAGGCTTTTAATGCTGGAAGTGACTGAATGAAGTTAAGTAGAGAGCCCAATGGTAAAAATAAAGAACAAATGTACCCTGAAATGAAGTTTGATACAAAGGACTTGGTGGTAAAGCGACTTTACTCCTTACAAACAATCTTTGCATTTACGTAAAGATATGAATATTCCATCCCCTATGAGTGCCCTCCAGAAACAGTACTTCTATCCTGGCTGGACTTAAAGTTGTTTCGGTTGTTGTCTGTTTAGATTTGCATTCTGTCAATAAATATGCAGTCCTTCTATGAAGTGTGGTGAGTGTTGTCAGTTTGATTAATACTTTGGAATGTTGGTAAAGGATTTTAAATGTACTTGTTTTCAATGGGCATTGTGTACAGTTCTATAGGCTAATGTAGACTTTTGCATTGATAAAAAGATCAAAAAAGCCTTCATTTCATAGATGGCAACGCGGCTAATTCTAATTAAATGACTTGGCAAAATCATTTTGCTAATTTAATAACTTCAAATTATTCTAGGGTGTATCAGCGCACTGACGTGGGAGTTTCAAGTATAAATGAGAATAAATTAGAACACCTTCTAAATGATTTCATGTCTGGCAGACTTTTGTCTCCTCTGGTGTAAACCGCTCCGTGATTGGCTGATAAAGAATGACATCATTGCCACACTAATTACTCAACCCATTTGTGCTTGATTGCCCCCTGCTTTGCGTCAATGAAATTAGCAAATATAGGTATCCCTGCCGATTCTCACTGCCTGGTTGCTGATGTGCAAAGCCCATTCATGGTGCTTGTTGCCCTATGAACTTAGGGCTCATGATGTATCTGAAAACTAGAGTGTGGTGTAATGCAGAATACAATTGCATATACAATTGCACTCAAAATTGTTCAACCCCTTAAACCTTCAAGAAATTCTGATGTTGGATGAATACAGAACTATTAGAGAAAGTTTACCAACACATGCTGGAGTGCTGTGAGAACATAAAGTTGATTTTACAAATAGTTCAAGCTAGAAAATCTGTATCAAAGATAAGGTTACACTTTAAAAAAAAAAAAATCCTCAAATTCAGTTCATCACTGTCCTCTATCTGTTTGTTCTGCTTTGTAAATGGGAAACGCAATCACAGTGGCTCAGACTGAGACATAAACAACTCTAGCCAATCACAGTGGCTCAGACTGAGACATAAACAACTCTAGCCAATCACAGTGGCTCAGACTGAGACATAAACAACTCTAGCCAACCATGGGACCAAACCGTTCCATTGTATAGTGTCCTTACTTCATAGTCTCCTATTATTATGACCAGCACATGAACATGAAAGTGGTCTAGAGCTAGTCTGATCCTTATAGACATGAACTGTTTTAAATGTATGTTTTGCACCATATGTGAGGTCCTATATGTCCTTGAATGTCTAGTGTGTGTGTGTCAGTGACAGGGGCACTGCCAAGAATTCTGGGCCCCTTGACAGAATTTTCAGTTATACCCCAGAATACCCTTTTCTAAATCTAGTTTTAAAGTAGTAAAGTTTTTTTTAAACTAGTAGTATAAAGTTTATATCCTACTTAGTTGTATTGTGGTTGTATCTGAAAATCTATCTAAGGAAATTGCATTTATAAAAGAAGAATGGGATTAGATATGTTTGACAGGCATATATATATTTTCATTTGACAAATAGCAAATAAAATTAATGTTATCTAAATAACACTATCATATGTTAAGCAAGCCTGTCTTGTTTGATTGGTTGAGAAAGGTCAGGCTGGGTCAGTGACAAGGCATGCCAGGCCCGGAGTAAGACCATCAGACACAGCTACTGCCTGTGGTATTAGTTCCCTAAGTATGATGGACTATACAGGTGTCTTTTTATTTAGTCCATTAAGGTGCTATTTGTTGGCAATTCAAATACATTAATATAACTTATTGCATCATGTGTTGATGTGGTGTGACTCCTGTAGGCAATTTACAGTTATTTAATATGTCATGTAATAGTCATTAAATTGTACTCATCAAAACATTGTACAAATGTCCTGTGAGTAAAGGGGCGTGAATAATTTTTAGTGCAACTCAAGTCTAAAGATTTTCTTTACTCTGTATTGATACCTAAGGTACTAGTAACAGCTGGATAGCTAGCTAGTTATTTCTGAGTGCCAAGTAACTCAAATAGAGGCACAGGAATTGCTGAGTGACTTTTTGTTTTCCAACTTCATGTAAACAATGTAGCTTTCAAAACATTGTTAAAATAACTGAGCAGCTATGTTACCTTAGCAGCTGTGTTGCCTTAGCAGCTATGTTACCTTAGCAGCTGTGTTGCCTTAGCAGCTGTGTTACCAGGTCATGTGAATTTAAACAAAGCCTTTTCATTTATATCAAAGCTACATAGTGGACCTTATGTATTCACATACTGCATGTAAAAAATGTAAACCAAATGGCCTTTATTTTGTGTCCCTCTTGTGTAACTAAACTTCATATAACTTCTCTTTCCAGGTACCTCTACCTGGGTGTTGGAGGGTTTTCCCTTGCTGTGATAAGCATGGGCTGGTACAGCATTGTCCTGTTTGTTTCTGTGATAATGTCTGCATTGTTGATCTATTATCTGGACTCACAAATAATTCACCCATGGATTTTTACTGTCCAAATGTTCTGGCAGTCCCTTTGGCACGTGTTCCTTCTTATCAGGTTGCTCTGGCATGAAGAACCTACAGACCATAGGTACTGAATATGATCAATATGACAGTGTACTGAATATGATCAATATGACAGTGTACTGAATATGATCAATATGACCATAGATACTGAATATGATCAATATGACAGACCATAGGTACTGAATATGATCAATATGACCATAGGTACAGAATATGATCAATATGACCATAGATACAGACCATAGATACTGAATATGATCAATATGACCATAGATACTGAATATGATCAATATGACAGACCATAGGTACTGAATATGATCAATATGACAGTATATTCATGAGACCATAGATACTGAATATGATCAATATGACAGACCATAGATACTGAATATGATCAATATGACAGACCATAGATACTGAATATGATCAATATGACCATAGATACAGACCATAGGTACTGAATATGATCAATATGACAGTATATTCATGAAGAACCATAGGTACAGAATATGATCAACATTTAAGTATATTCCTAAATGTAGTATCAGGGGTTGATTTCTCTTAGCACTTAATCTCATTCTACAATCAATCAATCCTTCAATATTTCCTACACACGAATATGATTTAAGTAAAACAGAAAAACATGTTGCAGACACGGTGCAGAGATGATCAGTTGTCCTGTACTCAAATACCTCTCTACACTGACAAGAATTGACTTTATTCAAATCAGTTGAAGTCAGGTAAAACTGAAGAACATAATTCACATTGCATTATTGATCCATAAAGTTTAGAAATCAGACATTTACCAAGTAAACACATTTGCAGAAATATGAAGATGATACCAACATTTATCCAAATAGGTTTATAATTTACCCATACCATAATTGTCAATATACAGAAATATACTTTAAAAAGGATTAGTTGACAATGACAAGCATAAATAACAAACTAATGACTCTTTATATGCAGCACTGGATAGGACAAACCTTTACTGCATACAGTATGGCTATGTTCACACACAGCACTTTATGTCTCATGGAAAGTAATTTCCTTGATGTTGCTTTGACAAGAAATGCTGCATTTTGGCCAGAAAATACTGATTTCAAATGTTGGAAATATTTCTACTTTATGGAAAAACACATAGCGATACCAAGCCTTTTTGTCAGCTGACCAAAAATTAAATGAAAAGACTGCTTATCACAATGACAACCAGTTCTGATAGGGGAAGGAAGTGTCAACGTTAGAAGAGCTTTGTGGGAGTGATCTAATCTTAGCAGTAGTCATTTAGTTGAGTCCAACTTTTTGTGACCTTGTGGACTTTAGCACGTCAGATCCTTCCTTCTATCAAGCACTCTTGAGCCCCTTCAGATTCAACTTCATTGCTCCAGTCATGCTGCCTATCCATCTCAGCCTGTCTTCTGCTCATTGCTCCAGTCATGCTCCATCTCAGCCCTTCCTCTTCTGCTCTTTTCTCCAGTCATGCTGCCTATCCATCTCAGCCTGTCTTCTTCTGCTCATTGCTCCAGCCATGCTGTGTATCCATCTCAGCCCGTCCTCTTCTGCTCTTCCTTTCAGTTTCGTCCCCCCATCATGAGATCCTTCTCCAAGGATTCAAAACTTCGTATGAAATGTCCAAAATATTTTAGCTTCCGTCACATCGTGAATCCTTCCAAGGAGCAATCTGGTTGTATTTCCTCAATTCTTAATTAGTTTCTATCCAAGTCATTCTCAGCAGTTTCCTCCAAGTCCAAACTTCAAATGCGCTGATTCTTTAGGTCTTACAGATAGTCCAGCCCTCACATCCATACATCACTACTAGAAACGCCATAGCTTTGACAATGCTCTCCTTTTTAGACCTTTGGGCTGTCCCTGGTCTTCAAAATGTTGTTTAGGCTTGCCAACCCCGACCTTCCAAGAAGCAAGCATCCCTTGATTTCTGGGTTAGTTTCCCTCAGCAGTCATTTACAAGCCAAAGAACATGTAATCTGTGATCGTCTCCACTTCCTCCCCATTTATTAGCCCCATCTTAACAGGGCTGGTGGACGTAATCTTGGTTCTCTTGGAGTTGGGCATCAAAGCTGTTGTGCTTTCTTCCTTCACCTTCCTGAATGATGTCTTCAGGTCTTCCTCATTCTCGGCCATCAGAGTAGTATAATTTCTAGTATATTTGAGAGTAGTATCATTGGCATATTTGAGATGCTGTGACATTTCTTCCTCCGACTTTAATTCCAGCATCTGCTTCATCCAGGCCTGCATTCCGCACAATGTGTTCATCATGAATGGTGGTATGGTGACAATATGTAGCCGTAATCCTTTCCCAAAATTGAACCAGTTAGTTGTTCCATGTTCCGTTCTGACTGTTGCTTCTTGGCCTATATACAGATTTCTCATGATATCAGATGGCGTGGAATCCCCAATCCAGATCTAGTCCTACATTTCAAATAAATCAGAAGTATTACAATATGACAACCTTCTTACTTAGTTAGATGTTCATAAAATGCTATGTTGCTCATCATTAGCAAGCTAATCAGTATAATCATGGGTCCATTGGCTATGTACCCTCAAGCTGCTTCTTTTTATCAGTCAAAGGCCACCAGGCAGCATTTTTTTTCTACCAAAAAGTGTTAACTGTGAACACAGCCTCATTCCTTCATAATAGATTCAGGGAGTCGCAGACAATATTTCATTGTGTGTGTGCAGTGACTAATTGATTGATAAGAGAAAGCAACATGAGAGATTATTCATCATTATATCATATAATCATATTTTTCCACTCTAGACTTCTACTCATGGTGTCCTCTCTGATGCTGCTCACTCAGCGAGTGACTTCTGTTTCCATGGATCTTGAAGAGGGAAAAGTGATTCTTCCCCCCCGGTTCAAAGGAAGGGTTTACAGTTCTCACCTCCTCCCTTTCGCCTGCTACAGTCTCTCGTTCGTGTTCTTGCTCGGTGGGCCTCTATGTCCATATGACCAATTTGTGTCTTTCGTACAGCACATTCAACAAAACCCTCCACCTTCTCCTCTCAACAGAGTTTCTCTGAGACTTTTATGGGTTTTGATCTTGGAAGGCATCAAACATGTCCTAACGATTATTCTCAAAGTTAGTTCTGTAAATCTGAACAATTTTGGTGGGCTTCAAGGTGTTCTGTGGGTGTGGAATCTGTCACTGCTCCTGAAGATGAGCTACTACTCTCACTGGGCTCTCAGTGAGTGTCTGTGTAATGCCACTGGTCTTGGCTTCTGTGCTAAACGCCCAACTGGTTCCCAGCGCTGGAATGGTCTGTCAGATGGGGAGCTGTGGACCACAGAGACTTCATGCCGCCTGTCTGAGTTTACTCGTCAATGGAATGGCACAACTGCTGCGTGGTTGCGAAGGCTTATTTACCAAAGATGTCAGACTTTTCCTTTAGGATTAACATTTGCTTTTTCAGCCCTGTGGCATGGTCTGCACCCAGGTCAGGTCGCAGGTTTTTTCCTCTGGGCAACCAGTGTGAAAGCTGATTATCAAGTTCACAAATATTTGAGTCCAAGGCTGACTTCACCATGGACAAGGAAGGTGTTCAGATGCTTAAGCTGGATTCAGACCCAGATGGTCATGGCATGTGTTATCGTCACCATTGAACTTTGGCATGTAACGCTGTGGTCCTTTTGTATGAATTATATTAGCATCTTCCCTCTTATCTATATTTGTTTATTAACAGCACTTTCATTTTGTTGATCTACATTGCTGATTTTACACTTTGCTGGGTCCTGCTGAGGAGGCGTGGCCTAATAAGCCCTGATGTGTTTTGTATATCATCGAAGAGGTACTGTAATTATTCTGAATCAGCTGTTTGATATAGGACTTTGATGTTCTTTCTACATTTAAAGATTTTAAGAAACTTTTTATCTGAATCTCATTAATTAACAGAATATTGACAATGGTGACATAAGCCTATTACTTCTACAAAGACTCTTGTTTAGATATTTGTGTATTGATGAGTATTTCCACGTCAAACTGATATTGATTCTGAATTGTAATCTATTTATTTAGATAATACTTTTAATATATAAGAGTTTAGAGACTGATAGATACTGACTAAGATTTACGATACTAATATTGATTCTGAATTGTTGATTTCTTTGTTTAGATTAGGTCTACAAGGTATACATGAAATACTGATATTGTGTTGAATTGATTTCTTTAAGTAGAAATGAGTACATTTGAATCTAGTTAGAACGGGTTAGAACAGGTCTCACAGTGTGCTGTTTGATTTGGTCTTGGTTTGGTCAGCATCAAAGCCCTCTTTAGTATAACCCGAACACTGCAGGCAAACACAGATCCTATTTGCCCTCTCAGCAGGGTGACCAGGGCCAAACAGACCATAAGTGAGACGAGTAGGACGTTTGTGTGGGACAATGAGGGACGTGTTACCAATGCTGAGAGATAACCTGAAACTTTGATATAATGTCTATTTAACGGATTAAGAAACATTTGTATTCTGCCTCTCGGCTCGTAAACACCTATACTTTGTCCTCCAGTCGATTCCACAGCACACCAGTTAGGCCATAAAAGATACAGGCTACAGCTTTTGCTATACGCAAGATATGATGAGGACAGAGCTGTTTAAGGCACACTAATCAATAAAAGAAAATGTTCTTTTCTTTGTGACTATGATGTTGCCTGGTATCTTTTAGCCAACCTTATCTGTGATGTTTGTGTAAATGTGGTTTTTGTGACAGCCTCTTGATGAACGCCTTCACTGCTCTCTTCTCAGCCACTGGATGAAAGCCAGGCTTTTAGTAAACCTTGGCTATGTTGCATGAGTATGAGCCAGGTTGCTGGTTATGACACAGCACTAATACATAGAGTAGAAACTATGCAACACTGAGACTTCCATTTGACACGGTCTATTCATGTTGATTTGAGCTGCCCACTCTACATATCCCCACCCAGCCCACCCCTGGATGATATCCTGGTTACCCCACAGTTTGCAGAGGGTGGACAGTACAACTGTAACATAAATGGCTTATGACGTACTTTTCTTAAGAGATAATTAAGTATAAATATCAGATTTAGAATTATTATATTCTGATGATGTGCAAAAAGCTGAGCTATTTAAACAATACTGTCTAATGATTGTCAAGGTCATGTTCACAGTCATGTTCACAGGTAGTAGTTATTTTCCCCATCTGTTTAAGTTGTATTACTTATCTTAATTGTAGTCTAGAATTCACAAAGCATTTTCGGGCTAAGGGTACCTCCTTAACCTAAAACAACCTTGTGGAAACAACCTGTAACCTATAACAATGTATTCAGGATCTTCGTGCAAATAGGCCTCAATATTTGCCCTCTAAATGCACAAATCTTGCAGCTCAGATTAAATGGGAATTGCTCAGTCATTGCTCATTTTAAAATAGTTGATTTGAAAACATTAAATTAAGGCAAAAGAAAGTCTCTTTAACAGGTTTATATACCTTATTTGTTATAATAAACAAATCGAGGTGATTTAATCTTAGGCTACTACTGAGATTCGCTCTGCAAAAGTCCCCAAACCAGAAGAGGACCGTATCTGTTCTACGCTCAGCTGCCAAGAAGCCTACGTCACATATTGTCGGGATGAAATAAGACACCGTTTCCTGGTTTCATTTCAAGCACTGAATTTACGTAAAATTCCTCACTCCTTCCGCAATCTTTAGATCCAACAGGACCAGCAACCGAGACAGGTAAGAAACATATGCATTGCCTATTTATTTTGCTAACCACTACGTGTGATTTGAAACACTACTACTAGGTAACCCATCTTACCAAAATCTGCCTGTCATAATGAAACGGCAGATGCCTGGCCAAAAAACGACACAAAACTTTTACCCATACATGCTGGTTGAATTTCATCATTTTAGAGACCCATTAGGATGAAATGGTTGAGCCCTGAACTTATTTTAGCCTAGTCATTGTCCTCCTATATTGTGATGCATCATTGAGAGACTGTCATGTGTTTTCCGTGTTTTTCCTGTAGCCTACGGTTCAGTTCCAACTCTTCTCTTGCTGGCTGAAGTTACCTGGACTGTGTTTCCGAAAACGGTCTCCTAAGCGTTTTACCAAGACTTGAAAGGTATAGCCTTCCATACTAAAAATCTTTACTTTTCTGCACGTTTCCCAAACAATCTCTTCAGAGTTCCCTTTAGAGAAACATTCCTACGTATAGGCTACCTTAAGTGGCTGAATCCATGTGAATGCATCTCTCCACCCATGGCAGCAAGTGTTGTCATTCATGTAGATTTGAGCATGCGTGAGATGAGTATGATGGGCATGACCAGATTGGAGTGCAGGTGACCACTATAAGAAAGAACATAGTAGCATAGCAAGTCAAAATAAAATAAAACTTCCCAAATAAGCACGGATGTAGGCTAAATGTTAGTCAGATTTGTATTCGCAAGGGATTAAAAATGAACAGCTAATTAACTTAGAACTAAGTTGCCGATGTGTATTGCTTTTTATTTTTTCAACATTTTTCAACCTGGCCCCTGTTTTTTAGACCTTATTGGCGCCACATTTTTAGTAGGGACAAAAATGTTCAAAATCGTAGTGAGTTAGAACGCTATAAATGACAACCGCAAAATGGCTAAATGGGGTCAAACTAAACCGCCCTTTTTTTGCCACTGACAGGCTCATAATGCTCATAATGTTATTATAAGTGTCTGACAACATGAACATGATCCCTACAAGATCTGCGTTGTTGTTTCGTTCACATTTTGTTCACATTTCATTTGGTCGTGTCAGATCTGGTGAGAAAAGTTATTTAATTACAATGTACGTGATTCAGTATATTTGGGCCATACCTTTAATTGTTGAGAAATAACTTTTTAAGTTTGCCATGTTTAAGAAGGTTGGACATGAAGCTACAACCATGATTAGTTCAGCTGGGCGTGTTTTGAATGGGCTGCTATGTCTGCTATGAGGAACTCCACCGCCTTCTCTCCCTTCTCTCATTTCACTTCCTTCTCAGCATCTGCAATTAGAAATCATTAACTTATTGTCAGCACCAATTGTAATGTTTTTATTCAAAGTTTAATGAGCCCAGGGTGTACCTTAAATGTTTTGGTAATGTAATCTTTTAAACAGACAACAGAAAACAATACATAATAAGGTCACTTTATATAAAGTTATCCTAGGTTTGAACTCATACAATGCACTACAAGGAAGAAGAGCATAATTATACAGTGGGGCATAAGACAATACACAGACATAGCAAGCAAGATGACTCTATGTCAGATTGCCTTAATGCACTATAACAGTGGTTCCCAAACTTTTTACAGTCCCGTACCCCTTCAGACATTTAATCTCCAGCTGCGTGCGGGATTTAGGTGGCATTTTTTGGGCACTTATGCCCTTTTTTCTCTCCATTTGACTTTTTACCCCACTTATTTCTGCTATTACCTGTGTTACTTCAAATTGGAATTCTAGAAAATTCTTACTCATACTCACAAATCTTTGTGGATTTTGCTGTGGCTCTCTCCCTGGGAGGATCTAGACAGGAACGCTCTCCTGAAGACATTAGATCTAGACAGGAACACTCTCCTGAAGACATTAGATCTAGACAGGAACACTCTCCTGAAGACATTAGATCTAGACAGGAACACTCTCCTGAAGACTGGCCTTAGATCTAGACAGGAACGCTCTCCTGAAGACTGGCATTAGATCTAGACAGGAACGCTCTCCTGAAGACTGGCATTAGATCTAGACAGGAACACTCTCCTGAAGACATTAGATCTAGACAGGAACGCTTTCCTGAAGACTGCCAAGATCAATTGGTCATAGAATTTGTAATAGGCATGCTCTGAATCAGTTAAGTTGTTTTATGTTGCCCAATCATTTTCGGAAATAAACGCTCTATCTCCGACCAGGGTACGACGTTATGGCGGTGTTATTCACAATACCAAAGTAAACAACTTCAGTAAAGTATACCTTTCAAGTCTTCATAAAATGCTAAGAGACGCTGTTAACGGGAAATGCTCAATCTCTCTCCTCCCCCCCCCCCCAATAGGCAAGATGGACTTGAAATCCCCTGGAGCTGCACATGTGTCCAAGGGATCACCAAATACAAAGGAAACCACTGCTGACCAGACCTCGAAGGAAGGATACTCTTCGAGGGTCATCACTGCGGTGTTTTTGTCACTTCTGCTGGACCTTCTTGGGTTTACCCTCATTCTTCCTCTCCTTCCCTCCATCTTAGACCACTACAGTCAAAAAGATGTAAGTGTTCTTTTAGTGTCCAATATGAAATATGTGAAATACACAAACTCATGGTGATAAGTCCCCCGACAGCAGTGTAATTCAGCTGCACTGAAAGTGGCATGTTTTTTCTTTAAAAAATGTGTAGTATATTTTATATCTAATATCTAAACTGAATTGTTGTTGTTGTTGTTGTTGCCAAAAAAGTGTTTCTTTTTATTCTTATACTTATGTTTGTGTAAACATACAGTCTGTGGTATCCCGAAATTTTTTAAGTTGCGTAATAATTCAATTCAATTTTATTTATATTGCGCCAGAACAATAAAGTTGTCTCAAGGCGCTTTACAGAGCCCAGAGCCTGTTACGTATTTGTTTCAAACCATCAATCGATCAAGTGCTTTTTAATAATTGATGAAAATGAATTTGAATCATTGATCAACTGACAAAGTAGACTGGGAAAGTAGTGCAACCTTTTCTTGTGAGTGTGTGTATGGAGCTGGATCAGTTACCTGTAACCCACTGTTTGGATAAACGGCTGTCTGATTGGTAGCCTACCATAGTGCTGAATAGCCTCTACTCTGTCTCTGTGCATATACTGGCCATTTAAAAAAAAAAAAAAGATTCTTTAAAACTACAAAGATAAATGTGACGGTGACAGTTGACTATTGAGAATCTTAAAAAGTGTAAAGTGTAGAAAAATGAAACTAACATAACTGAAGTGTCTTTTATGAGACCTACATGTCAAAGTTTTTATATTCAAGTGGTTAAAGCTGAATTAATCACAGAAAATGGAAAAAAAGAATAAGAGAAAGCCTAGGAAGAACAATACAGTGCATGATTTGCAAGTAATAACATGAGTACATTAATAATTGTGTGAGTCAAAAAGTCAATGTATTGGCAAACAGGATGGCAGTGATGTTGAATGGAGCACAGGTTGGCCTTTGAATGGACAATCAATTGTTCAATATAACAACCGGTAAACCTTTTAATTTGTATTTTTTTTTTTACAGGATGCTGTCTACAATTCTCTGCAGAATTTAGTGGACTGGTTTAGAGTTACTGTCAGAATTCCTCTGGACTCAAAATACAATAGTGTTCTTTTTGGAGGTAAGAACAATCTTCCCCTGAAGACATGCTTGATGCTTGAGCAGTATTATTAGTTTACTGGCTCTGAACTGCAAGTTGGCATTGAACTAAATTCTCTCATGGCAAAATGTTGGAAGATTTGAAACAACCGAATGTCTCTATACATGGATAAGTGAAATACTAGTAGAAAAGAATTAGCCAGGTCTGAGGGTGTACTGCTGCTTAAAACACTAACGATGGAGCACGTTCTTAATTGATTGTATTTTCTGCTTTGCAGGATTAATTGGATCCCTTTTTTCTTTACTTCAATTCATTTCCTCTCCTGTGATTGGAGCTGCATCAGATTGCTATGGCAGAAGACCACTGGTGCTGCTCTCCACAGTGAGTTTGTGTGCTGATTTGGCTCCCTGCTAGGAAACGAAAATGCCTTTATTCCATCAGCCTGCCTGAGCCATTGGAAAGGCATCAAATAAGTTTTGTGCTTAGGTTGTAAAACCTATTAAAATGTAAGAAAAGTCAAATATATTATCAGAGGAGGCTTCTCTAAGACTACAGGTGAAACCATAGCCGTGTCTACTACTGCACACTTGTGCACTTCAAACACTGACTTTCAGTGCTTAGGGCGTTCACACTGACAGAGCCAGCAGAATTCAGGGCACTGAAAGTACCCGGATGGCGCACTGCAAACAGTAAAAAAATGCAGTGTGAAACGATGGACACTACTCGCCCTAAACGGGCGCCATCTTGGCTACGTAGCGGAAGAGGAGGAGCCCTTTCGGCAGCTTTTCAGTTTGGAAAGTTGGCTGACTGACGCTTCGCAAATCACTTCAACCATTATTGCTGGTTACAATAACTGTGTTATCTGATAGTACAGTGTCTATTTCTCGGTAACTTTTGAAAAATCTAAGCGAGAAAACGCCAGAAGATGTACATTTACATACAAAATACGGCCGTCAGCGGAGTTTGGTCCGCCTTCTTTTTTTAAATTTCCAGTTGGCCAGAGGAAGCTGGCGCACATATTTTTGGGTAAAAGGCTTGCACATTTGCGTCCATCAGTGTTCCATTTGAGACAACACTAATCAGCGACAGAGCGCACTACAGATGTAAGTGCTTAGTGTGCACTACGCACTGTATTGCAGTGTACTTCGTAAAGTAAGCGGTAATAGGCACGGCTCATGTCTCACCATGATAATTTATTCGATCTGTCATTTAATTGTGATGCTTAGTTGCAAACAATCTTCTAGGCTACAACTAAACTGATTTTTTTGCTCTGCTAGCGTAATGTTTTACAGACAAATATTGATGATGTGCAACACACCTAGCTTAGTAAGAAATCGGGAATAGTATTTTAAAAAGGTTTCTCTCTTATTGTGAGTAAAGGTATCTGTGATATACTTGTAACATGAAATTGACTAGCTTATTACAGTCATGACAGCACCACTGCAAATTTGACCACTGAATCTCATGATCTTCAATGAACTTTTTCTCATTTCTGTCATACATCTAGTTTTTTTTTAATGACGCCTCTAAATGAATACGACCTTTTTCGTTTGTGATATGTTTTATTCTTTATCTCATTCTGTTTTAGTTTACTTGTTCTAGTTTAGTTCATTGTTTTTCTGTGTGTTTTACCTCTGTACTATACTGTTACATTTCTTCTTCTGTAACTCACTTTGTACAGTATGTGCTATGGTAAATATACTATCTAAAAAGGTTAGTATTATGGATGTACCACTTTTAAATATGTTTTATTATATCCTTAGGTGGGTGTCATGGCCTCCTATGTCCTCTGGGTGTTTTCTCGCAGTTTCAGCATCTTCCTCCTTTCTCGTGTCGTCGGCGGGATTTGTAAAGGCAACGTCAGCCTCTGCACCGCCATGGTGGCCGATCTGCGTAATCCACAGGCTAGAAATCGAGGAATGGTTAGTGACTTGTTGATCCCATGTCTTCTTTCCCTTTCATATGTTTGTGAAAGGGGAGTAAGTGGTAAAACAGAGATTTTCTTAATTACACTAACAAATAGATCTCCACAGAGAACACAACACAGACACACACATTTTGGCACAGTCTAGACTATTCCATGACAACTCAGTTACACAAGTTGTTAATAGCCAGATGACAGAAAAAGAGAAATCAGCATCTTCTTATCAACCTAATGTCATCTAGCTACAATCCTAGTTAGGAGTACTTTTAGGGTGCTTTCACACTAGAGCCTTTTATACAGACTGGGCTCCAGTTGAGGCGTTAGTTCAGTTCATTTTGTTGATGGGAACGCTGTTTTGGGGTCAGAGGTCAACACCAGGGACAGAGTCCTCCAAAAACTGGGGGTCTGGTGTACAGTTCACCTGAACTCCAGCACAGTTCACCTGAACTCCAGCACATTTATACAGCCTTATATATTCATTTTAGTATTTGGTGTGAAAGCTATCCAATCTGAAACCAGGGAGAACACTATTGATGACAGCTGATGGATGCAAATTCTCCCACAAAACATAAATCACAGTTACATGTGATCATGTAACATGCACTTTTCACTAAACACTAACAGTCTTAAAAATAGTGACTAGAGAACAGCTAATGTTAAGTGTCAATTCATGCTTGAGGTTTTGCATACGTGCTCTACAAGCAAAGCTGCAAATTAATCTCGCATTGCTGTCTGTGTAGAATCCCCCTCCTCCAAGCAGCTTGCATCATTAATGGCAGAGCCAAAATGATCAAAGAAACGTAAAGATTAAACCATTATAGTGCAGCTTTCCATTTTTCCTCCCATACTTTGTGTCATTGCGACATTGGTAAATAAAAAGCTGCACATTGACTACATCTTAAATAGGGCACAGGTTGAAAAATCCCAAAGTTTCTATTTAATATTGTTTTGCAAATTTTCTTGCATTATGCTTATTGCTTAATTTTCTCATTGTTGTTTCATTTTTATCTAATGTTTATTTGTATGTATTGTTTTTAAGTTGCTTTGGACAGAAGCGTCTGCTAAATACCCTAACTATAATTATAATGTCTTTTTGTATGTTTAACCAGGCTATGATTGGTGTCGCCTTCTCTCTTGGATTCACACTGGGACCATTACTGGGTGCCTACTTTGCACAAAGGCCCAAAGAAGCTGGGGAGTTTTATCAGGGGCCAGCTTTATTAGCCCTGGCTTTCTCTGTTGCAGATCTGCTTTACATCTTTGTCATGCTACCAGAAACTTTACACAGAGACAGTGAGGTAAGCTTGGTGCAAGATTACATACAACATTCTGAGCTATTAAAGATGCTAAATGCAAGACTTTTAGTTTAAAACTTAAAATATCAGAATTTGAGGAAATGACAGTGTTGACGTAATATCAAAAACACCTATGTACTGTGTTGCCGATATCTACAAAGTTAGCATGCTGTCCAGCTAGGGTCTGCCCAGACTTTCTTGTTATACCATTTTGTATCTCAAGACGTAATAGTGAATCACTGTAGCAAAAAACAGAAAGGAGTTAGTAGTAAGCCCATCGGCCCATTAATGGTTAGCCTATCAGCTAGCTCAACAGCTTGAGACCTACAGAGGTCTATTTGCCTCAACTAAATGAATGTAACATATATCAATCAATGTGGATGATGACACTAATGGTCTCCAAGCAGGCCACCTTCTAGACACCAGACCGGCAAGAAACAATCCTAGTGGAAACCCTGATCTAGATACAGACCACTTCATTTGTGTGTAGATGATGGTGAGTTTTTTGAATGAATGCTTTCTGCTTTGCCATAGGTTAATGACATGAACTCAGTGGTTCAGGGGCCTGGAGACCTTCTTAACCCAGTGGCACTTTTCAACTTCACAGCCATCACAAGAACAGAACATGCACCCCCAGCGCAGAGTAAGATCACATATACTCTATGTTTATCTAGCACATTAGTAATTATCATAATAATTATCACAATAAACCATTTCAGACACATTTTAACAGTTAGGAACTTGCCAGAGATTTGTTTTGAACCCTGGTGGACATTTCAAACCAATTCAATTCAATTCAATTCAATTCAACTTTATTCGCCATGTATACAGATACTAGGAATTGTTTTTGGTTTTCTCCATGCAGGCTATAGTATCACAGATAGAACAACAAGACAACACAGAACAACAATACAAGGACAGATAGTACCAGACAGTATGAGCAAAATAATAAATAAGAATGGAGGTAGTGCAACAATAATAATGTTAAATAAAGTTAAATAAAGTGCGATAAAGTTCGTGTGTGAGAGCTATTTAGGAGGGCTATTGCTTGGGGGAAAAAACTGTTGAGGTGACGTGATGTTTTGGTCATGATGGCCCTGTATCGCTGTCCAGAGGGGAGACGGTTAAAGAGACTGTTAGCAGGATGTGAGGGGTCTGCCGTGATCTTCATTACTTTCCTGAGGGATCTGGAGCTGTGAAGGTCCTTGATGGAGGGAAGGGGGCAGCCGATGATGCGCTCTGCTGCCCGTACGACTCTTTGGAGCCTGGCCTTAGAGCGGGCAGAGGCAGAGTCATACCAGACCGAGTGAGAGGATGTAAGCACACTCTCAATGATAGCCCTGTAAAACTGCACCATGATGGGGGGGCTGACCTGTAGTCCTCTCAGCTGCCGGAGGAAGAACAGGCGCTGCTGACCTTTCTTCACTAATTGAGTGATGTTATTGTCCCATTTTAGTGTGTTGGTGATGGTTGTGCCTAGGAACTTGAAATGCTCTACTACAGTGACAGATGAGTTGTTGATGACAAGTGGAAGATGTGTCGGAACCTTTTTTCGGAAGTCCACAATCACCTCCACTGTCTTGTTGACGTTGAGCTCTAGGTTGCTGACTGCACACCAGGACTCTAGATGGCCGACCTCCCTCCGGTAGGCAGACTCGTTGTTGTTGCTGATGAGACCTATCATGGTGGTGTCGTCTGCATACTTGATGGTCTTGACAGACGGGTCACCAGAGGAGCAGTCGTTGGTGTACAGGGAGAAGAGCAGGGGGGACAGCACACAACCCTGGGGGGCACCGGTGTTAACTGTGCGGGGCTGTGACAGATGCGGGCCCAGCCTGACATACTGTCTCCTGTTGGTGAGAAAATCTGTAATCCATAAGCAGGTAAGGGGGTGGATGTTCAGATGGGTCAGTTTGCTATGGAGGAGGTCGGGAATGATGGTGTTAAAGGCAGAACTATAATCCACAAACAGGACCCTTGCATAGGTGTTCCGATTGTCCAGGTGTTGTAGAATATAGTGAAGGGCTATGTTGATTGCATCGTCTACTGAGCGGTTGGGTCTGTATGCAAATTGGAGGGGGTCCATGAGGTGGTCAGTGGATGCTTTGAGATAGGAGAGGACCAAGCGTTCAAATACTTTCATGACTACAGAGGTGAGGGCGACCGGTCTGTAATCATTTAAGCAGGTGATCTTGGGCTTTTTCGGCACTGGAATGATGACAGCAGATTTGAAGCATACAGGGACACGGCATAAATTGAGAGACTGATTAAAAATGTCCGTAAACACTGGAGCCAGCTCGCTGGCACAGTGCTTGAGGGTAGCAGGTGACACCATGTCCGGCCCACACGCTTTCCTGGTGTTCTGACCTTTGAAGAGCCTCCGAACCTCATGCTCAGTGATGACCAGTGGAGCAGGTGAGGTGGTGGCAGGGGGAGGGGAGGCGGGGGGGATGGAGGGGGTGGACCCACGCGGTGCTTCAAACCTTGTGCAGAACACATTGAACTGTCAGAGAAAAGGTAGCAGGTCTTTGAAGAACAAAAAAAGAACACAGTGGAAAAGAGCATCAATTCTTCAGCCAAACCTTTCAAACGAACGGCCATAATAGGAAAACTGATATTGTATTAATGCAATAAACTGCAATAAATCTATATATCTACACTGTTATTTTCTTGGATATTCAACAGAAATGAAGAACCTTAAAGTTTTGGGGATGGTGTACTTCACATACCTCTTTCTGTTTTCTGGACTGGAATTCACTCTGAGTTTTTTAACGCACCAGCGTTTTGGATTTTCCAGGTAAGAAGTCATACACATGGACTTGGAGGGAATGTAACCTCACAAAAGTGGCTAACAGTGACTCCATAAGGACACCATTTAAATATACTGCTCATAATGATTTATTCTGTATTTTGAAGAACACTTTGAATTTCCATCATTAAATGATAACTATATCTAAAACAGATTGATGGGGAAATCTCTGTATTTTGTCTAGCATGGACCAGGGGAAGATGTTCTTCTTTATTGGTATTACCATGGCAACCATTCAGGGGGGATTTGCCCGGAGGATCAAACCAGGGAATCAGATCAAGACAGTTCGTTTGGTAAGCTGCTTTACCCTTATAAGGAAAATGATATCCCTCTATTTGTCCATACTAAAAGCGGACCTATTATGCTTTTCCGGTTTTCCTTTCCTGAAGTATGTGAGGGCCTGTGTCCATATACTGAAGTATGTGAGGGCCTGTGTCCATATACTGAAGTATGTGAGGGCCTGTGTCCATATACTGAAGTATGTGAGGGCCTGTGTCCATAAACTGTTTTTGTTTCTTTTTTTCAATTGTTCCTATTGAGAGCAGGGCGCATGCGGCTGCCTAGAGAAGAAGTGCTGCACCCAGTCTTTTTTTTCAGAGCTGCCCTGAGTGGTTCTAGTTGAAAATCTCTGAACTTTTCAGAAAAAGCATTGGTCGTCATAACAAAGATGATTATAAATGCAATTTGTTTGGCTTTTTTCTCCTTAGATTTTTTTTTAATTACAGAGAAATAGGCATTGTTCAATCAATTCAATACAAAAAATAAGCCTGAGGTAATTTGCGAGGGGGTGTACCAGCCAACTATGTAATGTTAGCAAGCTGACTACCCTAACTAACTTTCACTCCGTGAAAAGAGGTGTATCCAGGACTCCTGTGTACGCCCATATACATTCCACAGATAATTGGATGTATCTGGGAGTCTGTTCCCCTGTTAATGTCCCAGATCCTCCTGGATATGTACCAGGTGCGGGGGCCTGCCTGGAGCCATTAGTTGCCATGGTGAATAATCCCCAAGCGAACATTTGCATTTCACACCTTGAGCCACAAGGTATTCTTCAACTGGTCAAAAATCTTACCTTGGATTGGTGGCCCAATGCCTTGACCCTCCTCTAAATCCCCCATTGGTCCAATTATTAGACATATAAATGAGCCATATACATCAATGTACAATTACACATGACATATGATATAATGTAATACGGTATAATGTAATATAACATAACAAAGGCTTTTAGTGAGCGTAAAGGAATCACTGATCACTTGTGAGCATTCTCAAGAAGGACCCATCTCCTCACGCAGTGGTCTCCATTGCAAATCTATCCACATGAACACATACAGTACATGGTGATTCACAAGGTACCTCTGGTCTGCATCCAGTATGTTCTGTAGCTCCCCACACATTGTAGACTGTACTATGGGCTAGAGGCCAGACGACACACAGTTTAAACATGAAGGTTTATTGATTATTGCACAGGCATACACTGACACCATTTGCGTACTCAGTAACAAAACTATTATGTCATACTAAGGAGAGAGTGTCTGTGGTAGTAACTATTATGTCATACTAAGGAGAGAGTGTCTGTGGTAGTAACTATTATGTCATACTAAGGAGAGAGTGTCTGTGGTAGTAACTATTATGTCATACTAAGGAGAGAGTGTCTGTGGTAGTAACTATTATGTCATACTAAGGAGAGAGTGTCTGTGGTAGTAACTATTATGTCATACTAAGGAGAGAGTGTCTGTGGTAGTAACTATTATGTCATACTAAGGAGAGAGTGTCTGTGGTAGTAACTATTATGTCATACTAAGGAGAGAGTGTCTGTGGTAGTAACTATTATGTCATACTAAGGAGAGAGTGTCTGTGGTAGTAACTATTATGTCATACTAAGGAGAGAGTGTCTGTGGTAGTAACTATTATGTCATACTAAGGAGAGAGTGTCTGTGGTACCTCCGCAGTGGTAGAGATTTGAGCGATGTCTCCCCAAGTTTCCCTATCAACTCTATTGTATTACTTTTATTCATAGAGTGTAGTCACCCCACCCAGACTTGAACCTGGGTCTACAGGGGCTAAACATGCACTCTGACCACAACGCCAACGAGCCAGGCTGCCCTCTACAGGGTGCTAAACATGCACTCTGACCGCAACGCCAACGAGCCAGGCTGCCCTCTACAGGGTGCTAAACATGCACTCTGACCGCAACGCCAAAGAGCCAGGCTGCCCTCTACAGGGTGCTAAACATGCACTCTGACCGCAACGCCAAAGAGCCAGGCTCGATGGCATGGCAGTCAGAGCACATACTCATCTGTAGTGACGGCACATCGTCACACTGCCCTCCGCTTCGGGAAGCGCACCCAGGCATTCCTCGCGCGTCCACCAACCATACTTCTCCCATCCAGAGCGCCGCCCCACACACAAGTGCTTCACCCATCTATGGGGTCCCTCACACAGGGGTCAACCTACCTGGGGGTCCCTCATACAGGGGTCAACCTACCTGGGGGTCCCTCATACAGGGGTCAACCTACCTGGGGGTCCCTCATACAGGGGTCAGCCTACCTGGGGGTCCCTCATACAGGGGTCAACCTACCTGGGGGTCCCTCATAAAGTTTACCAGCAGACATTCCTCCAATAGGAGAGATGGATTCACCACTGGATGATGGCCCACCCAGGTGGAGAGCATTGTGCAAGGGTTGCATCGGCTCACAGGCCTAACAGGGTACCTTATTGTGTCTATAAAAGAGTGCCTGACGTTTTGAAATATCTATGGAATCTCATGGTGATTGTATGGAAGAAATGAACAATTCCAGGGATGTGCTGTCAGGCAGGGGGTATTTTCATTCCAAAGGAGAAGAACACTACAAACATAGGCCAATCCCAACCTATCAGTCTTATTAGTCAGATCTTCTTTAGTGGGGTAGCAAGGAGGTTGGTCTCCTATCTGAATGCAAAAAGCAGAAAGCAGGAATCCCAGTTTTTTTCTGGATGTTTTGAACACAGTAGCTTGATCTGTCATCAAATTCAGGAACCAAGGACAGAAGGCGGAGACCTCTGTGTGGTATTTTTGAACACTGATGAAGGAAGGTGCCTCCTTGAGAACCCCAGTGAAATGCTCTTGAAGGCCGCCTTTGAGAACCCCAGTGAAATGCTCTTGAAGGCCGCTTTGAGAACCCCAGTGAAATGCTCTTGAAGGCCGCCTTGAGAACCCCAGTGAAATGCTCTTGAAGGCCGCCTTGAGAACCCCAGTGAAATGCTCTTGAAGGCCGCTTTGAGAGCCCCAGTGAAATGCTCTTGAAGGCCGCTTTGAGAACCCCAGTGAAATGCTCTTGAAGGCAGCTTTGAGAACCCCAGTGAAATGCTCTTGAAGGCAGCCTTGAGAACCCCAGTGAAATGCTCTTGAAGGCCGCCTGGTTGATGTTATAATATCCTGCTGCTCAGACGTTATGGTTGGGTAGTCATGTTGTGGGGTACAGACAGTGCTTGTTGTACTGTTGTACTGTGAAGGAATGCCTTTACGAATCCCAGGTCCAACACACGCATGTTGCGGCTCTCTCCAGCCAGTTTGGCTGTGCTGTTGTATGTATAGTTGGGCAGTTGTTCTATTGGTTAGGTTGCTGGCTCTTAGTACTTGCATGTGACAGTGAGCGGATTGGCCACTGTGGGAAGTCCCCAAGGAATTTAACATCTTTTCCTGTGCATGACAAAACATTGATCAATTAAGCATGTAAATCCTACAGTTTTTAATAGTCTTTAATAGACAGCTCCATACATACATTTAGAGCTATAGCAATCAATGTCAATAAATTACTTCATAGCCATAGATGTTGTAATGTCAGACCTTAAGACAGCAATTGGAATGATTAATATAATATTTTAATACATTCGTAGGCATTCATATCACTTATTCCGGCTTTTCTGTTGATTGGGATTGCTTGGAATATGCTGTTGCTGTACACAGGACTGATGTTATACTCATTTGGTAAGTACAGTTCAGTACATTCAGTACATTCAGTGATTCGTATAATATTTTTCATGGACATAACTGACATATTCTTCCCTATAACAGCCGCTGCTGTTGTTGTTCCTTGTCTGTCCACACAAGTTTCAGCGCACGGTAAGCACAACTGAAATATCTGATTGTGAACAGTTTGATGAGTGATGTTTTGTCTTTCCCTCATTTCATTTTGTAACTTGCCCAGGTTTAAGTACACCATGACCCATCTTTTTTTAAGTACAGTTATTCTTCACCTATTCCAACGTAGAAGGGGTAACATTTTGAATAACATTTTGTTCACATTTCAGAGGAGTTATTCAGAAGGATTTCCTGGTAAATAGAATACACAAGCTGCAAAATTTGTAGGCATCATAATTGAGGCAGTGAAGATGAATATTAGGGTTTTTCATGCATTGTTTTTGTCAGGGAGACGGATGAAAGTCACTGATTTGCATGGAATTGTTTCTTAGTTGACTGTATTTGTTGATGGATGCTGGCAAGTTAGTTTGTGTGGTTTCTATGTAATGTATTGTTGTTCTTAGCTATTGTTCTCAGACATGTCTGATGTTACGGTGCAAACCCATGACACCGTTACGAGCGACACAATATTCTAAATCCCATGCATTTCAACGGGAGCCAATCCATTGTGACGTAGACCACCGTTTCGGGCGACACGACCGATAAAAGTTGGAAAAAGTTGAATCCTATGCAAATGAAGAGCGATTTTTCCCGGCAGCGGCCAATCAGATTGTTTGGTGTCGTTGTTTAGTCCAGTCTGTTATGCTATTTCCACACGCTACACCACGCCCACTCAAAGCGATGGAAGCGTAGCGTATCGTGTCGCTGTCATGGGTTTGCACCGTTAGTGTATCAATTTGCTCCTTTATTTTATGTTTTGTAACAGAATGAATCCATAAGAAGGAAATAAGAAAGGGCAATGTTAATTGAATACCTCAGTTACACAGGAAAGGCTGGTCATTATGTGGGAGGGATTTCTTTGGATGGTCAAATATTAGCAGGATATTGGATGGACAACCCAGTAGGATAGTAATTTGGTTGCCATCAACATTATAACTGATAACCGTCATCATAAGTCTTATTTTGCTCGGTTCATCAACATTATAACTGATAATCCTCATCATAAGTCTTATTCTGCTAGGTTCATCAACATTATAACCCTCATCATAAGTCTTATTCTGCTAGGTTCATCAACATTATAACCCTTATAATAAGTCTTATTCTGCTAGGTTCATCAACATTATAACTGATAACCTTCATCATAAGTCTTATTCTGCTAGTTCATCAACATTATAACCCTCATCATAAGTCTTATTCTGCTAGGTTCATCAACATTATAACCCTCATCATAAGTCTTATTCTGCTAGGTTCATCAACATTATAACCCTCATCATAAGTCTTATTCTCTAGGTTCCTCCAGCCAAAAGGGTATGGTGATGGGCATCCTCCGCAGTCTGGGGGCACTCGCACGGGCATGTGGACCGATTGTGGCGTCATCTGGTAAGTGTTTGTAAAGATCAGCAACCTTACCTGGTCATTTAAATAACCTTATATTCATCTGGTAAGTGTTTGTAAAGATCAGCAACCTTACCTGGTCATTTAAATAACCTTATAAATAATGTTCTGGAATTATTTACAATTCAAACACTTATACTTATATGAATTTGGTGGAGTAAGTATTCACATTCAGAAAAACACGTTGTTTTGAAACTGTACAGTAAGGCCATTTAGGTTATTTGACTTTGGATTTCACAAAAATGAAACGGATACAGTTGTGGGTTTATGGTTGTTAAAATGACAACACAGCCTCTCCCCCTCTAGCACTGACACAAGCATCTTTATATGGACAACACACAGCCTCTATCACTGACACAAGCGTCTTTTTATGGACAACACACAGCCACTATCACTGACACAAGCGTCTTTATATGGACAACACACAGCCTCTATCACTGACACAAGCGTCTTTATATGGACAACACACAGCCTCTATCACTGACACAAGCGTCTTTATATGGACAACACACAGCCTCTATCACTGACACAAGCGTCTTTATATGGACAACACACAGCCTCTATCAGTGACACAAGCGTCTTTATATGGACAACACACAGCCTCTATCACTGACACAAGCGTCTTTATATGGACAACACACAGCCTCTATCACTGACATAAGCGTCTTTATATGGACAACACACAGCCTCTATCACTGACACAAGCGTCTTTATATGGACAACACACAGCCTCTATCACTGACACAAGCGTCTTTATATGGACAACACACAGCCACTATCACTGACACAAGCGTCTTTATATGGACAACACACAGCCTCTATCACTGACACAAGCGTCTTTATATGGACAACACACAGCCTCTATCACTGACACAAGCGTCTTTATATGGACAACACACAGCCTCTATCACTGACACAAGCGTCTTTATATGGACAACACACAGCCTCTATCACTGACACAAGCGTCTTTATATGGACAACACACAGCCTCTATCACTGACACAAGCGTCTTTATATGGACAACACACAGCCTCTATCACTGACATAAGCGTCTTTATATGGACAACACACAGCCTCTATCACTGACATAAGCGTCTTTATATGGACAATACACAGCCTCTATCACTGACACAAGCGTCTTTATATGGACAACACACAGCCTCTATCACTGACACAAGCGTCTTTATATGGACAACACACAGCCTCTATCACTGACACAAGCGTCTTTATATGGACAACACACAGCCTCTCCCCCTCTATCACTGACACAAGCGTCTTTATATGGACAACTTGTGTGTGCAAGGGGCAGACAGTGCCCTTGTGCGTAGACATATCTGGCTGCGTTCACACTCTCTGCAGTCATTCAGTCCCAGTGTTTGATAATGTTAGCCTTAGCCTTCAGTAGGTAACTTTGCCGGTAGCTAGCTGGTCATTAGCTAGTAGCCAGCTGATTTGCCAAACAACCGAAGTCAAGCATACACAAAACTGCATTTCTTTTGTTTAAGGGTATGTGAAAGTGATGGACTCACAGATCTCCTGCACTGACTTTCCACTTCCTTTACACTGACAGCCTACATTTCCCTACACACCACTATGTGCCCAAACTTGTGGAATTTCAAAAAGTACGGTGCTTACGTCCGTTGGTGTCAGTAATGATACCCACTGATTGAGCCTCACCACTCCGTAGTTAGCAATAGAATCACTGATCAAACATGCACGGCACTCACACATTCTGCCACATTCGGTGGTAGTCCTGGACCCCAACTACGCCAAACAGCAAGATTAAATGTTGCTAAAGAACATGAAAAGAAACCAGATGAAGATTGGGAGCACATTCTTTGTGGTTAGATGAAACCCAAATAAATGTGTTTGGTTCAGATGGGGTCCAGCATGTTTGGCGTGAACCTGGCCAGGACTACCACAGTGAATGCATTGTCCCAACATTGATGCACTAAGGAATATTCATCAATTGTGAATCATTGGCCTTTAAGTGATATTGCACTGGGATGTACTCACTTCTGTTGCACACTGTTTGCACACAGTGTATGGAATATATGGAACAAAACTCTATACCTAAACAAGTATAGTACAGTGCACCTCATTCCTTTTTGCTGTCTTTTTTTACAGTCTATTGGTTGGCTGGGGCGGAGACTTGCTTCCTCATCTACGCCGTCCTCTTCGTTGTGCCTCTGGTGTTACTGAACCAATTAGAGAAATGGAAAGATGACTGACAATTCGGAGAGTGGAAAAACCTCATCCTATCTGACAACCATACGGCAACAACATTTACACACACACACACACACACACACACACACACACACACACACAACCATGCAAAGAAGCAAAGATGTAAAAACAAAACGTTAATTTTTGTTTACAGATTACTTTTCCTTACATTTCTTACAGTAAGAAACACAAAGGTATTAAATATAGTGAATCTTTTGTTGATTCTGGGATCTTTAAACATAGCCTGGTTCTCAAGCCTTCTGTCGTATACTTAACAAATAGAGCACAAGAAGCAGTGTGTTTCTACCACAATTAGCAAGTCTGCTAGTTTTCGCGCTACCCCTCTGAAGAGCAGATACAAAATTGATGGGAGCTAACAGTTAGCAATTAGTTAGTTAGCTTGTTGTCAGTTTGTTAGTTAGCTAACAGTTATCCAGTGTGACTACGGTGAAAGTGTTTTTTAACCTTATCTTGAGAAAGAGCTGATATGCTGAGAGAGAGCTGAACCAGCTCATAGTTATCAGTGCAATAATAACCTAATAACCAATAATAACACACCTCTTTTAATGGTTGTGTCGGTACATCAGACATCTAAGACCTTGTTCAGACAGGTGGTGATAGTATGATGGTTTGGACGACCAAGACAGCATGCCATCGACAGAGCTATGATTTCTGCATTGCGGGAGGAAATTCTGCAGCAGAATGTTAAGGTATCCATCTGTGGGTAGAAGCTCAACAGAGATTGGATCTTTTAAAGACCTTTTTAAAGACCTTTTTAAAGACCTTTTAAGGACCTTTTAAGGACGACTGTAATCATAAGTCAGTTTACCAAAGAATGGTTCAGGCAGAATACATGTTGTGTTTAAATTACTGAGTCAAAGTCTGGACCTACATTCAACAGAAATGTAGTAGCAGAACATGAAGGAAGAAAACCCACTAACATCACCAAGTTCAAGTACTTTTATTTTGAGGAATAGGACACCAACTGTCATGGGGGACTTTTAAACAGCTTGTGGGAATGTATTGAATGTATGTAATGTCATTGTTGTTAATGGGGTTCACACCAGTTATTAGAGGGAGGGGTTCACATTCTTTTTGATACTAGGGTCATTTAATGTTGGATATTTTGATCAATGGAAGAATAAATAAGTACACCACTTTTTGTGAATAAATATTCCTTCGGCCATTCTTTATCAATTTTGATGATTGGTTGAAGATTTGATCACACTTCAGGTATATCACATATTTATGTAGATTTATCAGAAATGTCTGAGGGCTTCACAAATGTTCTAACACCACTGTACATTTTATATATATATATATATATATATTAGGGCTGTGAAATGATTAACATTTTTAATCAAATTAATCACAGGTTTCTGTGGATTAATCATGATTAATCACATATTACCAATTTTCTCGGTATATTTTTGTGAGAACAAAAAGATTTATGACAAAAGACGGATATATACATTTAACATGTTTTCTTTTTTTGCATCTCAGCAGTTCTTTAGCAGTCATCTTTGCTATTCCATATGGAACATTAATATAATCTTCAGCCTAAACAGAATTCGGGCTTCTTAGCCATTGTATGGTTGAATAAAAAAAAATTATTTTCTTTTTAAATCAAACAGAAATTATTTGGGCTTCTTAGCCATTGTTTTTATAGGATGGTTGAAAATGTTTCTCTTTTTTGTCAAACAACCATTAACCACACCATGACACAATCTAATGCCTCTAAAGGCCCTGTGGTCGTTTTGTCTTCAATTGCCCAGTTGCTTGCAACAGTTTGGAACTCTTCTGCACATGCCTCTGCAAAGTGGCGCTCTTCTGTTTTCATGCACGTTAGTGTAAACGTTAGTGTAAACGTTAGTGTAACGCGTTATTTTTCACAGCTCTAATATATATATATTATATGTAACACAAAGACAAGGCAAGTTTTATATAGCACAATTCATACGCATGGGTAATTCAAAGTGATTCTCAAATGAGATGATAGAAGAACAGAAAAATAAGGGAGTGAAACGTGTAAAAGGAGCATGGAATACATAAAGTACAGAGTATTTGATTAATTCACAAAAAGCATCTGAGAACAGTTGGGTCTCAAGTTTAGATTTGAAACTGGCTACAGTTGAAGCACCCTTAGTGTCATCAGGAAGTTGGTTCCAGAGCTGAGCAGCATAGCAGCTAAAAGCTGTGTCACTGTGTTTAGTTCTCACAGTAGGTATTACCAACATTTATCTCTCCAGTGATCTGAGAGGTCTAGAAGGTGTGTTCAGCTGAAACATATCTGAGAGGTTGTTTCGTCCTGTCCCATTTGTGATTTATAAACAGTCTGGGCCAATTGATAACCAGAAATTCAACCCAATGTCACAGTCTGTGTAGTAATGTAATTATGATCAGCAGTGTCAAAGGCTGCACCAAGGTCCAATAACAGTTCTACTGATGTCTTGTCTGTATCGGTATTGAGGCAAACGCCATTTAAAACTTTAATGAGAGCTGTTTCAATGCTGTGATTAGCACGCAAACCTGACAGAAGGTCAAAATAGTAATTTGACTTTAAAAGACGGTAAGGTACTTTTTCAATGATTTTGCCAACAGATGGTAGATGAATATGGGCCAGTGGTTGTTTAGTAGATTCTAGATTCTAGATTCTTCTTCTTGAGTAGGGGTTTTATTACGGCTGTTTTCAGGGACTTGCCAGACAGCAATGATGCTTTTACAGATTTGAAAAACCTGGTAGGCAAAGTATATAAGCAGCATGTGGAAGGCTTGAGATTCTGTGCTGTTTTTTCCCCCCACAATTTCTATTCTATCATTATTCTATTGTCTATTAAAGTCAATTCTGACATGAAGTTGAGTTTCCCTCTCTTTGTTGCTGGTAATTCCAAATGTTGAGTTGTTAGTAATTGAGAGGATATGTCCTGCCTTATTTTATACATTTGACCTAAATTGATAAAAAAATGCAAACTCGTTGCACTTATTAACAGAGAGAAGTTCGGGGCCAACTGTGAGGTGGGGTTAGACAACTTCTTCACTGTTGCAAGCAGCACATGAGTGTTATTTATATTTCTACAGATGATGTTAGAGAAGAAGGTCCTTCTTGCTTTGCATATTTCAGCATTATATTTGTCTTCCTACACTCTATTTAGGAGTTTAACAGTTGGACTTTGTTTCCGTGGTGATTTCTGTTTGTCGACGACTGTCTTAACTTTTACTGGAGAAATGTTATCCATAATATGTACCATTTTTGTATTAAAATTTTCAGCAAATCATCTACAGAGTCTAACTGCTGACTCAAGGTCCTTGAAAATGCCTGCTCAAAGAGAGCACTCGGGTGATCATTTATGACTCCCTTTCCTACAGTCACAGATCTGTTCTGAATGTCTGGGGACACATAAAAGAACACACAGAAATGATAAGATAAGGCCAAGTCCTGGACGCTTGTAGAGATATTGAAGGTCCGGGTTATGACGAAGAGATTGAGTTGGCCCCATGTGCTGTGTTAGTCTGGAGGTATCCAGTTCCTTAGCATGAATATAATCTGGATTATCTATATGCAAGTTAAAATCCCCTGACTAATAAAATCCGTACAAATTACTGACAACAGTGCGCTAGCTCATTAAGAACAACTTTAGCCGTGTGTTTTGGAAGCCTGTAAATAGTTACAAAATATGCTTAGAGAACAGAAAAATATCGCTCTCCTGTCCGTCTCTGACCAAGATTGGACATGATCACTTGGCCTGGTCCCCGGGCGCCATAAAGGCTGCCCACTGCTCCAGGCTGCCCTTAAGGAAGGACAAGGACTTCAGGATGGGTTAAAGGCAGAGGACAAATTTCACCGCCGTCCTCATCAGCATGTGTGTGTGTGTGTGTGTCCTGTGTCGCCGCCCAATGCACGTGTGTGGTGTTGTGTGTCGTGCTGTGTGACAATAAAAAATGACTTAATGAGAGCCAGCTAATAATAACTGTATGCCCTGAAAAGATTCGTTGGAGAGTGTGACTATCCCCCTTGACTTCTGTGTGTTCTGGTAGCACTCAATTAAGTGAAGTTTGGGGTTCACTCCTTTAAGTGAAGTTTGGGGTTCACTCCTTTAAGTGAAGTTTGGGGTTCACTCATTTAAGTGAAGTTTGGGGTTCACTCCTTTAAGTGAAGTTTGGGGCTCACTCAATTAAGTGAAGTTTGAGGTTCACTCCTTTAAGTGAAGTTTGGGGTTCACTCCTTTAAGTGAAGTTTGGGGTTCACTCCTTTAAGTGAAGTTTGGGGTTCACTCCTTTAAGTGAAGTTTGGGGTTCACTCATTTAAGTGAAGTTTGGGGTTCACTCCTTTAAGTGAAGTTTGGGGCTCACTCAATTAAGTGAAGTTTGAGGTTCACTCCTTTAAGTGAAGTTTGGGGCTCACTCAATTAAGTGAAGTTTGAGGTTCACTCCTTTAAGTGAAGTTTGGGGCTCACTCAATTAAGTGAAGTTTGGGGTTCACTCATTTAAGTGAAGTTTGGGGTTCACTCCTTTAAGTGAAGTTTGGGGCTCACTCAATTAAGTGAAGTTTGAGGTTCACTCCTTTAAGTGAAGTTTGGGGCTCACTCCTTTAAGTGAAGTTTGGTGTTCACTCCTTTAAGTGAAGTTTGGGGTTCACTCCTTTAAGTGAAGTTTGGGGTTCACTCATTTAAGTGAAGTTTGGGGCTCACTCAATTAAGTGAAGTTTGGGGTTCACTCCTTTAAGTGAAGTTTGGGGCTCACTCAATTAAGTGAAGTTTGGGGTTCACTCCTTTAAGTGAAGTTTGGGGTTCACTCCTTTAAGTGAAGTTTGGTGTTCACTCCTTTAAGTGAAGTTTGGGGTTCACTCCTTTAAGTGAAGTTTGGGGTTCACTCATTTAAGTGAAGTTTGGGGTTAACTCATTTAAGTGAAGTTTGGGGTTAACTCATTTAGGTGAAGTTTGGGGTTAACTCATTTAGGTGAAGTTTGGGGGAGCCGATATCAATGGGAGTATCAACACAGCTTGCTCGATCAGACTATGTTTCAGTTAAAAGGAAGAAAATCATGTTTACATGTGGAAATAAGATCATCAACTAAAAATGACTTGTAAAGAAATCAAATGTTCAGAAGACCTAGTTTTACTGTAAGTGTAGAAGGTGTAGCAGTTTCATGTTTATATGTAACAGACTTTCAATTAGAAAACTTCCTCTGAGAAATGCTTATTGGTTCTCTTTCTGACAGGTATAGCTGAGTTAGTGAGCACACCGTGCTCTGGCTGAACTGCATGACAACTCTCTGAGTTTATATATATAAAAACTGCATGGCAACTGAGTTTATATATCTAAAAACTGCATGGCAACTCTGAGTTTATATATCTAAAAACTGCATGGCAACTCTGAGTTTATATATCTAAAAACTGCATGACAACTCTCTGAGTTTATATATCTAAAAACTGCATGGCAACTCTGAGTTTATATATCTAAAAACTGCATGACAACTCTCTGAGTGGTCTCTGGGTCTCTTCAGGGAGTTTCTTAGGGTCTGTGATAGTTGGACAGGCTGCTGGAGATAGAGAGGTGGGTTTGACATGGGAGGGAGAGAAAGTGGGGAGTGGAGGTGAGGGTGGAGCCTTGGGAGAGGTGGGGTTGACATGGAGGTGGGGGTGGAGCCTTGGGAGAGGTGGGTTTGACATGGGAGAAAGGTGGAGGTGGGGTGGAGCCTTGGGAGAGGTGGGTTTGACATGGAGGTGGGGGTGGAGCCTTGGGAGAGGTGGGGTTGACATGGAGGTGGGGGAGGAGCCTTGGGAGAGGTGGGGTTGACATGGGAGAAAGGTGGAAGTGAGGGTGGAGCAAGTGCTCTGGACGCTACGCCCGTGGGCCTGTTTCCACATGCTCACCATCCCCATTTGACTACTGAGATCCCAGGGAGTTTGGTGCAGATGATTGGCTGTGTCATTGCAGCAGTGTCCTTGTTGGCAAGCCCTTTGTGTCATCTCCATGGCTGTGGAGGTGATTCAGCATTCCACCTCTGTTTCAGCTTGTGGGGGCATTTGATTTGGTTCCACAGAGTTCTTGTTGTTTTCCTCTTGTTCACTCGGTACGGCTGCCGAGTGCTTATCGGAGCGCCCCAAAGTCATTAGGTGATAGAGGGTGGAAACATAGCTTATCGGAGCGCCCCAGTCATTAGGTGATAGAGGGAGAAAACATAGCTTATCGGAGCACCCCAAAGTCATTAGGTGATAGAGGGTGGAAACATAGCTTATCGGAGCGCCCCAGTCATTAGGTGATAGAGGGAGAAAACATAGCTTATCGGAGCGCCCCAAAGTCATTAGGTGATAGAGGGAGAAAACATACGTAGCTTATCGGAGCGCCCCAAAGTCATTAGGTGATAGAGGGAGAAAACATACGTAGCTTATCGGAGCGCCCCAAAGTCATTAGGTGATAGAGGGAGGAAACATAGCTGTCGTTTTTAAACTTTATTCTCTCTCCAGCTGAGTTCTGTGCTATTTGGTCTGGAATATATGCTGTGATTCCGGAATAGCTTGAAATTGTCTATAAAATTCATCCCAATTGGAAAACATGTTTTTGCGAGGCAGGTGTTTAAACTGAGCAGTCGCGAAAACACAAAACTTCACCTTGCCACTGGACCACTGATAAAGCTTGTATTCCTAGCTCATTTAGGGAAAAAAAGTTCCTTAAGCTCCGAAGCAATAAATACATATTTTTACCGCCTGCTCTTTAGTTACTGTGTTGAGAAACCTTATTCAGTAGGGATTGGATAATGTCATCAATTTCAATTTGACATGTAATGAGGTCTGTCTTAACATGCATATTTATTGTTCAGTGCTGTGAAAAAGTATTTGCCCCCTTCCCGATTTCTTCTATTTTTGCTTATTTCTCACATTTGAGTGTTTCAGATCATCCAACTAAGTGTAATATGAGACAAAAACAATGTGAGTGAATGCAAAATGCAGCTTTTAAATGATCATTTCATTTATTGAAGGGAAAGTGTTATTCAAAATCACCAATGTGAAAAAGTCATTGCCCTCCTACACCTAATAACTGGTTGTGCCACCCATGGCAGCAACAACTGCAATCAAATGTTTGTGATAACTGGCAATGAGTCTTTAACGCCGCTGGGAAGGAATTTTGGCCCACTCATCTTTGCAGAATTGTTTTAATTTAGCCACATTGGAGGGTTTTCGAGCATGAGCTGCCCATTTAAGGTCATGCCACAGCATCTCAATCGGATTTAGGTCAGGACTTTGACTGGACCACTCCAGAACCTTTATTTTGTTTCTTTTGAGCCATTCGGAGGTAGGCTTGCTTGTATGCTTCAGATCATTGTCCTGTTGAGTATCCCAACTGCACTTGAGCTTTAGGTCACAAACTGATGGCCAGACATTCTCCTTCAGGATTTTCTAGTAGAGAGCAGAATTCATGGTTCCATCAATTATGGCAAGTCGCCCAGGTCCTGAAGCAGCAAAGCAGCCCCAGACCATCACACTACCACAGCCGTGTTTGATATTCATATTGTTGAATGCTGTGTTAGCTTTACGCCAGATGTAACGGGTCCCATGTCTTTCAAATAGTTCCACTTTTGACTCCATCAGTCCACAGAATCTTATCCCAAAAGTCTCGGGGGTGATCAAGATGTTTTTTGGCAAATGTGAGACGAGCCTTTGTGTTCTTTTTGGTCAGCAGTGGTTTTTGCCTTGCAACTCTCCCATGGATGCCATTTTGGCCCAGTCTCTTTCTTATTGTGGAATCGTGAACACTGACCTTAACTGAGGCGAGTGAGGCCTGCAGTTGGTCTGGGCTCTTTTGTGACCTCCTGGATGAGTCGTCGATGCGCTCTTGGAGGAATTTTGTTCCTATTTTTCTCAATTTGTAGATAATGGCTCTCACCGTGGTACGCCGGAGTCCCAGAGCCTTAGAAATGGCTTTGTAACCCTTTCCAGACTGATAGATGTCATTGACTGTGTTTCTCATCTGGAATTTCTTTAGATCGCAGCATCATGTACTGCTTTTTGAGACCTTTTAGCCGACTTCACCTTACCAGACAGGTTCTATTTAAGTGATGTTTAGATTCAACAGGTCTGGCAGTAATCATGCCTGGGTGTGTCTAGTGAAATTTAAATAAATTGTCAATTAAATTAGGTGAATTGGTTGATTTAGTATCTAAGGGGGCAATTACTTTTTCACATAGGGCCAGGTGGGGTTGGATAGCTTTTTTCCTTCAATAAATGACATCATCATTTAAAAACTCTATTTTGTGTTTACTCACGTTATCTTTGTCTTTGAAACTGTTAAGTGTGACAAATATGCAAAAATAGAAGATATCGGGTAGGGGGCTTTCTCACAGCACTGTACAATGTCTGGCACAAATAACAGACCTTTTTACATTTGCTTTGCTTTGAATTTGAAAATCTACTTATTTAATTCTATATTACACATCCATTTTGTATGACGAGGGGACAATCCATAGTGTATATGGGTGACCTGAAAGGTCTGAGGAGCGCCGTGAAACCGATCCCCTGGACCGGCAGGAAAAACGCGCGTGTGTGTGTGTGTGTGTGTGTGTGTGTGTGTGTGACAAAAAAGAGAGGTACTCTTTAAAGAGAACTTAACTCTCACAAAGCCCTCACAAAGGCCAGGCATGATCTCTGATTAGACATCCGGGTAGCTGCTTAGTTTAGGTGTAGGGATAAGCAAGAAAGGGAGAGAGGTCTGGGGACACATTTATTGAAAACTGATTAACATTATTTCTCAAAATGTTTGTTTCAAAGTGTTTGCTGAAGAAAAAAATGAACATTAGCACAAAAACCTAATTAATTTCATAAGTATATACATGAGCTTGAATCACATTTATAACATAAAACAAAACATTTTGACCATCAGCTGTTGAAATTACCTGCACTCAACTAACTTGTTCTAATGAGTGTTATCACTAATTAGTGTTTCTAAATCTGAACTTTGGCATGGTTTTTAGCATGTTGCTCTTTCAGAAAAGATGTTCATTGGAAACTCACAACATGACTTCTGTTTGGTAAGGAGGAATTTCTTGCTGTATTCAGGTCAAGGCTTTGAAATTATACACATTCCAGAACACATTGAATCTTGCATTGATAAGGTTCAATGGATTTACACTTAATTTACTTTCTCTATCAGTTGGTTTTCAAAATGGAACATAAACATTTTGGTAAGAAATAAATATTTCAAAATAATGGACAACACAGAACCAGCGTTACCTTGGCTGTGTTCTTTTTTTGTTTTATATCTTTTCACACTTTCAAGGTTGTTAAATCCATTTATGCCAGCTACTGCATAACCAAGTGAGCTCTGAAGACATTTTGAAGTGTCTGTTTCTTTTACTACTTAGTAGTAATACCTTAGCATATCAGCATTCAAATGTTGTTTACTGTTAAAATGGCTCCTATGGATATAAAAAGTGTTTATTTTCTTTTACAGTTTTCTAGGGTTAACTTCAAGTTTCATTTCTCTCATTCAGCATTATTGGGGGTGAAACTGAATCCTGAAGACTTTATTGGGATACAAAATGTATCATGGTCACACGGCATTGGCTACTGCCTAATATTTAAAATCATTTTTTTCACCTTGGTGAACCTGTTTACATATGGATAAACTTAGAGTGCAGAACGGCTTTTCTGTACATTTCTATATTTCCACAATTGAGAGAATGGTCTTGTCTTGTCTCTGGTCTTGTCAGAGTTTGTCTTTGGTAATGAATACAGTGTTCCCACGCTCCAGTCGATGTCGATCCACCAAGCGAAAAGCTTCCATGAACTCCTCAATGTCAATATTGCCGTCTTTGTTGGTATCAATGCTCACCAGTAGATCTGAAATGGCCTCATCTGAAATCTGCATTTTTAGAAAGTCGCCAAGTAGCCTCCATGTCTGACGGAAATCCTCAAAAGATAACACTCCTGAGCGTGAAAACAAATAGTTTTGAAAAATATTTCAGAATTATCAGAGAGCTGCAGCTGAACAAATAGCAATTGATACAAAGTAATTAGCTAAAATTGTGTCAAAATTATCATGTGACTGTAATGGGATGGGAAGTGTCAGGTTTCCTACAACTGATGGTTGCTATGGTATTAGTGCACAGGGTTCACCAAGATTCTAGAATCTTCAAATGAATGCCTTGACGTTACTCAATATCAGGATAACACTTTTGGGGATCCCAGAATATGTATGATATATCAAAGCTCACTTTGTCACTGTCTGTCAACAGACTTACAACAGACTTTTAAGTAAATATGCTTTCAAAATAAATACAAAAGTAAACTTACTACTACAATATGACTAAGATTTTGTGGTATGAGTGAACCAGGTTTGAGGGGCGCTAAAAGACACAACTCAGTGTGTGCTTTGATCATGATCTATATTTAACTTTCTTACCTGAATTGTCAGTGTCAACTATCCTGAAAATGGTCTCTAAAGTGGATCGATGTTTGTAGAGAGTGTCCAAAACAGTCTGCTCTACATGCTACACAGGAAAAAGGACAAAATGAAGGCAGTTATATTCAGATATTACTGAAACTAGTAATGATAAAATCAGATATTTATTTTCTTACAATCCTATATTTCTCACAGAGTTAGAGGCACTGATTGATACGCAGATAGTAAATCTAGCTAAGCATGTGTAAATAACTAATAAATACACCGACAGACTGTCACTAAAAGTGGATGTGGTTTTTTAACTTGGTTCTATTTGAAGAGGCATTACAGAGTTTTGTCTAAAATAGCCAATAGACTTTTCTTGCAAACACCAAAAACAACACCACTGACATTAGTAAACGACAACTCATGCTGCTTTTAAACAGAGGAGTTGAGGATGTGTAACTAATGCTGCTTTTAAACAGAGGAGTTGAGGATGTGCGGCAGCCATATATTTGGCCACGTAATGCTGTAAAAGCTGTTTTTTGACCTAGAGCACAAAACGACATGATGAAGAACACAGGAGTCTTCCCCTCACAGTCTTCCTCCCACATGACTATATACCAGCAGAAGGAATTTCATGACGTTATAAAAAGAAGCAATGACTTCTTTCTCCTCAAATTTGAAAGCCTTCCCCTTAAGTTTAGAAATATCAATTTTGATAAGAAAGATTGATTTAAGTGAAATTTCCTTTACCAAAGAGACTTGCCTTCTTCATCACCCTGTGAAGGCTTAAACATCTATGGTCAAATCTTTTTTTTACCATTAATTTTATGTTAAAACAGCATCATCAACACTGAGTAAGGATAGCCACAGTCACATGATGGTTTTGACCACACAATTGTCAAGATGGAAGGTGGATTCACTCAAATCCGTCTAGGTTGAAACTCACAGGCCTATGGGGCAGAAATACTCATAAATCCAAACTACTTTAGACAGCCACATAACATACTGAATATACAAGTCAGGCATTCTAGGCCTTAGGATTCGTCAAGCATATGCTTTGCTCTACCAGTTGAGCAACAAGAACGCTACCTGCATGCTGAACCAATTATTTGTTACTAGGAACACATTCCCTAAAACACACTCCCTGGAACTTATTCCAGTTAAACTGTCACACTATTACCCCCATTCTATTTAAACTGTCACACAATAACCCCCATTATATGTCCTCAATCTTCACTTTACCTCACTAACTTTATGGCTGCAAAATCCAAAATGAATTCTACATTAAGGGATTCCAAGATGTCAAGCATATTTTCTTTCACAGGACAAGCAGAATTTTTTTTTTCTAGAACTGACGACATGGGTTGCTTTTGGTTCATATTACCTCTGTGTTTCGTCCTTTCCAGGAAAGCTCGTTGAACCAGCTGTGGTAGTTAAGCATGTTGTCTGGGGTCAGAGTGACTAGTTGTGAGCGGAGCATCCTCCAGGGCAGGTCCAGGTGCAGCACCGTCCCTACCGCTTTGGCCCAGTCATTAAAGGAGATGCGCCCTGAATTAGAGAGAGCAGAGATAAGAGTCATTAAAGGAGATGAATTAGAGAGAGAGAGCAGAGATAAGAGTCATTAAAGGAGATGAATTAGAGAGAGAGAGAGCAGAGATAAGAGTCATTAAAGGAGATGAATTAGAGAGAGAGAGCAGAGATAAGAGTCATTAAAGGAGATTAATTAGAGAGAGAGAGCAGAGATAAGAGTCATTAAAGGAGATGAATTAGAGAGAGAGCAGAGATAAGAGTCATTAAAGGAGATGAATTAGAGAGAGAGAGCAGAGATAAGAGTCATTAAAGGAGATGAATTAGAGAGAGAGAGAGAGCAGAGATAAGAGTCATTAAAGGAGATGAATTAGAGAGAGAGAGCAGAGATAAGAGTCATTAAAGGAGATGAATTAGAGAGAGAGAGCAGAGATAAGAGTCATTAAAGGAGATGAATTAGAGAGAGAGAGCAGAGATAAGAGTCATTAAAGGAGATGAATTAGAGAGAGAGAGCAGAGATAAGAGTCATGGGCGCCGGGGTTCTTTAGCACAACACAGAAGGGGGTCACATAAAGCCATTTTGATTATTAGAGCTCATTGCGTTGAACTTGGAAGCGCAAACAGAGTTTAATCAAGAATTTAATCCCGAATTAACTCATCTAAGATTTTCCAAAGTTTCCTAATATTCTTTCAATTTTAGCTTTGTTTATTCAACATTTGGGATTATTCCCTTGCTCTGGATATGGAGTATTATCTGTTTCATGGACTTCTTTGCTGTTTCATGAAAAGGTCATTCTGGTTAAAATGACAACTACAGCTGGGCAGAACATGTGCCTATTATTGAACCTTATCTTTATATAAACCTCAGTTGCCTGTGATTATTATTGAACCTTATCTTCATATAAACCTCAGTTGCCTGTGATTATTATTGAACCTTATCTTCATATAAACCTCAGTTGCCTGTGATTATTATTGAACCTTATCTTTATATAAACCTCAGTTTCCTGTGATTATTATTGAACCTTATCTTTATATAAACCTCAGTTGCCTGTGATTATTATTGAACCGTATCTTTATATAAACCTCAGTTGCCTGTGATTATTATTGAACCTTATCTTTATATAAACCTCATTTGTCTGTGATTATTATTGAACCTTATCTTTATATAAACCTCAGTTGCCTGTGATTATTATTGAACCTTATCTTTATATAAACCTCAGTTGCCTGTGATTATTATTGAACCTTATCTTTATATAAACCTCAGTTGCCTGTGATTATTATTGAACCTTATCTTTATATAAACTTCAGTTGCCTGTGACTTGCCAGTGTGACATTGTAACACATGAACATCCCAACAGTTCTTAGAAACTGGATTTCTATGGTTTTATTTCTAGTCCTGCTGCTAGTTGGCCTTGTTACATACAGTATGTACTGGCATGACTGCAGGCACAGATTCCCAGATGTCCTGAGTACACTATCTATCTATGCACACTGTTCTGTAAGATTACCCCCCCCCCCCCCTAATGTATATACAGTCAGGGTTGGAAGTTTATATAGACCTTGGCTAAATACATTCAAAATACATAATACAAATACAAATACGTTTTTAAAAATTCCGAGCATTTCATTTCAATATATATCCTCTCTGTTAGTTCAGGTAGTCCAACTACTTAGTTTTCTGCGAAATTCCAGAATAATAGTTGAGAGAATTTGTACTTTCAGTTTGTATTTATTTGATCATATTCTCCAGGGGTAAAAAGTTACATGCATTTTGTTCGTATTTAGTGGCACTGCCTTTAAATAGTGTAACCTGAATCAACGCCTTCCACAAGCTTTGCACGATGGCCATTTCTCCTGGCAGAACCTGTGCAACTGAATCAGGCTTGTGGGCCTCCTTGCACAAACCCATTTTTTCACTTCAGCTCACAAAGCTGATATATAGCTTGATATATATATATACACACATATATAATGGCAGTCAATATATATATATATCGACTGAAAACCCTGAATATATGGAATGAAATTTGAGAATATTGAATGAAATCTGACATCATCAAGGCACTGGCGCCATCTTGTGGTTTCAATGTGTAATATCATTCCATATGGATGCAGGAAGTACTGTATGTTACTGTGGGTGAGTCAGCATGAAGTCTAGTAGCCTAACTAATGACGACAGGAACCCACCACAACAATCCCCACCTACGATCACTCAAAAGGGCCCAAGGCAGAGAGGACTCGCCCATAGTGACCCACATCCTGAATCCGTACGGAATAATATCACACACTGAAAACACAAGATGGAGGAACCAGATGGCATTCCATATATTCTATATAAAAAAAAACATTTATTTACTTTCTAAATCTACCCCATTGCTTTTTTGTGGTTAATGTGAAGTGCTGCTGTAAAACTGCAATTTCCCATTGGGGAATTTAAAGTGCTCTCTCTAATTTAAAAGTGCTCTCTCTCTCTCTCTCTCTCTCTCTCTCTCTCTCTCTCTCTCTCTCTCTCTCTTTCCTGATGTAGCCCAGAGGAAGTTATGCATCTTGTCCTCACTGGGTTCAGTAATTTGACGATCTCTATTTGTTGTGATTTCAACTTTCATGGCATGGGCTACAGCTACACATTGCACCCATCCCTTTAATATCATTTGTGTCTCTTCTGTTCCCTTCTCTAACTCTTCCCCTTTAATATCATTTCAGTCTCTTCTGTTCCCTTCTCTAACTCTTCCCCAAGGGAACATTTGTGCACATATAGTACCATCGTGTCCTATACAGGGGTGCATTTTCATTCACATTCAGTCTTCCATAACGATAAAGTGAAGAGTGTCGTGTATCCCCACCAGATTGTGCTAGCGGGATGCTACGGGGCACATACCTATGCGAGAGGTGTAAAACATGGTCTCTTCTGCCAGTTAGACTGGCTATGAACTATCCTAGCCATCTCTAGGGAACCTATAAACCTCTCTCCTAGATATCTCTGGCCAACTGTCATTAAAAGTTGACAACATTAAGTTATATGGACAAATCAGGTGTGAACACTGTCATATCGGTTTCATGAACACAGACTGCATATTATTATATTACAGTTCCAGCTGAAAAAATGTTTAAAGGTCACACAATAAATTGGTACCTGTGTTGTCTTTGTCATATTCTTGGAAGGCACTGATGAGGCCAGATTTGTTTGCAAACAGTTGCTCTTTCAGGGCTTTGAGAGCAGAGCGTTCTGTTCGACCCACACTGCCGTGGGAAAGAAAAACAACATCACCTACTCAGTCCAATGAAAGCAGCCTATAGGGATTACAAGAAATCCACAGTAAAATGTTGATGAAAAATGTCTGAAATGATTACCTTTGCTTGAGGGTAAGTTCCCGTGTCAAATCACTAGCCTGATATTGAATGAAATAAGGCACAAGGTTTGGACCCAGTCTGATGTAGGCCCCACGGTTGCTGCCAACCTCATAGTAGTTGGACGCGGAGAAAAGGGTGAGCACCTGTGAACATCAGCACCAACAACACAATACGCACACAGAGTCATGTCTTGAGAAATACAATGATGCAGTTATTGGTGATATTCATGAGGTTGGGGCGTTACAGATGACAATAAGAAAGTAAATACGACAAGAGTTTTTCACCCTTAAAACTATGACCTTTCTTTTTCTGTCCTTGACATGTAAGAATATTATTAACTCTCCTTGGATTTGTTTTCTGTTCAATTTTTAAGAAAAACAAAGAAAGTAAAGTAGAAACAAAGAAAGTAAAGTCTGCAATCATTGTTATACCACTGTTGGCTACTCGAGTGGAAACACTTCTGACATGGTGTCCTTTACGTCACCATCACACGGCCATATCCATATCCCAGTCGGAGCATGGAGAGTCCTCTCATTAGCAAACACACAGAAATATCTTGCTGTTGCCCTCCAACAACAATTTGTGCCAAATTAAGAAGAAAATGAGAGTAGGAGGGCAGTCTGAGAGCGCAGACCTCCACCAAGGCCAGAAGTGAAACTAATGCCAATGCCCCATCCCACACATTTCAGCAGCAAAACTCTATGAAACATCACAGAGACAACTTGGACCTCCAGAGTAAGTGAAAGGCTACCTCACTGTTATAGAGACAGAAACCAGACCTAGTCAGTCATGTTGCCATTTTCTTTGTCTTTGTGTGACCCAAAAACCGTGATACATACCGAACCGTGGGCCCACTGTACCATTGCATCCCTAGTAAGTACATACAGCAGTGGAAAAGGCCTGAAGAACCATTACATGGCAATAATTGCTCTGCTTATACTGGTTTTAAAGGCTGCAGACACAACCCTGAAACCACATGCCTCACAAGTCTGTTTTCTAGAATGTACAAAAAAAACCAAATGGCAACTGATATGTTTATGAAGATTATGATTAATGTAAAACTGAGATACCTCTCAATCTATGCATCTCAAAAGTGAGATACCTCACATTATACCGTGAGCACATTTCCTCACCTTGCGGTTGTGGCAGAACTCGTAGCCCTCCTGTTTGCACTCGTGAGAGCGGATGATGAGCTGGAGGTTGTGTCTGCTCAGAAACTCCTCCGTCACATTTGGACCCCAGTAGCAGCCCCCGCCCCGCAGCTCATTGGGGAAGCAGCCATTTTGAGCCATCGGGTCACTCCACAGCATGTCCAGAATCTGAACAGCAGCAGCAGCAGGTCATGATGATACAAAGCAAGCAAAAGTCAAACTTGTTAGAAGGAGTTCAGGTGTACAATACTTGACACTGGAATAGGAGAGGGAGAATGGAATAGACCTGTTTCCACTCGTCATTGGTGTTATCAGGGCCACTGGTGGAGTCCGATTCTGACTCTGAGCTCAAGGGGTTGGGGCCCTGTCTCCGTCTAGCCTCCTGTTCCTCTTCCACTGTTTGGTTCACCGTGGCAGAGAAATCCTGCAGCGACCGTCGCTGGAAACTATCACGAGTGCCAAAGGGTTTGTCGTTTGTCAATGAGGCACGTCTTCTATTGTGCAAACTGATGTTTGAAAGAGAATCGTCGTCGTCCAGGGATGACTGTCCCCCTGACAGAGCACTCTTTCTCTTTGGAGGCCTTAGAACTGACTCGTACTTAAAAGAGAGATGATGCTTTTAGAGATGACATCCTTCATAACTGCACAGTTTAAGAGATATGGAAACATACGCTACACATACATCACATTATAGACACTCAGCACACCACACCACACCACAGCACCTACATCCTTCATAACCAAAACCTCCAGACACAAAAACATTTGTATCCCCCTCGCCGTCTACTAATACTGAACAGCTAACCCACTGTAGCATATATATTTATCCCTGCACTTCTTGCACTCTCCACTTCTTCTTTGCACTATTGTTGTGTAACATTTCACAGCTACTGTATATAGCCATTCCGCCTTGTATATATTTCTTAAACTTCTTAGACCGTTGCACTGTTGCACTGTTTGTTTTGTATTGTGTTGTAATGTATATTTTGTGTAAGCACATTGAGAGCCACTTTACCAAGTCAAATTCCTTGTTTGTGCAAACTTACTTGGCCAATAAAACCTGATTCTGATTCTGATAACTGCACAGTTTAAGAGATATGGAAACATATGCTACACATACATCACATTATACACACTCACCACACCACACCACAGCACACCACAGCACCTACATGTATCTAGGCATCATGGAGAATAGCATGTTATGTATCATATTCATACATACTCTGTGTCTGTCAATTCTTGTAATGAGTGCCAGGTCAGTGGTGTCAGAGATTCCTCCGTGCACAATCAGCACCCTCTGATCAATTACAGTCGCCAAGGGTAACCAACTGAAAATCTTCTGGAGAAGTTTCAAAATTCTTTTGCCATGGAGCTGTAAGTGAAATACATTCAAGGAAAAGTGAATTGAATACATTGACCACACACAAATGAGACTACAATGGGTTATGAGACTATTGACCACACACAAATGACACTATTGACCACACACAAATGAGACCAATGGGTTATGAGACACCTGGCCTTTGTCCCTCTTAAAGCCACAATCTGCGATTCTAATCCCGTACACTTTTTGTCAAATTCAGCGAATTGCTCCTCACGGTCCTCTAGCAGTCCATGTTTACGCTTAAAAGAATGCCATAAACAATCCCAGCCGATCAACACAATGCTTCAGGAGGGAGAGTTGTATGGCTGTTGAGCTCAAATATCAACCTTTCAGGAAGCCGAATTACACACTGTGACTTTAAGTTGATCAGTGATATTGCTCTTCATCCTGTGGCAGAACTGTGTTTTACAAGATCCCATGAGTCAAGATTGTATTCAAACAATATATATATTTCTTAAATATCTCCAACAAAACATTTCTGGAGCCAATGCGGAGCCAAGAGAATATAAAATAAAATATAAAAATGTTCATGGTGCCTTGAGCGCTAGGCATTGTTTCCTAATACTTCTCTCTGGCATCTCCCTGGCAAGACATGTCCCATCTTTTAGCCACAACGTCACCATGTCACATGCACACTCATGGCTCTCCAGCATCTCTAACTCTGGGTCAACCTTCTGAAGGACACGTTAGGTGTTGTTTAGAGTGTGAGATTGGGTCTCTTTCTGCAACCCTGAGTATACTGAACTTTGAGAGACAGCCCCCAGAGGTGACAGCTGCCATTTCCAATCTCAGTTCTACACAGGGTTACACATGAGTTAAAACAGCAACAGGCTTAAAGCTACAGCGGTGCTTGCTGATTCCACCAGCTTCCTGTGGGCTACGATGAATGAATGAAATACAAACAAATGTGAAATATAAGTACAAGCATACCCTGTACTTTCCAAGTACTTCTTTGGTGAATCCATATCTAAGAGAGATAGATTTTGAATTAGTATATTTTTTCCTTTCTTCAAAAATACAATTAGTGGCGATTTCATTTCTTTCCGAGTGCACAAGCTTGTATAAAGAAGTTGTATTGATCTGTTACCTTAGGTTGATGATATGGTCTTCGTGGTTCCCTCGGTTGAGGTGCACATCACCAGGATACACAAGCAGGAAGGAGAAGAGGATGAGGAGAATCTCAATGGAGTCCTTGCCTCTGTCCACAAAGTCTCCATTGAAAACATATGGTGTCCCCTGGGATGGCATACCATTCTAAAAGAGTACATAACAATAAAATCATCAGGGACATCACATTCAATGTCTGTATATTTGTCAGTTAAACTTTGTGAATATAAATGTTACCTTGTAAAATATAAGTAACAAGTCCTCCAGTTGCCCATGTAAATCACCTAAAATACAGATAAAAACAGAACAGTTGATTTCAGGTCCATTTATGTTTGGACTTTGGCGTTGAAACGTCTGTCTTGTGTTCTTACCACAGATAGTGATCTCCTTGCTTTGACAGGTTGACACTCGATTGATATTTGGCAATATTCGGAGAAGTTTCCAAGTCTCAAGGAGAAGTTGAAGAACATACCGGGAGTGAAGTTGCTGCCAGATACAAGAGACGATGTAGACATGCACGATTAAACATGTTTCTGTGGTTATGATTAAACATGTTTCTGTGGTTACGATTAAACATGTTTCTGTGGTTACGATTAAACATGTTTGTGTGGTTACGATTAAACATGTTTATGTGTTTACGATTAAACATGTTTCTGTGGTTGTGATTAAACATGTTTCTGTGGCAGTTGTTATTAATACAAATCTGTAGTAGTTGTTATTAACTGTATCAAGGGTAATTATTGAAGTGATTGAAAAATCCCTTTAGTTTTTTTTTTTTGACAAAAGCAAACAGGTCAAATATTTGTCATATAATGGAAAATGCTATAGACATATAGGAGAACATACTTGTTTGTTTTTGAAGGCCTCCACTAGCCCGGCTACCTGGCTGACAGTAAGGGGGAAGGTGAGCCGCGGGCCGGAGTAGATCTCAGGTACGTCAATGTTCTCATAGGAGAAATACCTTTCCCATTCTGTGTCACGGCACACTTCATTGTCTCGGAAGATATGAGAAATAAGGTTCCCTGCAGCCGAAGAGGAAAGAACGAAGGAACAGTTTTGTAAGTTGTACGTGAACAGGGAGCTCTCAGTATTCAGTAGTAACTGACTTACTCTCTGTACCTGATGGTGTGAAGTTGTCCACGAGGTAACCAAGAAAGTTGTAGAGCTAGACCAAGGAACGTAAAACACATGAGAAGGTGCCACAAGGTGGTTCATTTGACCATGTAAATACAGATGAGTTTTTCAGAAGAATTTCAGAACTATTTAGACTTAGCCATCACTTTGATCTGGTCTTGTTCTCCGGCATATTCCATCGATTGGAAAATATTCCATGTGTATCGCCGCCGCATCTCCTTGCGTGCCACATAGCGCCTATACCAGCGCTGGATCAGGACGGCAGCTCTCATAGCTAGCAAGGCAAAACACAGGATTTACAAATACATACATCTAGCTTGGAACAATGTCATAGAAAACATGTGAAGTGACTGTGTTATTGCATTAGTCAAAATCAATTAAAGGACAATTTAATGTCTGTCTTACTTGTGGCCGCTTGTTAATGTTGCATGGAAGGAAAAACAGAGTTAAATGCTGGATTCAGACAATAAAGAAATAACTTGTTAGCAAGTGAATTTCAAAACCTGCAGTCACTCACTGCACTCACTGCAGCCTACGATAATTAGGGGTCTTTGTCGAAACAATTTCAGACATTTCTAAATACACCATGGTTTCATGAGACTTGTGTTAAGCTATTACCTGGGACCACAATCAATGGCACATCTGCAACAGATCAAAAGAAAAAAGATAAAAGTCGCTGGTTAGGGCAAGCTAATTTGAGTTATGAGTTGAGTTATGTTAAGCTTTTTTGAGTTATGAGTTGAGTTATTTTAAGCTTATTTTTATTGTGTGCTGCTTTTTCTACAGACTAAACATCCAAACCTTTGTAGGGCCATTACCTTTTCCATCTTTTTTACTGTAGAATTCACTTGATTTTGATACGCCACATCCCATTTCTCCTCCTGGTAACTACAAATAAATGGAGAAATCATTACCAAAACCAAACAGAGAGGCATAACAACAACACAGTAACAACACAATTCCCTGGGAGTTTGATAATGAGGGACCTGATGGACTTCCTGCAGCAGTAATGAGATTCAAGAAGGGCCTAATCTCAACCCAGCCCAGGCTACCCATGACCTTTCTGATTGGCCTCAATCCCCCTGCTTTACCTCACTGACGGCATCAACCACTTCTTAGTTTCTATGAGGGCTTAACAGTACATTACCACGAGCTATGACTTGACACTTAAGCTTGCGAGACAAGGCATGTGGTATACCTCACTGTAAAAATATTAAAGCAAACATTGCAAATAGCAGCAAACACTGCTGTTTCAACATGAAAGCCACATAATAATCTTGGATTCAATACAATATGGGAAAAATCCCATCCATCAAATAAAACCCTTTTTTTGTATCAATACATAGGTCTATTCATGAAGCTTGCATTGTACTTTTTACTCTGCAAGATACTTGAGAAGCTTAGAAACAAATATCCACCACATGAACACAAGACTGCCAGGCTCAACATATTCTTGGAGGAATAAAATGTTTAAAAATAACTAATGGCTGTCGTTTAATCTTTCACAACTGTGTTCATTATTCAGAATACCATTTTCTTTTTTTTAACTAAACGTGAAAAAACGTACCTGCTAACTGCAGCTTCTCTGTCAACAGATGGTCTTGGTTTCACTGCCTTTGTATCTCCCCATTATCTTTTGTATCATAATGAGAGACGTGTCAACAAGCCCATTTCAACTGTGGAAGGGGCTGTGCACACACAGCCATTACTGCTATCCTTAGCCCCTAAACACATGGGTTGGGTTCCTTCAGATCAGATGCACTCGGGCTTCTGCACTCTTATGCCTCTTAAGGCAGACTAAGAGCATTTCTTCAAGTTGCTTAACTAAGATAACAATCCTCAAGTGGATTAGGGTAATACCTTGATGCGGCTAGACAGCACTTCAAATAGAGAGCGGGCTACTAAAGGCCAGGCTCTGGCAAAGGGGTGTGGCTGTGAGAAACAATCCACTGAGAATCCCACTGGTGTTATTGCTGATTGATGCTAAAAAAGATGAAAAATCTATCTTAAGTTTTGCTTGCTAAGTAATGTGTGGAGTGCAGGTCTTGTTCTTGTAATTCAAGAACATCATAAAGCACAATAGGAGGCAGAGCCTTCTGCTACCGAGCCCCTCTCCTGTGGAATAATCTTCCTGCCGCCATCGGAAAAACAGATATCCTTTCCATCTGTAAACCTAGACCAAAGACATTCCTCTTCAGTGCATCTTATAGTCACTAATAATGCATGAAAACCTGCCACATGTGGCAACATACTTGACAACCATGTTGTTGTGTTTAGCAGCAGTGGGCTACAGACAAGTGCAAGTTGTACTGTGTAGTAGGGCCTTCACGGATCCCAGGTTCAGCATGCCGTGCGTGTTGTGGCGGTCACCAGCCAGTCGTGCACGGTTGTTGTATCCTGCCACCCGTCCTATCCTTGTATAACTAAAATTCCTCGAGTCCGAGTCACCAAATTGTGGGAAGAGTGGGAGTGGGAAGATTGGAAGAGTGGGAGTGGGATTGAACAGAGATTGGGAGAGTGGGAGTGGGATTGAACAGAGTGGGAGAGTGGAAGAGTGGGAGTGAGATTGAACAGAGAGTGTGAGTTTGGAATAGTTGGAGTGGGATTGAACAGAGAGTGGGAGATTGGAAAAGTGGGAGTGGGATTGAACAGAGAGTGGGAGATTGGAAGAGTTGGAGTGAGATTGAACAGAGAGTGTGAGATTGGAAGAGTTGGAGTGGGATTGAACAGAGATTGGGAGAGTGGGAGTGGGATTGAACAGAGAGTGGGAGATTGGAAGAGTGGGAGCGGGATTGAACAGAGAGTGGGAGATTGGGAGAGGAGCAAATGATGGCACTTTTATAGAGGAAATGGGTTACACAACGCAACATCAAACTATGATGGTATAAATGGTATTGTCTCATCCTATATCTCATTTGAAAAATATATTATGGTCCCTACATATCAATATATATATATATCCTTTATATATATTATGGTCCTTACATATCAATATATATATATATATCCTTTATATATATTATGGTCCTTACATATCAATATATATATCCCCCCCCCTTTTTCTATATCTACCTCTCAACCCGGCCGGCTCTTTATTGTTTTGGCATTATATAAACAAATGTAATATTTCAATAATAAGTCATTTCTAAGTGGAAATCCACTGGCATTTTGAGTCATTTTCAGCACTTTTCAGCAATTCAGCAAATTGCTCCTCACGGTCCTCTAGCTGTCCATTCAGTATTTGCACTCAACTAACTAAAGTGACTAAACTAAAGTGTTCATACACAGTCCAGGCTCTGTTAATAGAAAACAAATATAATGGCCGGGGCCGATCCATAAACAATCCCAGTCAACCAACATGATGCTTCAGTTCAGTTTGATTGGCTGTTGAGCTTAAATATCAACAACCTTTCACAAACCTCCTGAAACTGAATAGGATGGCAGTGTTGTGTCTACTGACACTGTACATTATTGCACATCATACTGTTTTACTTAAGACCTGCCAACCGGGATGGAGAATGCACAGCTCCTTTGCTAAGAGCTGGTCCGAGTCTCTAGGAATGAATTGTGCCTGTAGCACAGTCAGAAACCAACAAAACAGTTATCTCTATCGACGTTTTTAAATTTCAACATTTTTCCTCGCCAGGTGGCGAGATCTACCTTGCAATTAACACTATAAAATCAACCCTATAGTTGAATGCCCAGGTAGATGATTGAAAACAGTGCAGCTTTACAATTGACAGTAACAGTTATAATGTATATATGCTGGAGCTGATATGCAATGAAAAAAAATGTCATCAAACCACATCAAGTAGCTGGTACAGTGTCATAGTCTTGTGCCATGTCTTACAATCCCTTGAAAACAAACTGTTACAACTGTACAATTATTTAACATTTTACAAAATTGAAATTCTGAAGCATGAAATATTTCCCCATTTACCATTCCCACATTTCCAAAAAGGTTTTAACAGCACATTGCCATAAGGGTGTCAATGTCTCTTGAGTTATTTTCCTACTCATTTTTTCTTCCTGTGTAAAACAGTGAGCTCCTGGTGTCTGTCTCCCACGGGGAAGACATTTCTGTTGTGTTCTGTTGACCAGTTCATGGCAACGGGGGATGGGGACACAATGCTACGCTCTGTCTCTCTCTCTCTGTTAGCGTGTTTGGTAGCTAAGTGTGCTCAGCTGTTTTTTATTTTAACATGCCTACTCACTGCAGTGCTTTCTGCAATTGAATGATTTGGATTCTCATTGTGTGGCCTATAACCTTTTTCTAATGAAGTGAACTACCCTGACCGTCGGCACCACTGCTCCCCCATTTCCAAAGGAGAATGCCCTTCATTCACTTCCACTTTGGCCACAGAAGCCCATTTGTTTTCTTGATGCATTCACTGTCATGCGAAATTTCAACTTGTTGTGTCTCTGTCCCTGTCCATTGTCTGCTTCCCTCTCTCAACACAGAGTGCAGTCAGTGTGGAAATGGATACGTTTATGTCCAGCTAGCAACACATTTGCATTGATTCAGACACAGGTTCCCTAGTTCATGTTATGTTAGCCAGATAAGGCTAAGTAGGCCCTGACAGTCTGCCACTGGGGAAAGATTTCTTCCCAACTCTTCTAATTCTGGCCATTGCCCACCAGCTTGGACCGCCATCCAAACCAGACTTGAATGATGAACCCAGAAGTTTTCATAGTGGCATAGAAATTTTCAAAGACAACAGCAAATGTCAGCATTAAAAGCTGTAATCTACTCATCCCTCCTTTAAAACCGTCTTGCTTTTCTTCTAATCCTATAGTATTTTCCACACATAAAAGTTAGCACCAGTTTCGCTCCCATTATACCAGTATACCATTGTTTCTACCCCTATGCACAGCCCATTCACAAAAACAACCTGTTTCCTCCCTCTGCTATGGACTCACCTGTCCTGAGGTGGAGGGGATTTGGTGGTTTTATGGACCTTTACAGCTCTAATATACTTGACAGTTATGAAAGTAAATTTTTTTAAAAGGCATTATCTTGGTAATATATGTGCAAATAATTTCTCTGGAATATCAAAAGTTTGCTAGGATTTGTGGGAGGGGGAACTGGGAAGCGAATTGGGAAAGCATTGGAAATATGCACTGGAAAGAGTGATCATCACGTGCCCTTGGGCACTTATTCAGTTTAAAGTACTACACAGAGCACATTTATTCAGTTTAAAGTACTACACAGCACATTTATTCAGTCTAAAGTACTGCACATTTATTCAGTCTAAAGTACTGCACATTTATTCAGTTTAAAGTACGGCACAGAGCACATTTATTCAGTTTAAAGTACTACACAGAGCACATTTATTCAGTTTAAAGCACATTTATTCAGTTTAAAGTACTACACAGAGCACATTTATTCAGTCTAAAGTACTGCACATTTATTCAGTTTAAAGTACTGCACATTTATTCAGTCTAAAGTACGGCACAGAGCACATTTATTCAGTCTAAAGTACTGCACATTTATTCAGTCTAAAGTACTGCACATTTATTCAGTCTAAAGTACTGTACATTTATTCAGTCTAAAGTACGGCACAGAGCACATTTATTCAGTTTAAAACTCAGTGTTCAAAACTCTCTCTGCGGCTCTTAATGGAACCATCAAGCCAAATGCCTTGATTGCAATTTCTGGTGTTTCCAGTGAAACGGTCACTGAAATTCAGTCAGATGTTATTGCATTCATCTCACTGCTTGCCTGCCGTACCCTAGCATCCCTGACTGCTTTTTTCTGCTCACCCCAGCATTGCGCTGACCCAGCTGTGTTTGCGCTTAGAATCTTGCTCATGTTATGACATTAGCTGAACGCTAGTTATTTGTTAGCCTTAGGTCATGTGCCACAGACTTTGTGTGTTGACGGCTGTTTGCCCATCGATGAAATTAGGGCCCCATGCTACATGAAAAGTGAACAGAGCTCATTAGAAGTCAGCTAACACAGACAGACATACATAACAAATACAACATTCTAACACCCTTTAAGCAACAGTATGATGCATGTGTTACTTGTCAAAAATGTTAAGTACTTTATTGTTACTATGAATATTACATGTAATGGCGCCACTCCGCCATTTTTATCATCACATCAAATATTCGTATTCTTATTGTTTATTTGGATCCCCATTAGCGTCCACAAAGTGTTCACTAGTCTCCCTGGGGTCCATCATGAATACACATTTAAGTTAAAGCAGTTCAGGTTATACAGAGAAAAAACATACTAACAAAATTAGTACAAGAGTAACAAAATTACAAAAGTGAAAAGAAATGAACAAAACACAATCAGACCTATGTAACTAATAGACCAGTGGCGAGTTGTGTATGTATGGCAAAAGCCTGCCCGCAGCAAACATTAACAAAAGAAATGAGGTGTCTTTTTCCAAATCACATTATGCATGAATCGTAGAATATGATATTCACAGTTTGCTTCCACAGTTAGACATGATAACTCTTTGTGCATTTCCATGACATTTGTACGGAAAGAGCAATTTAAAGTTAATCTGGCTGCTCTGTTTTGAGCAACTTGAAGTTTCAGTCTGTGTTTTCTGGCAGCACTAGACCAAACAACTGGGCAGTACTCCAAATGTGACAGCACAATAGACCTGACATCATCAGCCATACTGTTGGAAGGAACATAAGCAATACATTTTCTTGCATTGGTAATGCCTTTCCCCATTTTTGTGACAATATCATCAATTTGATATGACCAAGAGAGCAAATTGTCCAGCTTGACTCCCAACAGTTTTGTTTTGGTGACAAATTTCAATTCAATTTCAATTCAATTTTATTTATATAGCGCCATAACAATACAATTGTCTCTAGGGTCATCGATGAAATATAGGTCATCGATTCACAGAGTAAGTGCTGAGGCATTGTCAAGGGTGTTCCTATTTCCAAAGACAATACATTTAGTCTTTGCTATGTTCAACACTAATTTGTTCATTCTCACCCAGCTTATTATATTTTGAAGCTCAAGAATAAGATTTTCTATCAGCTCCACTAACGTGTGTGAAGAGGTAAAAAGAGTAGTGTCATCCGAAAACAAAAGCAGACCCAGGCAGCTCCCTTTGTGGAACACCACAAGAAACAGTTTTGCTATCAGAGAGACTGCCATTAAAAATACTCTCTGTCTTCTGCCGGAGAGGCAAGAGCTAGGGGCAAAAAGCCATACTTTTGAAGCTTCAAAATTTTAAATATGGCAACTGTGTTCTAACTGCTGCATATTATAAACATACATACAAAATGCAGTACACACATTATACACTTTATAGACTTTTGAACACAGTACGCATTCATTTACTATGACACTACCTAAAATGGAGGGACCTCTGGCCATTCACATTATGGATTCAAAAATGGAGTCAATAAAGGTTGATGTCCATTTCTACAAATCCACCTAATTCGTACACTGTGAATATGAAGTAAAGTTAATAAGTTAGCATCATGTATGGAATATGGAATATAGAACATATGGAACAATAAAACATTTACAATAAGATTGGATGAATGAGCACTGAATGAACTGAAGATTATTATTCACCTGTCTCAAGACAGTCTCGTACTTAGGTTCCGCAGCACTCATCACGGTTGTATAAATGGTAGCCCTGTAAATAGAAGAAGTGAAATGAAAACATAAAGGATCTGACTGCATGATCATATTTCCCTTCCTCTTGACACGATGACTTTTGACTTCCTATTGGACACACCACGTCTACTCATGTACAGCACATCAGTGTTGTCCCTGTCCTGCTCAATGTCTGGGACTCATTGCATTTATGATACTTGCATGACAACAACCCATGCTTGCAGCATGAAACAGTCTCTTCAATAGTATTACTAATTTATATAACAGGTCAGGTATACAAGAATATTGTTTATTGTTTGAACATTTCAAAGATTTCAAAAGTTCGGAGTGGATGACTCATACTGACTTATAATTGCATTGCAGCACTATACAATGTATGCCATATAAGTGCAGGCGAGTTGTCACACATTGTAGCACTATACAATGTATGCTATATAAGAGCGGGCGAGTTGTCACACATTGCAGCACTATACAATGTATGCTATATAAGAGCACTAAACAATGTATGCTATATAAGAGCGGGGCGAGTTGTCACACATTGCAGCACTAAACAATGTATGCCATATAAGAGCGGGCGAGTTGTCACACAGGTTCATTCCTCCAAAACTAGGGGTGCTATCTCAATATTAACATAGGTCAGAAGACATTAAAGGCAGGGTAGGCAATTTATTTCAGAAGCATTTTTGTTACATTTCTTAATATCCTCTTTACATCCGAGATAGCAATGAATAAATGAAATGCTCCGACAACTAAATCTGTGGGCTGCAGATGGGCTGCAGGGCTGTAAAACACCTGGATGAAACTATTGAACGGCCTATCTGACTGTCCTCCTACCTACCTGTGTACACTCTGCCCATACACAGAGTCTTCCACAAGGCTAGGCTTACATATTGCTATAAAGCTAGCGGGCCAGTCCCACAGGAATATCAGAGAATGTGCAGAATTTCCAGATCCACCTATACCTACAACTGCTTGTACTGCTAAATAAGGCAAGAAAAGAAAGAAAGAAGTACGGAGAGATGACCTAGTGGTGACCTAGTACCATGAATGATCATATTCTGACATGCTTGCAGTTGGAATTGTACCCATTAAATTGACGTGTTCGAGAAGGACAAGGGGGAGGGGGGACTTCTCTGCAAAGTGACCACTTTGAAGCTGATTTTGAGAAATTAAACTTTGCAGCTCATGTTGTGTTTCCTGGTTGCTATGGTTATCTAAATGCTAGCTAGCTTGCTAAGGAAACTGTTTAATAACCTTAAACCGGTTAAGTGAGTTCCATTTGCATGAGATGATAGCTAGTCTTCTCAATTTAACTTATACAATTATAATAGGAAAAGGTAGAAACCCTCAGGGGCAGCCCCTTCATATTAACAAGTTCATTTTCACACATGTTAACATGAGTTCATCACATGCTAGCAGCTGCCAACTGTTATCATGGTTCCCTATGCAAGAGATAGCTAGGATAGTTCATAGCCAGGTTAACTGGCATGAGAACTCACACACCTCTTGCAGATGTTCGCACTCCATAGCATCTAGTTAAATATAGTCTGGTAGGAATACACAACAATCCTTACTTCATCATTATGGAAGACTGAATGTGACTGAGTGGGAATGAAAATGTGATCTCTATCCGATGTTGTTTTTTGTATGTGAAAGAGGGAGGGAGAGCGAGAGAGACCTATTCACGCTTTATCCGGCAGAGTTACTGTGCGCGTTACTTGGTCTACCAGGCGAAAGAAAAGGCATTCCCGTGTATAGGATGCACCCAAGTATTAACCGCATGGCTGCAGTCATTTTTCAAAATCAATGTATAAACCGCAGGTAATAGTCGGGCAATTACGGCGGTCTAAAGTTAATAGCTAATAATTTTGCACTGAGTTATTCTATGTCAATCTAATGAATATGACATATGTGGCCAAGATTAGGGTGTTTCATTTGGCACGTTTTCCCCAAGTTGATATTGTTTGCAGTCTTTGTTAGATCAACTGTGTGACAACATGCCCCGCTCACCTGGACCTTTAAGAAACAATATGGCCCCACCTTATACATTTCAGTATTAAACCCAACACTTACCCATGAGCCCTGCAACTGTCATAGTGCTTATTGTCAAATTTCTATCTATTTTGTCGAAATTTGGTTGCTCGGTTTGGTACAACATTCCTGATCTTACTTTGTTCTGTTCTGTGTATGGTCCTGATATTCCTCAACACACAAAAGCATATGTCAAAAGGAAGGCAAATATATCAGAATGGCAGGGAAAGCCAGACTAAACTTGACAGGGAAATAAATCCAAGTGTGCAATACAAAGAGTGAGTATACTGAGAAACTACCTCACATGTTACAATTCTTTTTTACCTGTTGCATACTGCGCCAACTGACAAAACCTGAAGAGAAAAGAGTGAACAAACATATTTTGAGTTACATATTAATACTTTCTTAATTTAAAGCAAATGTAATGAAAATTACCTCATAGAGCATTTCAAAGTTCATATTATCACGGCCGATACGATTTAATGTCCATCTGGCAGCAATTCTGAAAGAGATGAAGTAGTGAGTGTGTTATATGTCCTATAATGTACCAGCCTCTGGGTCATTTTCAGATATGAGATACACACCTTTGATAATCATCAAGAGCAGGCAGCCAGTGGTCAGAGTTTACTTCTACCAAATACCATCTACAAAAAAGAAGGAAAGGATATTCGTCAGTAAAACATTGTGTTATAAAAGTAAGAAAGGATATTCGTCAGTAAAACATTGTGTTATAAAAGTAAGAAAGGATATTCGTCAGTAAAACATTGTGTTATAAAAGTAAGAAAGGATATTTGTCAGTAAAACATTGTGTTATAAAAGTAAAAAAGGTTATTCGTCAGTAAAACATTGTGTTATAAAAGTAGCAACTATTGAAAGGACCACATCCTCCTTGTGTCTTACCCTCCATTAAGAAGGTCCAGAGGCCAAATGTCAGCTGGGCCTCCTCTATCTCTCGTAACCACAACCCCTTCCCCTGGATGAACCCCGCCAATGATGTAGTACACATCTGTAATGAGGGGAACCGTGGACAAGCGCATCACAGCCTCCTGGAAGTTGGCAGCTTCCTCCAAAGTCTTTCAACAGTACATGAGAGGTAAAACATTAACACTGCAATGACAGAATTGACCATCAGCAGCTGCATTATATTTAACGGTTTTAAGCACAGGGTGAAAACCTCAGAACAATATTAACAGTTGGGATCATGGCCGTTACCAGCTATGGGGTCGACAAGGTCTGGACCTCTGCAAATGTTTTCAGATTCAAAAGTTAAAAGTTGAATTTTTCCTTCTAGCGTTTTTCTAGCTAGCTTACAAATAGGTAAATACCTTAATTATTATTCTTGCGGTGGTATGTTGACTGCTATGTGATCCGCATGCGGTGGTATGTTGACTGCTATGTGATGTTGACTGCTATGTGATCCGCATGCGGTGGTATGTTGACTGCTATGTGATCCACATGCGGTGGTACAGTATGTTGACTGCTATGTGATCCGCATGCGGTGGTGTGTTGACTGCTATGTGATCCACATGCGGTGGTACAGTATGTTGACTGCTATGTGATCCGCATGCGGTGGTACAGTATGTTGACTGCTATGTGATCCGCATGCGGTGGTACAGTATGTTGACTGCTATGTGATCCGCATGCGGTGGTGTGTTGACTGCTATGTGATCCGCATGCGGTGGTGTGATGACTGCTATGTGATCCGCATGAGGTGGTGTGATGACTGCTATGTGATCCGCATGCGGTGGTGTGTTGACTGCTATGTGATCCACATGCGGTGGTGTGATGACTGCTATGTGATCCGCATGCGGTGGTGTGTTGACTGCTATGTGATCCACATGCGGTGGTACAGTATGTTGACTGCTATGTGATCCGCATGCGGTGGTATGTTGACTGCTATGGCGGAGCTGAAGTCCAGACGGAGGTAGAAGGGACTGACTTTTACGACTAAGAACTCCAGGTCTGGAGAGAAATGTTTTTGAACCCCAGAGTTTACCACAATGCAGACCCCACCGCCTCTGTGTTTACCCAACTCCATAGTTCTGTCCTGCCGGTAGATGGAAAAAACAGCCGGGGTAACGGCCGAGTCAGGTAGCGTAAGGTCTAGCCAGGTCTCAGTAAAGGCTAGCATGCAGCAGTTCGCAATGACCCGCTGGAAGTTAATCCATGTGTGAAGTTCAGACCATTTTATTGTCCAAAGATTGAACATTTGCCAGCAAAATGTTTGGTAACAGTGGATTACAGTATCTCGATTGTGATCTGCATAGAATACTGGCACATTTGCCTCTTCTCTTCTTCTCTCGGCGTATTGGTAAACACAATGGCGGCAGGACAAAGGGATCGCAGCACGTACTCCGTTGAGTTGAGAAAAAGTCTGTATCCAGTGACAAACGAACTTCCAAAAGTGCTTGTCGATCATACTGTACAGTGCAGTGCATACAAAAGTAAAAACAATACAAATAATACTAAACAAAGAACTACGAGTTGAATGCAGAGCCACTGTCAGCTACATTCTTCTCCTGCCAACCTACATACAACATCTAAAATAGGAAGAAAATGTTTTTTTTTTTCTCCAGGCGGCTCAATGCTGGAGTGAGGAAGCTATTGCCACTCTCCAGGACTGCTTTGAAACCACAGACTGGCAGATGTTCTGTGCTGCAGCTGATGGGGACATTGATGAATACACAGACTCTGTCTCAGCTCTGGAGACCTGGAGGCCTGATGGGGACATTGATGAATACGCAGACTCTGTCTCAGCTTTGGGGACCTGGAGGCCATGAGGAAGTCCAGATATGACCTACGGAAAGCCATCAAGATGTCAAAAGAACCTACAGGGACAAGTTGGGGTCTAATTATCACAAGTACCACCCCAAACAGGTGTGGCGTGGACTGTACTCCATCACCAGACTACAAAGGGAGAAATAGCAGTGATGCCCAGCCCGGCGCCTCTCTTCCCGACAAACACCTTTTATGCACGTTTTGAGGCGAGCAACGCCATCCCTATGGCAAGACTAGCTGAGGACCAGGATGACTGCACTCTGTGCCTATGCAGGGCTGATGTGAGGAGAGCTTTTAAAAGAGTAAACCCTGTGAAGTCACCAGGGCCAGATGGCATTCCAGGCGTGTGCACCAACCAGTTAGTGGAGGTATTCACCTCTATATTCAACCTCTCCCTGAACCAGTCTGCAGGGCCCACCTGCTTCACAGAAACAACCATTGTCCCCATACCAAAGACATCTCCCATCACAAGTTCAACTTGGGGCTCTGGTGTACTGGGTTTTCATAAGCTTTTAGTGGAAGCAAAATAGGGAATCAATTCTTCATGAGCGCACCAAAGAAGTCAGGGATCACAATTTGTCATTGAATATTTAGTATCTTTCACCTTGATGATGCCTTGAGAAGGCTCAACATTGGTATGGGGGAATGGGGAGCCCCGGGTTATTCATGATTGCACTGTTGTATATCAGCACAGTTCCTAGTGCGTCATACCATACTCATTCCTCTCCAAACTGATGCATGGTTGGGAGCACATACTTCCAAGTAATCTCAAGAACTTTAGTTTCTTCCTTTCAAATGTCTCATCAATAAATTGCAGTTCTAGAGACTGCTTTGACATAGTCAAATGACTGCAAAGAACCACCTAGAGCAGGGGTTTTCAACTGGTTTTGTCCCAGGGACCACCATTCTGACCAGAAAATAATCCGCGGCCCACTGATGTGCCAGTGATTTCCAGAACATTTTACAGTCCCGTACCCTTCTTTTTCATGTTTGTAACCGCCGGCGCCGCATTCTCTGCAATAAAGCCACTTATGCAAAATAACCAGCTCATCTCATTTTGGTAATTTTTGTACATTTGTTCAAAATTTGTGAATTTTGTTTCAAGTTTATATTTGACTGAAAATGATGTACATCAAAGACCAGTAGCAAATAAACTAATAACAACGTAGGACAATAGGTCATAATCTTAAAAGTGAACACATTACAGAAACAAGCTGCAATGACACCAACTGATAACAGAAATATATCCAGAGGACACGTCTGATGAACACATCTGGATTGTGTGAAACATGCTATGTTAGCTGGCTATAACATTAATAGTTACTTTCAGAACTGCGTATAGGGGACGACCAAGTTAAACTAACGGTAGGTTGACTAATAAAATGAAACCTATGACTTTCATTGGGCAAAGAGGCTTTCAGACACGTTCAGACACGTTGTCACCCTTGTGACTCAATGTGACAATTTTCGCCATTTTTTTAAAATCTAACTTTGAAGAAAAACAAGTTTATTTCAGGAGTGCACCTAGCCGGTGGCTTTGTATGCACTTTGCTTCACAACAGATAACCGCCCGTCTATCAGTACTAGATTCTAGCATATTAAGGGCTGAAAGACTAGCTAGGTATGAAATGTATTAAATCCAATAAGAAAAAGAAAATCTAGATCGTATTCATTTTATGAAACTCTTACACTAGCACGGTAATCCTACTGCGTGAAGTTAAATGCTTGATGCTCAATCTCAATATAAAACCACAGTTGATCTTAAATGTTTTACCTGCCTAAAGCACACAAAACTAATCAAACAGCAATTACGTATTACTGTGTGAAACAAGACAAAATACAATGTTGTACATATTCTCATTGCTTTTTATTTTTTCAGTGACATCACTTCTCTTAATACTTGTGCAGTGTAAAAGTGCACATCATCTTTTGCTGGGGTGGACAACTTAAAATCTCTAAAACTGCATTGGAACTAGCCATTTTGTTGTGGGAGCCAATGCCTTAATAATTTGATAATCATTTTTTTTACATCTTTACCTGTCCAGCCTAGGTCTCTTAGGTCACAGGCTTCATGATATGGATGTTGCACTGTTTGTCCTAAAAAGTGTTGCAAAATCCATGATGTTTCCATACCTAAGATGCTGAAAATAGAACAGGCAAAAACCAAAAACAATGTGAACAGCTGTGGGAAAAAGAGAGAGAGAGAGAAATATGGAATCATGTTCAATTAAACAAACTAAAACTGTAAACATGTGTTTTACTAAATCTATTAAAAATGACAGTTTCAACAAGACAGACAACGGATGACAACCTAGCTGACTAGCACACTAAAAATAGACAATAAGGTTCCCATAAAGCCACCTTTAACCTAGCAAAGTTGAGGGTCCCTAAAAGACTTGAACATTGGAGAAACAGAAAAACAGGCCTTAAACTCTTAAAACGCTAGGCTGCAAACATTAGCTAACATTGAGATGAATAAACGTTATCGATAGCAAATGACAAATGTCACTGGCTTATGGCAAACCTCTCGACATGTTTTAAAATAGCGTTAATGCATGGAGTGAGGTAAAAAAAAAAAACTCTACAGTTATTGTCATTGTAATAACGTGTAACATAATCACATAAAATCATTCTCTGTTAATGCTCACCAAGCACTCAATGTGAATTCTCCTTCCCTTCAGCAGGTCCAACAGACCACCAGCTGAAACCTTTCCAACTGTCACGCGTTCGTATAAAGGAAGAATTTTTACTAACTGCTAAAAATAATCAAAGTGAGGGTAACTGAAAGTAAGCATTAATGTTTTAGCCAGCTAACATAGCATGTTTCACCCAATCCAGACGTGTTGAGCACTTCTAAGTGTCCTCTGTAAACCCTTCCGTATGGTGTGATTCCAGCACGTTTCTGTACTGTGTTGCCTGAATTTGCAGTGCATTTTCTAAATGCTGTGTATGTTTTGTCAAATTGATGATGTTTTCTTGCGTTGCAGTGGGTTGAGCTCCCAGGGCCACTGTTTAAATGTCCTATCAAACAGAAACAGAAATAGCTTCTGGGAAGACATTATCTGAACAAGGGCAGTTGAAATGTTGCAATGAACCACTAAATCATTCATTTAATTGTGAACACACCTGTCTCAACAACCAGCCAGCAGGCATGTTCTTCATTACTGCAGCAATCAGATTGTCCCACCATTGGCCTGCTTTTGCTGTAAACATACAGACACTGTTATGCATTTCTTACCAAGATTACTTGGTATGTACAACAATATGACAACTGAAGAGTTCATTCCTACAGCGCTCGTTTCCCGTCACACTAAATTTTTTGGAACTCTGTCCCGTCCACAGACCGATGTAACCAGCAAACGTGGTTCCTCTGTACAACTCCTGCAAATGTAAATAGATATAGTAAGTGAAATTTGAACAATCACAAACTGAGAAACTAAACAAGTATTTTTTTTTACATTTGAACAGACATTACCTTTCCATTTCTTATGAAACTGACATCAATGGTGATATTTCTGATATGACCATAGGGATAATCTAGATTTCGACCATGGTAGAGGTTTCCTTTCGAGTCCTGAGCTATAACACTAGTGCAAAACCTATCGTAAGTGAAGACAACGTTATGTTCAGGAAAAATGATTAAGCGTTACATGAAGTTACGCATAACATTTTTTGATACAGTACACATTATCAATACCAACAACACTGAACTGTACTTGATGGCTAAACTGTTTCTTGGCTATCCATGTACAGTATATATGATTATTTTGACTACAGGGGTTGGAGACAGGTAGAAAGGGGTCCTAAGAAAGAATCCAGCTTGATCTATACTCTGGTCAAAGGAACAGAGTGGGGCAAGACAGATGGTAATTAACAACCATACACCTGGTTGATTAAGTGTGAACCATTTATTGATTTAAGTGTAAACAAACATTTTGACCACCGGGGAGAACATGTTTTTGTGTAGAGCAGACTGTACACTGTGTAATTGTTCTATCAAGTGGCGTAGTCCTGTTTCTACCATTTTATAATGTGTATGTTTTGGGAAAGAAAATAAAGAGCAACCCAATATACCTTCCCCTGTGACCCCCCCCCCCCAGGAAGACAAGGACAGAATTACACATCCAAATTATTCTGTGTGGTAATCAATATATGCGGCAGATAAAGATAATACTGAGAAATGTAAACAATAACATTCTATTACAGTCAGAGAGTTATGTACTATTGTATAGTTCAACCAAGTGGTATGAACAAAGTCAAATTAAATCAAATATTTTGTCACTTTAGATTATACTTACGCTGTAAATTCATAGGCAAAATTGAGCAGAATCATTTCGGAAATGTTAATTCCATAATAAGATGCCATTCCTTGTAACTCTTTGCCATATGGTGGGGGCAAATTGTTTTCCAGGTGCTTCAGAATGGGTATAGCGGCATGGTGAACCCATTTGGGTACCATTGACCTACAATACAATAAGATAGTTCAAATGAGGTTTTTCTGTCACACAGCCTCAAAAATGACCCAGATGTTTGGACACAATTCCTATGGTATATGCAGCACAATGTAAATGACATTATGTAATACACAAATAGTGCCTTAAAAATATATGGCCATTATAGCCTGTGTGTATGTTTCTAGTCAGTACCTGGCACAGGTAAGCTGACCGTGTGTATGTTTCTAGTCAGTATAGCACAGGTCAGCTGACCGTGTGTATGTTTCTAGTCAGTACCTAGCGCAGGTAAGCTGACCAACATAGTGGTCTGGAAGCGTTTCATTTTAAACACTTGCTGTCAATGTTACATATTGTTCCTTTAATTATATGAAGCAACATTACTTATATATACATCCAATGCCCTGTCTGTGCAAGGACACATTGTTGGATTTTGACAACCCAATTGAAGTAGATTTCAATCCAGAAACTGAGGGTGTAGTGCTCAATGTGTTTTCCTAAATCAAATCACATGAATAGCTACTAAACTTGAGTTTTGTAATTAGCTACTAAACTTGAGTTTTGTAAATAGCTACTGAACTTGAGTTTTGTAATGATGTTACCCTTGAATCAAGGCTGAACCAACTTGAAGCACTCTGATTTGATTTATCCAGCTTGTAGGCTATAATCTTCATGAAATATATCATAAGCCTAATTATTTTGTTGTTATTTCATGTTGTCATGGATCATTTGCAAATATATTTTCCCCTCTGTCATTTTAAAGAACCTTTAATGTCAAAATGGCTTACACTACCTAGATAAACACTCACTTATCATATTACCTATATTGTATTATATTACATTATATAGGCTACAGGCAGGCATTGCAATTACTATGAAAAGACTAATACCTAAATTATACGTTCAATTTCATTTACGAAATAACACTAACCATAAATGCTTAAAATAAACTAGGCATATTTCTTTATTTGACATGACTTTCATATGTATATATGTTAAAGAATCTGGCCTTTGATAACCCACTGACTACCGTACAGGATGCGCTGTCATCTCGTATCGTATTTCCATTGACCAGCAGGTGTCCCTGGAGTGCCTCGAGAAATGGACCACTTTTCAACATATTTGGCTGGAAATTAATCTTCATGTCGCCGTCACAAGAATTTTGGTAGCATACTATATGCAGTAGCCTAATTTGCCAGAGTTACAACAATTGTATAGGCCTAGACGCAAGAAGACCACTTAGAGGCGAAAGACTCGTGATGCACAACTTACCAAGTTACTTCTGCTGCAGCTTGTCGTAGTAAACTAACGTCGAACAATTCCACAAGTGGTGCCCATCGTTCCTCTGGCGGTACATCCAGATTTACAGTAAGGAAAGGTGGACTAACGTCTGCAATACAAAACGCTGTCATGCTGATAATCCATAGTTCTACCATAATCATAGCCATGTTCTATGTAAGGATGGGTGAACAAAGTTTTGTGAAGCTTTTAAAGCTTCTTCCAGATTGTGCCAAAAAAAGGTCCGAAGCGTCGAAGACAGACAGCACAGTGACATCAGGTGGTTTGCAGAAGTTGATGTGGTAGGCTTACGGAATAGGGCCAAACATCGTTTGGCTCAAACCCTGTACGGTGTTTAAGTGACGTACGATGATTCCGACGTCACCATTCACGTGGAAATGGCAGTTTGATACAAGCTTCGACACATTGTTTCGAAGCAGTATGCTCTGCGAAAATTAAACCAACTTCAGTACCTCTGTACCAAACGTCTCATCACGAGTTCTGTGTCAAACATGGGTTTATAGGCTACATAGATCTCCACACACAGAGAAAGTGACATTAACATTTTCGTGATAACTGTACCACTCAGCTTCTTCTGCTGATGGTGACCAAACTAATTAGGTGGAAACTGCCGCCACCAGCTGTGCTGGAGTGAGTCACTATGTGAATGAACCTACAATCTGATTAATGCTGCAGGCAAATGTGTTCTCCGTGGGTTTAAAAGGTGACTGTTCTAAATAACTTGCTATTGTACTGCACTGCACTTACCCTGCTATTGTATCCTGCCACCCTTACTAATTGTATAACTACAAATCCAGCCAACATAACGAAACATAGCTCATCACAACTAAACACATTTAAAATTCTCAATATCAATCAAACTGGGCTACAGACAGCACATGTTGTACTGTGAAGGAGGGTCTTTATGGATCCCGGGTACAGCATGTGGTGCATGTTGTGGCTGTCGCCAGCCAGTTGTACACTAATATTGTATCCTACCACCCTAAACCGAAACAAAATTCCTATACACCTTGCCAGGCAGCCTCTCCCTCTTCCTCTCCTTCTATATCAATATTGTTAATGCTAATACTGCTACTGATATTGTTTACCGAAATGTATCTCTTTATCTGTTCATCAAATTGATGTCTACTAACCAAATGTTCTCTCTCTTATAGAGCGACCTTTGCTCACAAATGCTGATGGATGTGGACACATTGATCCTCATCACCATATCCATTAAGGACATATATGTGTATTGGCAGCCAAACTCTACCTACTCACTTAGTCTCTTTCTGTCACTTTCCCCTCCTAATCTAGACTATATTCGCTGTGGGATGATGCTGTAGTCTCTCCACCCGATCAACCCACCACACTGCCAACACCTACTCACCCCCACCACACTGCCACACTGCCAACACCTACTCACCCCACCACACTGTCATACACTTATTCTACCCCACCACACTGTCATACACCCCACCACACTGCCAACACCTACTCAACACCACCACACTGCCAACACCTACTCAACACTACCACACTGCCAACACCTACTCACCCCCACCACACTGCCAACACCCCATCACACTGCCAACACCTACTCACCCCCACCACACTGCCAACACCCCATCACACTGCCAACACCTACTCACCCCCACCACACTGCCAACACCCCATCACACTGTCAACACCTACTCACCCCCACCACACTGCCAACACCCCATCACACTGTCAACACCTACTCACCCCCACCACACTGCCAACACCCCATCACACTGTCAACACCTACTCACCCCCACCACACTGCCAACACCCCATCACACTGTCAACACCTACTCACCCCCACCACACTGCCACACTGCCAACACCTACTCACCCCACCACACTGCCACACTGCCAACACCTACTCACCCCCACCACACTGCCAACACCTACTCACCCCCACCACACTGTCATACACTTATTCTACCCCATACTTTCTTCTGCTCCATTACTCTACTCCCTTGTAATAGTAACTTTACGAGCACACTGTATAGGGCGTATTCAGTCACGTGACCCCTATCCATAACAACAAGCTTTGGCGGCCATGTTGGGGTCCATGTACGGCATTGTTTTGCTGTGTTTTATGCCGCTCTGACCATCATATCCTGAAGGAGACACAATTTCAGTGCCTTGTAATTATGGTACTGTGCCTCATTGTTGGATGTGGGACTAGGACGGGTAAAGCGCACACACACCGCGAAAAGGTTATCCAAATGACTTAGTTCATTCATTGCCCCAAATAGTGATGAAATGGGGGTGAACGGGCACATGTTGACCCTTCATTTCTGTAGTTTTTTGTAGTGCTCAGTCTTCAGGAACAAAACCTCACAACTCCAAGGTATGTGGGGAGGGGGGCACCTGCAGCACTGCATGGTCTGACTTTATTTAGCCTTGCACTGTAAACAGGGGGAAGGACAGTAAAGGTTACTATGGTAACAAGAATTACAAACAACGACATTATCTCCAGGTTAACCTCAAATGTAAAATAAAAAAACTTTCCCAACCACGACGTATTTCCCATCAAACCGTTTTCCCTTGACGCATTGTACAAAGCCAGAGACGACGTTGTTGTAAGCCTGCAGACTTTTGTACGCCTTGAAACTTTCCTGTGTGTAAAAACTTGTCTCCAGTACTAAGTACGATCCATTGCCTCCACTGGCGGCAGGCGATCCGCGTCTAACTGCTCATCTTGAATCAAAAAAGGATCGATTCCAGCTGCTGAAATCTTTCTTTGGTAACGCAGAAGAACATGAGGTTGCAGGCCTCTTGCATAATCAGACAGCGGACACGCTAGGTCAACTTCTTCTGACATTTAATAAGTGGACCCCAAGATGGCGCCACGCGAGATGCTGACGTCACGTGAATACGCCCTATACCCACTAAGCTGTTCTACAATACTTGAAGCCTCTTTCCCCACCTTATCCAATTTTGTATGTATCATGTATATACCATGTTATGTTTGTATGTATTGTGTACATTTACCACATGTATGCTAGCATGCTCATCATGATACGTGTATGATTTCATCTGCCATGTTCGTGATTGTTTCCCCTTTCCATCTTCTCCCTCCCCTTCTGCCTTTGTCTTGCTTTACTTGGCCGGCCTCAAGCAGATGCAGAGGCCGGCCCAGTACATGGCTGCTAATACACATATATGTACTTAATAGATATGGTAATGAGGATCAATGTGTCCACATCCATCAGCATTTATGTGTCGTGGGTTCTGCTTAAGGTTTCTTCCTGATTAACAGGCAATTTTTCCTTGCCCCTGTCCCCATTGTGCTTGCTGTAAGGGGGTTCAGGCCCTAGGCTCTGTAAACAGGTCTGCAGTGGATTCTTCTTGCATATCCAGGGGTGAAGCTGGGCATGCTAAACCAGGTGCCTGGTTCCACTGACTTAGCAAACGCAAAAGGGCACACAAAAAGTAGCTGCACAAGGTGAGACTTGGAGTGTAGGAACAGTGATATGCACTTTCTCACATTATTTTGTATTATATTCATTATATTTGGCATTTTGTAAGAGACATGTTTCTCTTTGACAGTTTCTCTTTGATGTTTCTCTTCTGCTCAAGGTTTCTTCCTGGTAAGAGGTGTCACCTTTGTGCTTGCTCCAGGGGGGCTCATGCTCTGGACTCTGTAAAGCGCCTGAAGACAATTTTATTGTTTTGGTGCTATATAAATACAATTGAATTGAATTGAACATCATGAGTCTAGATGTACAGTTCAAATGTCTTGACAATCTTTGACTTCAGACCAACAAAATGCATTTGTTATACAGAAACATTGAAGGAAATAAATTGTGAAACACATAAAAACAACAATATGAGTGATCAACTGAGTACACTGTTAAACTAATGTTAAGAATTACAATTAGAATGTTAAGAAGTATAAACATAGAGCTTGTCCCTCCAAAAGTCATTATATCACACATTTAAAATATCAGACATAAAAAAAACATAACATGTATGTAAACCATGTAATTAAAGCAGCAATAAAGAGTTATTTTCCAAAACTAGCAAGCTAACTACCTAAAAGGTATGCAAAAACCTTGCAAACACCACCAACAGCCCAGTTGACACTGATAGAAGCTTGCCAACACACTAACTGGTGTATTTTGGCAGTAAAGCTGGCGATGTCATGCAGTGAAAGCTTTTTTTCCATTTTTGCAGGGTATTCCAGCCCGGTATACAGAACTACATAGGACATATCCTGGATGGCTAGTGGGAAAGACACAGGTGTTTATCTGTCCTTCACATGACCATATGCTATCAAAATGAAAACTAGTTGCCTATAAAACCATACCTCAAAAAGTGTAAAATTGTTGCATATTGTTACTTTAAGAACCACTTCTGCAAATGCCACACTCTGTGTAATGATATCCAAATATTCTCTAATATCTATATCCTGGAATAATATCAGAGCAGTCAATCACAATATCCTAAATATCGGTTTACTCAGAAAATAATGAAGCATTTTAACAAATCAACATACACAAATGCTTGGCACATTTCATGCTGATCTCTAATAGAAAAGCAATTTACCTGTGAAAAGTGAAAAGTGCACCTCCCACAGACTATTTAGTTTCTGCGTAAAATGTGTCAATTTCTCCTTGATATCTCTCAGAGACATATGGCCTCTTCAGCTTCAATGTGGGACCTGAGAGATAAAAGAGAAAATTGTCAATTTCTCAATCAATTGATTTTTGTGCTTTGCTGCAGTATGTTACACACTTTTTCGCAATTGCTGCTCACTATCAATCAATCAATCAATCAATTCAATCTTATATAGCGCTTCTCTAAATACCCGAAGTGGCTATACAGAGTCCAGAGTCCAGTAGTCATTCATACACAGTCATACCGGTGGTGGTAAGTTACCTCAGTAGCCACAGCTGCCCTGGGGCAGACTGGGGCAGACTGACAGAAGCGTGGCTGCCAATCAGCGCCTACGGCCCCTCCGACCACCACCAACATTCATTCATATTCATACGATGCAATGCATGTCTGTATGATGGTGGGGGAAACCGGAGTAAACCCACGCAGGCACGGGGAGAACATGCAAATTCCACACAGAAAGGACTTGGAACGACCAGGATTCGAACCCAGGGCCTTCTTGCTGTGAGGCGACAGTGTTAACCACTGAGCCACACTAAGAGATGTTCCCAGAGTGTTTACCAATACACAAAAGGAGAAGAAATGCAGGGAATGTGGTTTGGTACATAGGATACAGGTCTTGTGATTTGACGTTACAGATAATGACTATCACAAAAGACTATATGGATATTTTACATTATTTCAATTCCTTAACATAAGTAGTGTCTGAAAACAGATTATGATTTGCATTCCATGAGTACAATAAAAGGGCTTTCCGTTTTTTTTTTAATCCACCCTAAATGTTTTACCCACCAAGCTCTCCTCCTGGCACAGAGAAGTCTTTAGGTAGAATACTCCACTTTTGGACCTTCTGGGCATTGGAAGGGGCTTTAGCGTTTACACGCTCCATCCCCTCCTGAATGGCTTTGTAAATAGCAGGCTCCTTGTTCCCGACAATCTCTGACACTTTGGTGGCACCGACGCCATGCTGTCGACAGAACTCGACCACCAAAGGGGTTAGTTCATCAGTTGGCTCTCCTGCATCATTCATGACACACTAAGGAAGTATTGTGGGTTAATAAGAGAATATATTTTGAGAATTCAATTTGAAGAGGAAAATAGTGATACAATTAGTAGGCCATACATTACTCTTACTTTCAGTGTGAGAAGCATGGAAAGGAACTTTTTCTTGTCTCCAACTAGCATTGCATTGCTAATGATTGCCACTTCCTCCTTGACAGAATCTTCAATTGGCACTGGAGGAATGTTCTCTCCTCCAGCAGTTATTATTATCTCTGCAAAAGAAAATGAATTTCTTCACAAACAAACAAACAAACAAACAACAAACAACAAACAAGGCTGACTGCTGACACATGGCTATCAGATTTATTTGATCTCATAGGTTGTCAAGATTTCATAATGATAGAGGTTTTGCACAACATAGCAATTCTACTCATGAGAGACAACACAACATAAGAGCCATTCTGTTTTTCAGCTTTGAAATGGGAAAATATGATGCCCGGAATCAATTCCCAACTCGTCCAAATAATCGGAAACGTCCTTACACGGCTGCATGGGCAAAGAATATGAAGTGACAGTTGTATATATTCTTTAAATGAGAGTGGGAGCAGATTACAGTGAGCAGCATACTATGAAGAAGAGGACATGGTCCTCCATAAGTCCAAGAAGGACAGCATAAGGGAGTGCTTGGGCCTGTTATTGGAGGAAATTCTTCTGTGAAGAAATAGGAAATGACACAAAAATATCACATTAAGAACTTTAAACCACAGAGAAGCCTGCTCCTTGTTCAGTTGGTCAACCTCTATCCGTCTCATCAGACCTGCTCACGCCACTCCCTCTGTACCGAGGCAGCAGAGAAGAATTGGACCAATACTTTATAAGTCTTTTGCTGTCAGCATTCTAAACCTACAATAACCTTTTCCTAAACCTGGTACCAGTAGTAGTTCAATTGGGAAACTGACTGGGAGCTAGTGCAATGTCAAAAGAGAAATTGCAATGCAGTGCAGGATTGTGCAACAAGTGAACATTGCCAAACATCCCAAACATTGCAAGCGTTTAGGCTTCTCCCAGCCAGACCTAATCAGAACATGGTCTATCCATTAAGTCTAATGTCTAATAGATTAAAATATCAAAAGACGTCAAAGCACTTCTTTGAACTCTTGGATGCCAGTCCTTAAACAGGTGGTTATTTCTAGTGATGGAAAGCTCAAGTCTTGATGGAATAGAGTAAACAGCTTCCTGCCCAAACCTGATTCCTGTGAGGATGGACATAGGTAGAGAGTAATGTGTTACTTAGCAAGAGGCAGCTGGATAGGATAGAACATGATGAGTAGGAAAACCAAAACGAGACCCTGTCAGATGGGCCCATTGATAAAACAAGTTATCTGCAGTTACTGAATTGAGTTCCCATCAGAGTACATTTAGTCTTACACAACTAAATGCCTTAGCTCTGAACCAAATCTTGCAACAAATCACGCTAAAGCCCATAGCTATGACCTATACCAGACACATTATCTTTGCACTAAGTAATGTCAGTAATGGACAGTTCAGCAGGCCAATGTGCTCATCTGGATATACTAAATTATAGAAAATATGTTAAGTGTTTCCAGGCTTCTGGAGGGCAATGTATGTTTTCAAGTCATTCTCTGGCCTACCTTTAATTCTTCCTGTGATGAACAGGAAACCGTCTTTGTCATGTTTGCCCAGGTCCCCAGAGTGCAGCCAGCCCTCGTCGTCCAAAGCCTCTTTCGTCTTCTCAGGCATATTCAGATACCCCATTAACACATGGCGTCCATAGAAGCAAATCTCCCCATTGCCATCCGCATCAGGCTTATCTAGCTTGGTCTTGCAACCAGTCACCTCTTTACCGCAACTGGATTAATATCAAGAAACGACAAAAGACATACTCCATAGTTTGTGTTTTTGAGTTCACAATTAACACAACAGTGACACTATCGACACATCTGGGCACGTCAATCAACACTGTGTAATAGTTTTATTAAAAGTGCAATATGTAAGAATTTGAATTTAAAACGTGATCTAAAATGTCAACAGGGTCTGAAGAAATAAAAGTTTCAAGAACGCCTAGGTACTGTATTGCAGAGATATCTACTAGTTTGCATGGTAACCAGCTAAGGTCGGTCCGGGCCTCTCATAATACCACTCTAGACCTCAAGAGTCGATAACGAGGCACTGTAGTGACTGTAGCCTATCCTGTAGTTAGTAGCAAGCATTAATGGTCAGCCTATCAGCTAACTCAAAAAGCTTGAGTGGTTACAGTATATGAAGATCTACAGGGGTCTGTTTTCCTCAGCAAAGTTAATGTAACATATAAATATCAATAGATGTTGATGGAAACACTAATGGTCGCCTACATATCTTTCAATCATGTAGCCTTTCATGTAGCCTTTAGCCTCCATCATCTTGGTCAAACTTTTTGGTTACATCTACGAAGGGAGAGGAGGTAGAGGTATACAAACCCAGGGTGCTATTTGTTTTTTAATCGTTTTTATTCATGAAAATAAATGCCAAACTACAGTGGGCTACATACAGTAGACTATGAAGACTGTTAGGCTATGTCTTGCAGCTGTCATGCTTATTAAGCTGGCACTTTAAACACTTGGTGCAGAACTGAATCCTTTTCATTTTCTTTCATACAGCTAGCTGTAGTTTTTTTGCTTAGTGACATACTGAAAAGCCGGCTTGGTCAAGGCCAATGGAACTACAATTATCTCATAGCTGTGGTGTCATTTCTGTTGTCACACCAGTGCGCACGTACTTACAGTGATAGTCCATTTATGATTTTATTGTGGTTTGCACTATAGGCTGTTCTCACATTTTCAACTCTATTTTATTACGGTATTTTATACAGTTTATTGGTGAAGTAGCATTAATCACTGGGTGAACCTATAGCTATTGATGAGGTCATTTTAGTTTAGTTTAGTAATCCATTTAATTATTAACGTAGGAAAGGAAAGGAAAATGTATTATTACTAGGGAAACGAGCGCTTTGATTAACATTACTACAACCGTTCTGTGCTCGTGGGTCATGTTAACATGCATTACCATGGTTACGACAGTGCCATCTAAACTCGGGTGTGCTTGCTGTTAGGAAAAGAAAGTGTTTGAAGATATAGGCATGCATTATATCTCTCTGCACCAGTATAGTTCCATTGCATGTAGCGAAATAGCAAAATATATACACAACGCATTGCATGAAATATTGAAGAAAGTTGAAAATCTTGAAAACTTAACAAGACCTAACCAATTCCGGTTACCTTGTGATACGGAAGCCATCCTGACAGGACATGGTGTGTGGGCCAGTGCTCTCACTCATTCCGTAGACCTCAAAAAGAGGAATGTGCAGGCTCATGAAGTACTCAAGCGTGTCCTTGGTGATGGGAGCTGCGCCGGTATAGCAGGCCTTGCAACGGTCAAGGCCCAAGGCAAAGCGCACCTTTGTGAAAACCAGTTTGTTGGCAAGAGAGAAGCCCCAAGGCACGACATTAGTCCTGGAAGGAACAGAGGAGACCAGCTTAACATCTGATCAACATCTTTTAAGAGTTAATACACCCTCATTTCTACATATTAACATCTCTTGAAGAGTTAATACACCCTCATTTCTACATATTAACATCTCTTGAAGAGTTCATACACCCTCATTTCTACGTATGACAGCTTGTAGTTTGGTGTGGTGTGGATTTGATGATTTTTCAGACCAAAAACGTTAGGACTGATGACTGCTGTTCTGTTGGTCAAAGCAAAATATACAACTCCTTCTAGGTGGAAACTTTGAGTGAGTTTTAGCTCAATGCAAAATAATGACACAAAATCATTTCCAAACAGTTCCTCATATAGCAAATGTATGTGAATTATTCTTTATATCATTTGTATTTATTAATGACTATTTAGAACTAATGTGAGCTGATTTCATTTGTAAATGCTTTCACCCACCCATTCATTTCATTGTAACTGGCCTGAAGCCCTAGTGCTTTGGCCCGATCAGCCACTTGTCTTCGTAAAGCGGTGGACTTGGAACCGAGTTCCTTCATTCTCTCCTGCATCTTCTCCCACACGCGCGGTACGCCCAGAAAACTTGTAGGACGCACTTCCCGTAGAGTCTCCACCAAAGAGCCCTGCAGGGGAGATGATCATTTGTTGCAATTTCCTTTCAAGGATGATGTTGTTTAGGAAGGACTGGATGAACAAACCCGTTACCTTCAGAGCGTCCGGCTGAGCAAAACTGGTTGTTGCTGCAAAGCGCATGCTAATCCATATGTCATTCATCTGAGCAGCCACGTGGCTGAGAGGCAGGTAGCTGACCAGCTGTTCCTCACGCATCTTCAAATGAGTCGTGGTTCCTACAGCATTAGCAATCCATGTGATCTACACAAGTCATACATACAGTGTGTGAAGGAGTTGCAAATCAGAATTAAAGATCAGAGTGAATAATGATTGACAATAATCAATAATCCAATGAATCTTATATTCATTTGTATTTGTTGCCATTTAGTTGGACTTAATGACCAAGCAGTGGTGCAATAAGTAATATTAAATATATGAACTGAAATGTAAAAAATAGCCCCACAAAATATAAGTCTCTTGTGAATTCAAGCCAGTCATTTTCGACAGTTTCTTGACAGTTATTGAGGTACGCAGACAAAGGTGTATCTAGGCATCAGTTATTGAGGTACGCAGACACAGGTCTATCTCTGTAGGGATCAGTTATTGAGGTACGCAAACACAGGTCTATCTCTGTAGGGATCAGTTATTGAGGTACGCAAACACAGGTCTATCTCTGTAGGGATCAGTTATTGAGGTACGCAGACACAGGTCTATCTCTGTAGGGATCAGTTATTGAGGTACGCAGACACAGGTCTATCTCTGTAGGGACCAGTTAATGGGTAAACAGACACAGGTCTATCTCTGTAGGGATCAGTTATTGAGGTAAACAGACACAGGTCTATCTCTGTAGGGATCAGTTATTGAGGTACGCAGACACAGGTCTATCTCTGTAGGGATCAGTTAATGGGGTAAACAGACACAGGTCTATCTCTGTAGGGATCAGTTATTGAGGTACGCAGACACAGGTCTATCTCTGTAGGGATCAGTTATTGAGGTACGCAGACACAGGTCAATCGATGTAGAGATCAGTTATTGAGGTAAGCAGACACAGGTCTATCTCTGTAGGGATCAGTTATTGAGGTACGCAGACACAGGTCTATCTCTGTAGGGACCAGTTAATGGGTAAACAGACACAGGTCTATCTCTGTAGGGATCAGTTATTGAGGTAAACAGACACAGGTCTATCTCTGTAGGGATCAGTTAATGGGGTACGCAGACACAGGTCTATCTCTGTAGGGATCAGTTATTGAGGTAAACAGACACAGGTCTATCTCTGTAGGGATCAGTTAGTGAGGTACGCAAACACAGGTCTATCTCTGTAGGGATCAGTTATTGAGGTACGCAAACACAGGTCTATCTCTGTAGGGATCAGTTATTGAGGTACGCAGACACAGGTCTATCTCTGTAGGGATCAGTTATTGAGGTACGCAGACACAGGTCTATCTCTGTAGGGACCAGTTAATGGGTAAACAGACACAGGTCTATCTCTGTAGGGATCAGTTATTGAGGTAAACAGACACAGGTCTATCTCTGTAGGGATCAGTTATTGAGGTACGCAGACACAGGTCTATCTCTGTAGGGATCAGTTAATGGGGTAAACAGACACAGGTCTATCTCTGTAGGGATCAGTTATTGAGGTACGCAGACACAGGTCTATCTCTGTAGGGATCAGTTATTGAGGTACGCAGACACAGGTCAATCGATGTAGAGATCAGTTATTGAGGTAAGCAGACACAGGTCTATCTCTGTAGGGATCAGTTATTGAGGTACGCAGACACAGGTCTATCTCTGTAGGGACCAGTTAATGGGTAAACAGACACAGGTCTATCTCTGTAGGGATCAGTTATTGAGGTAAACAGACACAGGTCTATCTCTGTAGGGATCAGTTAATGGGGTACGCAGACACAGGTCTATCTCTGTAGGGATCAGTTATTGAGGTAAACAGACACAGGTCTATCTCTGTAGGGATCAGTTAGTGAGGTACGCAAACACAGGTCTATCTCTGTAGGGATCCTTTCCATTTTGACAGACACTTCTAATAACATGATGATAATAAGTGTGAGTGGGGAGATCAAGTCGCTCACTTTGACACAGATTCTTGCACCATGGGATCACATTGTATAGCTGCTTTGCGATCGCCTGTTCTAACTCAATACTGGACCCATTTCGATTGTTAATTGTCCTTTGTAAAAGTTTGGACACAAATATATCTAAATCTGTGTGTTTCTTATGTAAACACAATTCCTGCGTATTCTGCTCTTGACGTGCGCTTCCGAGGGCTGTAGTCAGCCAAGTGCCGCTACAAGGCGAAGCACCATACTGCGTTTGAAGTCAGCAGTAGGCCTACGTCTAACATTATTATACACGTACAAATAACATGTTTGATTTTTGAAATAACATGTTTGATGTTGGAAAAAAAAAAATTTATTTAAAAACTACTGAACTACTAAACTAAACTACGTTATGTTTTCTTTCGCCATTATCTAACATAAGGTAACGTAAGGTAACTGTGAAAATACTCACACCACTGCAACATTTTGCAGTCCTCTCCCTATCCTGTGCCAACTGATAATGAATTCTACAGAAATGATATAATGATAACAGACTATATAACAGACTTGTCTTGAACCATGATCTTGTCTGAATAGGCCTTAAGATCCTCACATTATCGTGACTCAGCATGACGCCCTTGGGGTTTCCTGTTGTCCCTGAGGTGTAAATAAGTGTGCAGCACTCATTTGGGGATTGGTTTTTGATCAAAGCATCCAGCTCTTCTTCTGGAACGTCCTCACCCAGCATCATAAACTCTGTCCACTGAGAAAAGAACAAGATGTATAAGAGATGTGAAATACTGGATGAAATGTTTGATAACCTCTTCTCACAATATTCAAACTTACACTGTATACATTGGGAAGCTTCTGTTCTAGCTCATCCTTGTACTGAACGATGGCTTTCAAATGCGGCAGTTGATCTTTCACCTAATGGGACACAAAGAGCAGACAAAAGATCATAGATAATAATAGATCATGGATAATAATTCATCATCACAAGTGAACGGTCAAATGAACACATGTGTGGCACGATTGTTCACGGGCATCCATTATCTGAAATCTTAGCTATGTTCTGGCGCTTAGTCGTTTTTTGAGAGTGCTTAGCCGAAGTAAATACATTAAATGAAATACACGCTAGTTTCTGATTACCAAGTCTTCGATCAGGTCTGGGCGCTTTCAGTTATTAGAGAAGTTTTACACATAGGCTTCAATCTAATCTTCCAAATGTGTCATTTTTCATGGTCGTCTGGCAAGAATGAGTGATTTAGTGAACTTTTGTTTGTTTGTTTGTTTGTTTATATTTGTTGTTTTTCTCTACCACAGAAAATGTTTCTACTGCTTAACAACTTTATGTGAACAGGTGATAAAGGACAATAAAGGTGTGGAATGTGATAAACAGTTCACCTGAAGAATCTTGACAAGCTGCTTGTGGTTTTCTACCACCAATACATTGGCCTCGCAGTTGTGGGCCACAAACTGACATGCTTCAGGAGTGTTGGTGGTATAAACTCCTGTGGCGAGGCCCCTTTTCACCAAAATCAAAAGAACAGAATGTTCAAATAATACATATGTTCTTATTTACTGGGAGGGTAAACATTTGACATGAAAGTTCCCTTGAAGTACATGAAAGATGCTGTGGTGTGAAGTTGATGATTTGTTAATATGAAGTAATATAGCCTACTGATTAATGTTAGTTACATGGGGTTAGGGTTAGGCCTACTGAGTAATGTTAGTTACATGGGGTTAGGGTTAGGCCTACTGAGTAATGTTAGTTACATGGGGTTAGGGTTAGGCCTACTGAGTAATGTTAGTTACATGGCAGTTCTAATTCATCAGTTAACATAAATGAACAATACATCTATGTGTTTAACACTGACTCATGTCAACACATGCATGAACTCATTTCATTTAAGGGAATCTTGTGTAAAACATTAACTCTTGTAATTCACAGTCCAGGTACTGTATATACATTTTTTTATATGAATGTAATCAGTGTATGCAAATAGACAGACATGTGAAAATGTACATGACTTAGTTTCAAATCAGAAAGGCTTACCCTGCCATGATGCAACCAATGTCAGCGATAAACCATTGAGGGGAGTTGAAGCCTAAAATACCAACGCCATGGTAGCGCTCCAGCCCCAACTAGTGGAAAAACATGCATAATGAATGAATTACTGTTGACCTACATCACTTTTTTGTACACTACTGTCATAGTGTATCAACTTGACCATGAAAGAGGAGATGTAGCTCTATCTCCATAGCAACAGTTTCCAGTTTTTGTAAACTAAAGCAGATTGTGTACTGTACAAAAGATATTATTCGCTGTCACTGTCTCCAAATACTGTATTCGAAATGATATTGACACATTCAAATTGTTGTGTTAAAACACCTTGAAACAATACAAATGTAACTTGTGAGGCTGAGTGGCAAACAGGCGTCAGTATTCGTTGAATGTTCAACTGATCAATTACATCGTTACATCTCTGAAATGACCAAAGACTAGAAACCACTAAATCCCAAACAACCATTTGTATACTACGCCATTACTTCATAGTCTACATATTTATAAAATAATATGTGTTGCATGTTTATACACAAAATAATCACCCACTTTGAGAAAGCTCTTGGCAGCCGACCTGCACTGAAGTAAGTATTCCTTATAAGTCATGGTGATCCACTTTCCGTCCTCTTTCCACCTTAATGCTGGCTCATCTCCGTGGCCATCCACTGTCCTCTGGAACATCTGGTGGATAGTAGACGGTGCCTCGGAGCCAGGTCCCGACTCAGACATGCGAAGTTTTACTGGCTTATCCCTCTCTGTGCTCCACAAGAGCTCCGCTGGCTTCAGGGAGACGCTGTGTTTTCGGTATATTGGTAGTAGCTGTTCCTGAGAACCAGGACAACACGACTGACAGCAAGTCCACGACATCGACTCCAGAGGTTAGTTCAATGCTCTGATCTCGGTAACAAATGCGCAACGGTGTAGGCCTACTGAAGCGTTTCTTCCTCTCTCTCTCACTTGTGCACACCAGCACACACACAACACAAATGCTAAAGCTACTTCTGGATTCAAAGAAGATCCCTATCAGATTACTTCCGAGACAAAGCCAGTGGAATGTCACGGGGCCGGTGTTCCTGTTTAACGGCTTATCGTTTACTGGTGACACCTGCTAACCTTTCAGCTGGTGTACACCACCCCCCCCCCCCCCTCAATACTCACTCACACACACACACACACATCACACTCCAGTCAAGGATGCAACAATGTTTCAGTTATATTAGTAATTGCAAAAAATGAACACCACCGTTTGATTCATGACCCTGACATGGACTGGTCAAAACTGATGCGTTCTGCTCAACATGAGCGTGTAGCCTATTTACAACGTGTGTGTGTGTGTGTGTGTGTGTGTGTGCACCGTGCGTGTGTGTGTGTGTGTGCACCGTGCGTGTGTGTGTGTGTGTGTGTAGTGTTTTCCTGGGCACAAACCTTTAAGGACTATCAAAGAGGAATGCGACAGGATTGCAGGTGACTGGTGTTGAAATCATTCAGTTGAAGTTAACGATGATATTTTTAATTATATTTTGTTCCTGACGTTCTGCTGCGACCTGTTCCTGTTTATCATGTTAGCTGGTGACACCTGCCAACTGCTAACCCTTCAGCTGGTGTACATCCTCTGTCGCAGATATGCACGTCAATCCAACAGTTACAGTTTCATTTGACTCCCTGCAGAACATATCAGGATGTACATAGTGTTTGTAAAACCATAAGGAAAGAGTCTCTTGTGCCACTACCCCTACTGCCCTCTGTTGTGTGTGTGTGTGTGTGTGTGTGTGTGTGTGTGTCTGTGTGTGTGTGTGTGTGTGTGTGTGCGCGTGTGTGTGCACCGTGCGTGCGTGTGTGCGTGCCACTACCCCTAGTGTCCTCTGTTGTGGTGTTTCCTGGGCCACATACCTGAGGACTATCAAAGCAACAGGATTGCAGGTGACTGATGTAGAAATCAGTTGAAGTTAATGATGATATTTTAAATGATATTTTGTTCCTGACATTCTGCTACGACCTGCGACTGGGATCACAAATTCGTTTTGATGTTCAGGGTTCCATAATGTGATCAGTAATACGTTTAGATGTTCAGGGTTCCATAATGTGATCAGTAATTAGTTTTGATGTTCAGGGTTCCATAATGTGATCAGTAAATAGTGTTGATGTTCAGGGTTCCATAATGTGATCAGTAATTAGTGTTGATGTTCAGGGTTCCCTGATGTGACAGGAATATGTGTGCTTTCGTTGCAGCCTATCGCTGCTCCTTCAGTTGATGGAAGGAAGTCTTTCCACACTACTAATGTGCAAGTACACTGGCTACCGTCTCCCAATAACAGTATACCACACAACATACTGCAACATCTCTCATTCTCTGCGCTGTCAAGATCATATGTGATGCAGCAGCACACTTGATCACTAATGTTGAAGCCAAGTGGCCCTCCTCTGAGCATGACTCGTGGAATGTATCATGATTCTACCCTGAGCAACAGCTTCGCACATGGTCAGTAAAGCTTTGCCTCTTTTAACACCCTCAGAATGTGAGTATTATATATTCATTCTATAATTACAGTAGAGTTTGATGGCCACCTGCTTGGGGACAGAGGGTACTCATGCCAGGCCTCTATCTTGACCCCTGACCCCTGAGCCAGGCCCCCAACACCCGTTCACTGTGGCTCACTGTAGGACCAGAGGCCAGGCTGAGATGGCAATAGACATGCCCAAAGCCCGGTTCCAGCATTTACGTAACTCAGGGTAACCCCAGAGAGGATATGTGACATTATTGTGGCATGTGTTCACCATAATATTGACATTATTGTGGCATGTGTTCACCATAATATTGACATTATTGTGGCATGTGTTCACCATAATATTGACATTATTGTGGCATGTGTTCACCATAAACATTGACATTATTGTGGTATGTGTTCACCATAAACATTGTTATAATTAGAGGACAGCAACAGCCTGTCGTACAAATCATCATTGAAGAAGACCTTGCACCCACATATAACTGACAGTCCAGTAATTCAATTTCAAGATCTGCCTTTTTTGCTGCTTTAAGAACACCTTTTGTAGTTCATGTTTTCCCCCCATTGTCTTTATGAGATGTATTGTACGATTCCTTCACGGGTAACTGGGAAAACATACGGATAACGTTTAATTCTACAGTTCTCCACACAGAAATGACCTGGCATTAAATGAACATCTCACTGTGTTCATCTGTGCTTCTGTGTTCAAAAGGAGAGGAATGTGCTAATTGTTTTCCCATTCAGTTTTTTTTCTCATCATTTCAGTGTACATTTCAAATTCCAAAAAAAGAATCTAAAAAATAATGAAATGGATCAGAAGCTACCAAACCGAATTTGAAGATGTATACCTCTGTAGGCCTTTCAGAACTCCTCCTGGTGGCAGCAGTCATCACCATCATCATCATGTGATGAAGAGCATTCCATGTCAATATATTTTAAACTACTATATTTGTCAAATCTCTAAAATGTAATGAATGTAAACAGAATTGAAATGTATTCAAAGTGTAATATTCAAAGAACATGTGGTTCCATACTACCGGTAAATGAATGGACTATGGCATTTGATCTTATGCACTGCCTAGGGCAGCAACTCTCTCCCCAGGGAAATGTTTCTCTTTGCAGCTGAAACTGTGCTCATTCTTGCTGTAAGCACATACCAACATTTCTAATTCCAGTAGGCTAAAATAGGATGACCTTGTTTCCCCCATGTCAGGGTCCATTAACTCAGTCTCATTGTTTGTTAAACCTGCTTACTGGAATTCCCCCCTAGATGCTAGATATACAAACTAAAAGATAATGCAAAAATTAGAAAAATGTTAGGAAGCTCAACTCAACCACCCACTTCCTCATGTTAGTTTTATCAGTTGCCTGTACACGGTAAAGGGCATATCAGGAACAAAACTCAGAAAAAAAAACACAAAATAAATGAAAGTTAATTACATTGAAATGTTCTTTCTGCTGATGGCCTAACACTAATGGCAAATATTTGGTTCAATATCGCTATAGGGTGCATTTTGGTGTCCTGTACATAAATAATCAATTCCCCACGTTAACTGCAATAACTATGAAAGGGTTTGTTATATATTCATAAAAAAACCTTACTTGGCTATTTAGATAAATTGTCTACATTTTTTTATGTCCCATGTACTGCTCATTCAATTTCAATGTCAGTAAAATATAGTCAAATCATAAAATTGTTTTGCTAAATAGGATATTACTCAAGTGCACTCATCATTTGGTAATACAAAATCCTATTTGTATTTATTGAAAAAAGAAGAGTTTGTGTATGTCCCATAAATGATTATCTACCCTGTCGTATTGGGGAGTCCGTCCCTTTAAGAAAAGCTCATCCTCTCTGTGACGGACCGAGCCTTGGGGTACCGTCAAAATGTGGGTTTGGCCATAGAGCTCAGAGACAGAATCAACGTTCAAAGATGTATTGTTTAATAAACTCTTAAAGTATCCAGGAAACCTGCTAAGCCTCGCAATTTGCAGAGGACAATAATCAGCAATCTCACTGAAAATATAACCTGCTAAGCATTCGCAGAGGACAACATTCAGCAGTCTAACAAGAAAAGAAAAACCTGCTAAGCAGGGCCTCCATTTTAGTGCCAAGCGGTGAGAAGGGGGAATTCACCTTCTCACAAATGGACACATCTACATTCTGTAAATAAACATGTGAATATCCATAACTCAAATATATCATATGGGCCTACATAATATAGATAGGGCCTATCAAGATCCCCAAGAAGCCTACTCATGTATTTAACTCAACTTCACATCAGCCCATTTCATTTACACTTCATCCACTGTGTGTCCCTCTCGTGACCCCACAGTGACCTCACCTGTCATCTCGTCCCATGCCTCTCTTTTTGGGTGGTCTTGTACCCCGTATTGACACTACTACATAAGATGTCACACTTATGTTCTACTCCTTGTAACCAGGGATGGATTAATGAACGGGCCTACCGGGCCCAGGCCCAGGGGCCCATGAGCTCAGGGGGCCCCTAGGCCAGAGCCTCTGCGTGAAGTCGCTGTTATGTATCTCTTATTTGTGGTTGAAAAAGGTGTATTTTATTCATTTGCTAATGGCTTTAATTGAGTGTACCTGTGCTGTGTTAGAAAAAAGCTAGATTAATGCGACAGTGATCAAGCCTAACTTTTTGGGACTGCT